>NC_084850.1:85849701-86149701 GCF_033115175.1 Lepus europaeus
ATGCTTGCTCATGCTAGGAAACATCCTGTGATAATCTCTAGTTTGAAGGAGTAACCATTTGATTTTGATCTTCTTGATCTATATAATATTATATAGATCTTCTTTGATATATAATCCCATTTTTCAAGGTAGATGTGGGCTGCTCCTTTTTGTTTTTCCTAGTACTTTATACCATAGAAGTGGCTCTCATAAGAATGTCTGCTGGGAAGACCACAATAATACAAATAGCAGGTAATATATTCTGCTTCCCTCAATTATTAGAAAGTCACGTGTATCCCTGTAGATACATCCACAGCAATATTTATAATATCATGAATCTAAAACTTCCAACCTGGTGGCACATGTTCAAAGGTGGAATAATAAAGGGGCAATCAATATGTTATATAACAAATAGCCGTAGCCACCTCTCTTATGCTACAAAACTTTTTTACACTTAATTTTTTCAATATTAAAGGACTGGTTTATTATAGTTCATATACAAAAACTGAATACTCAAAAATCTTAAAATTAAACTTTAAGAACAAAAGTTTAACATCCAGGGCCGACATTGTGGTGCAGCGAGTTAACCTGTATGCGCACAGGTTCCAGCCCTGGGTATTCTGCTTCTGATTCAGCTTCCTGCTAATGCATCTGGGAAAGCAGTGGAAGATGGCCTGAAATCT
Organism: Lepus europaeus; assembly: GCF_033115175.1. Taxonomy (NCBI): domain Eukaryota; kingdom Metazoa; phylum Chordata; class Mammalia; order Lagomorpha; family Leporidae; genus Lepus; species Lepus europaeus. Next base: position 85,850,364 of record NC_084850.1, read on the forward strand.
TGGGCCCCTGCCACCCACGTGGGAGACTCAAATGGAGTTCCTGGCTCCTGGCTTCAGCCTAGCCCAGCCATAGCCTTTGTGGCCATTTGGGAAGTCAATCAATGGTTGGAAGATTCATTCTCTGTCTCTGTCTCTGTCTAACTCTGCCTTTCAAATCAATCAATCAATCTTTAAAAAGGTTTAACATTCAAACAGGAGTACAGTTTGTTGGGAATATCCAGAAAGGTAATGTGTTGTCTAACTCAGAATACTAAAAAAGTGAACTTCCTGATGAATAAAATGTTTTTCATCAGAACTTCTATTCTGTCCAACATCTTAATGACTGTGGTTGCATACCTGAGAAGAAATTGCTAAGTAATTTTCTCCTGGACTAAAACAGTAAGACCCAGTCTGTAATTCAGAGGTGATAATCAAAGCATGTAAGTGAAAAAATTAAAGTGTTCTTTAGAGATAAAGGTAAAATCATGCCCATTACAGTAATCTCAGCCTCTGAAAGATAAGAATTCAATTTTCAGTGTTCCATTTGCTTTGGAAAAAAATCAAAACAAGACAAACCCTAGCTTAGGCTTTCTTGGAGTGTGCTATTTGCATCTTACGAATTCAAACCACAAATGTTCTTTAAAAGTCTCCACGTATATCACTGCTAGGAAGGACATCACCAGAAGTGACTGACTTTACAGTTCATAGAATGTTGATTGTTTTAGTTCCAAGGGGGAAAAAAGATTTTAGATTTATTTGTGTGTGTCAACCATGCAAATACCAACAAAATAAATATTTTCAGTGTTTCTTTGTTTAGAAACTGTTCACAAATGCTTTTCGTTTGTCAGATTTTGCAACAGGTTGACTAATGTACATCTATATAAAAACCTGAAAATCAGCACACACAAGCATTCTGAAGGAGTTTGTTACTCCTGTGGTGGAGTACTCAGTGTTATTTTCTCTTGTGGGCTCTCAGGCTATGGGAGGTAGGGATGGACCCTGGTGATCCAGGTAATCAACATATGCCATCATCAACTTATGTTCTTGTCTGACACATGCCCTAGTACTAGTTATCATTTATCACTGTATAAAATTTTGTCTACTCGTTATCATCTATCGCTGTGTAAAATTTTGTCTACATCTCTCAGGTCCTGTTCAGATTGTTGAGTTAGTTTCTCAGCTCTCTTCCTTTGATGAATAGAGGACTTCAGTTTGCAGGAATGCCAAGCCCATCATCTTCTACAAGCTTTCACTTCTATATCTTCCACTAAATGAATTGTATGTTACAAATTTGGTCTCTTTCAAAAGTGTCCTGAAGTCACCTTAGGTTGTGATGTCTTAGTCTCTGACGAATCCTTCAGATTCTTTGTTGTATGCAGCAAGAAGGCCCTCACCAGATGCTAAGTAGAGGCTGGTGCCACATGCTTGGATTTCCCAGCCTTCTGCACCCTGAGCCAAATAAACCTCTAGTCTTAAAAAGCAAAACAAACAAACAAAAAAAGTCTCTTTGTTTATTCCAGCCACGGAGGATCCTCCTTACCGATCTTTGAAAACCTCTTTACACATGGATGTTATGGCAACTGCAGAAGTTTCTTCCAGGCGTTGCCTAAAGTCTTCCCTCTTCCTACTCAATAAGTGCTTCAATGTGCTCATTAAGCTTTTTTTTTGCACCAAACACCCAGACTGCCAGTGGTGGTCTTTGAGGAGCATCTTCTATCAAACCATGGCTAAATAACACATCTCAACAATCTAGAGAGGTAGTGCAGAAGATTCTAGTGCAAGGGATTCTAGGGTATCTCTTGGGGTTATTATACCCCCAATCTTACATATCATCCTGAGTTTTGAAAACAATCTTCATTGAGATATGATTCACATACATTTAAAATGTACAATTCAGAGGGTTTGAAGATATTTACATAGCTATGCAACTAAAATCACAATCTAATTTTAGGATACTTTTAATCACCAGGAAAAAAAAAAACCATACCCGGTAGAAGTTACTCTCCATTCCTCCCACAACTACTCTTTCTGCCCGTTCTGGACATTTCATATCAGTGGAATCATATGGAATATATGATCTTTTGTAACTGGCTTCTTTCATGTAACAATCTTTTCAAAGTTTATCCATGTAAAGCATGTATCAATACTTCATTCCTTTTTATTTCCAAATCAGATTTCATTGTATGAATATATCATATTTCATTTATCCATGTATCAGCTGATAGGCATTTTGGATTGCTTCTGAATTTTGGCTATAATGGAAAATGCTACTATGAACTTTCATGTACAAGTTTTTGTAGAAATGTTTTCAATTCTCTAGGTTATAAACAGAGAAGTAGAATATAAACATACCGGCCGGCGCCGCGGCTCAATAGGCTAATCCTCCGCCTTGCGGCGCCGGCACACCGGGTTCTAGTCCCGGTTGGGGCACCGATTCTGTCCCGGTTGCCCCTCTTCCAGGCCAGCTCTCTGCTGTGGCCCGGGAGTGCAGTGGAGGATGGCCCAAGTGCTTGGGCTCTGCACCCCATGGGAGACCAGGAGAAGCACCTGGCTCCTGCCATCGGATCAGCGTGGTGCACCAGTCGCAGCGCACTGGCCGCGGCGGCCATTGGAGGGTGAACCAACGGCAAAGGAAGACCTTTCTCTCTGTCTCTCTCTCTCACTATCCACTCTGCCTGTAAAAAATTCAAAAAAAAAAAAAGAATATAAACATACCTAAATCATATGATAATTCTATATATAATCTTCTGAGGAACTAATAGTCTATTTTTCAAAGTGGCTACATCATTTTACATTCCCACCAGCAATATATGAAGGCTCTACTTTCTCCACATCTTCACCAATATTTGTTACAACCCCCCGATTTTTGTTCATATCTTTTATTAACTCTTACACAAGTACATGTCTTCTGGTTTGCTGAACCAGTAAGTCAGATACCATTTGCCACAATAATGTATACCAAAGTGGCTAGCCAGAAAAACACCACAATCACCGGAAGGGTGCTCTCGGTGAAGGTAAGTAATTTTGCCATTCTCATCCTTCTTAGCATACTTCTAATACTCCAAGGATAGCTAATTAACCTTTCTGTTATGTATTTTCTTCTTGGGAATGATATGACTTCTTTTTCCTTTTTAAAAAAGATTTATTTATTTGAAAAGCAAAGTGACAGAGAAGGAGGAGGAGGGAGGGGGAAAGAGTAAGAGAGATCTTTTATCTACTGGTTCACTCCCTAAACAGCCAGGGCTAGGTCAGGCCAAAGCCAGGAGCCAGGAACTCCATCTTGGTCTCCCACATGGGTGGCAGGGACCCAAGTACTTGGGCTATCATCTGTTGCCTTCCCAGGTACATTAGTAGGAAGATAGCTCAGAAGTGGATGAGCCAAGACTTGAACTGGCAACTCCAATATGGGGTGTGAGTGTTGCACGCAGTGGCTTATCCCACTTTACTACAATGTCTGCCCCAGGACTTTTTCTTAGTGCATTACCATGAAGATGCAACACAATATGAACAGCAGACTCATTTTGAATGCTGTAGCCAAAGTATGTCTATCTTCTAGTTGCTTGTCAGCAAAGATCAGAATGACAATGAGGAAGAGTTCCTTCTTTATTCTGGATCTTGACCTTTACAATCTCTATTGCGTCTAATCCTTCAGCTTAAACAGTGATAGTCTTCCTTGTAAGGTTTTTGATCTGCATCTTGGTCACAGTTCTGTAAAAGGCAGATAGGAAGCAGCTTTCTTTCTATTTTTTTTGTAATGTTCATTTATTTTCATCTACTTGAAAGAGTAAGATGGAGAGAGGGAGAGTGAAGGAAATGGGGGGGGAGAGAGGGAGGGAGGGAGGGAGGGAGGGAGGGAGGGAGAGAGGGAGAGAGAGGGGCAGAGGGGCAGAGGGGGAGAGGGGCAGAGGGGGGGGGAGAGAGAGAGAGAGAGAGATATCTCTTCTATCTGCTGGTTCACTCCCTCAAATGCCTGAAGTAGTCAGGGCTGGGCCAGGCAGAAGGCAGGAGCCCAGAACTCCATCCAGGTCTTCCATGTAGGTGGCAGGAACTCAAGTCCTTGGAATATCATCCACTGTCCCTCAGGCACATTAGCAGGAAGCTGGATGGGAATCCCAAAGTAGCCATGACTCAAACCTGCACCTCCAAAAGCGGATGCAGGCACTGCAAAAGGTGGCTTACAGCTCCTGTTTTAATGACATGCATTCTACTGAATGTAAAGTGGTATCCCATTGTGGTTTTGATTTGAATTTCCTTGGTGATTGTGTTGAGCATCTTTTCATGAGCTAACTGGCCACTTGTTATACTGGTTTTCACTACCCATAAAAACTGCTAACGCATCCAGAAACACTTTCAAAACTCAGAGTATGTTTTTTCAGTGCTAAAGCAATTGTTTTGATAGACTTTTTTGCTCTCTATGATATACTATACTCCGTCTTCCGGTATTTTGCCCAAGTACTGTACACAAACAAACGGTTTTACTTGGCTTTGGGTTGTCTATTGTGAGGCCTAAACTCAACAAAACACATAGAGATTTTAAAAGTCCTTCAGCATAATATTATCATTATGTTTTTGCTAAAGCAAGTGTTTTTTTTCTAGATCCTTAAGCTCTATATTGCTTTGAGTAATCATCAAGATTGTGTCCTTTTCAATGGAAGTTTTGTTTCTTTTGAATTCTTCCCTTGCCTAGTCCTTCAGGGATTTGTGGCCAAAATCATTTGGGACTGCCAAATTGCTTGCAAAATCCTTCTGCTTTAGCTTTAGTGTCATTGGGGTAAGTGAGAACCAGCCACGTTCATCAGACAGGGCGTCATGTTTAAGCCTCTGTTATTACTGATATAGATAAGCTTATGTCTTCAGGTTTACCTTTTGTTTTCTGTATGTCTCATACTTTTTCTTCTGTTTTTCCTTCAATGCTTTCTTTTGTCTTAAACAAATATTTTCTAGTTTAACACATAATTCTTTGATGATTATTTCACATCTTTTGAGCTGTTTCCCTAGTGATTGCTCTATGGCTTATGGTAAACATTTTTTTTATTAAACTTTTATTTAATGAATATAAATTTCCAAAGTACAGCTTATGGGTTACAATGGCTTCCCCCCTCCCAGTAAACATTTTAACTCATCAGAATTTACTTCAGGATTTATATGAACTAAACTCAGGGAGATAGAGAAATGTTATTGCTATGTAACTCTATCCCTTCTTCCCTTTTCTGTGCTATTATATATATATATATATATATATATATATATATATATATACATACATACATATACATTACACCTACATATAACCCCAAAATACATTATTATATAATGTCTTTAAAAAAGGCTGAAGGAAGAAAGGAGAGTAAATATATATTTACAGTTTGGTATACTGACTTTCTTATTTTCTGGTTCTTCTCATTTCTTCCTATGGATTCACATTATCAACTGATATCTTCCTTACAGGAAAACAACTTTGCTTCCACCCACCACCTCTGAGTTATTATTGTCAAATGTTACATTTTTATATGTTATAGGCCCATCAAATATAATTACATATGTGTGTGTGTATTAGTTTTACCTAATTATTGTTAACAGAAGAGAAGAAATACGCAATTACACTCTCTTCTAGAATGCCTACATAATTACCTTTACTGGTACTCTTTGTTCCTTGTATTACTGTGCCGATTCAAATTACTGTCTGGCATCAATTGCTTTCAGTCTAAAGAAGTTCTTTTAGTATTTCTCACAAGGCAGGTTTGCTGGTAATACATTCTCTTAGCGTTTGTTTACCTGGGATGTATTTTGCATTCATTTTTGAAAGACAGCTTTACTGTACATTAGATTCTTGGTTGACAGTATTTTACCTCAGCACTCTGGATATGTTATCTCACTGCCTTTTGATTTCCATTGTTCCTGATGAGATTTCAGCTATTGATTTTATCGTGACCAATTGTTTTCTCTTGCTGCTTTCAAATGTTTTGCCTTTGTCTTTCAACATTTTGACTGTGATGTGTCTGGTGAAGATCTCTTTGCATTTACCCTACCTGGACTTCACTGAGTTTCTTGGAAGTACAGATTCATGTTATCTATCAAATTAGGGAAGTTTTCTGCTACCATATCTTCGGATATTTTTACTGCTGCTTCACTGATTATTCTCGTAGAGCTACCATTCTCCTTTTAGTTGTTCACCACCAAGATTTACATTGTTTTTGAATTTCCCTAAATTTTGTCCCCAATTAATGGCTGTCCCCTTAGAAAGAGCTATCTTCCTAGGGTCTACCTCTCCCCTACAGCAAAACCTGCGCATTACTGCCTGGGACCTGGGGGTGGAGACAGCAGCCCACATCTCTTGACTGATTCCACAACAAGAGTGCTGGGCAGGGACAGTATACCCTTTTTTTCTCGGCTTACCTCTCCTGACATGGAATCTACATCCTATGATTAAATGGGCAGGAGGTAATCAGGCCCCAATATTCCTGGCCTTCTACAGCATGGGAGAGCTCCACTCGACGAGAAGGGACCCCCAGACTTCTGAGCTGCACTTGCCTGAAATGGGACTTTAACAGCTCCGAACTCTGGGGGCTGAAACACGCTGAAGGCCTGTTCCTACTGGGAAGAAACCATAGCCATAGACTGGAAGCTGGAGGATGAGGGAAGTGAGATGGTTGGAGCTCAAATGCCATAGATTCTTGCTGTTCTTAAAAAGAGTCAGTGGATTTTCTGGAATAAATATTTCTCCATTTGCTGTGTGCCCTTAGGACACTTTCCAGAGACTTTAAAAATGTCTTTTTAAGAAAAATAAATTTCACCAGTTCTGGCTGTTTTTCTAGGGAGACAGTCCACAAAATTCTTTGAGCTGCCATTCTCAAAGAGCTTCTCCTCTCTGTATCTGACTCAATACATTACATTCTGGCCATTTCTTCTGAAACTTTTCCCAAATGAATTTTATTTTCAAGAACATCATTTCTACTCTAATTCAGGCCTTTCATTATTTTCTAGATCATGCAATATATTCTTACATTCTAGACTCCAGGTTTTCAACACTTCAGTTTGTTCTACACATTATTCCTAGGTGTATCTTTCTGCAGCAGTATTTTATTGATTTCAATTTCTCAAAAATGTTAAAAATTTTCACTAATGTGAAATTTAGTGAAATTTTCACTAAACATCCAAATTTCTTGGGTCTTTAACAATCCAGCTTTAATATGCCTTTCCAACTGAATGTTGTACTACTATTTTCAGCCCACCTAGACCACCTGTCATTTCCTTGAACATGTCTTCAAAGTTACCAGCTCTGTGTCTTTGCTCCCACTCTTCCCAGCTATCTGGAATGTCTGCACTTGTCTCATCAATATCCTCCCTATTATTCAGGGCATGTTTAGGTATCATCACTTCAAAATTTATTATTTTAATTGCACATATTTTTGGGTACAGTGTGATCATGCAATACACGTATTCAATGCATAGGGAAGCTATCATTTTTTCACTCCTTAAATTAAAAGAATCTTTTCATTTCTCTTATTTTATACCATTCTGAAAGCCCAAATCACTCTTTTAAAAAATTACTTATTCATTTGAGAGGCTTAGACAGAAAAAGAACACAGATGGAGAGAATGCTTCCATCCACTAGTTAACTCTTGAAATGCCCACAACAGCTGGGTTTGGGCTAGGGATGAAGCCAGGAGCCAGGAACTCAATCCAGGTCTCCCATATGGGTGGTAGGAATCTAGTTACTTGAGCCATCACCATTGCCTCCAAGGGTTTACATTGGCAGGAAGCTGGAGTCAGGACATGGAGGTGGGCATGGAACCTAGGCACTCTGATGTGGGATGTTAGTGTCTTTACTGTTAGGCCAAACATCTATCCCTTAGACTTCTCTATTCCTTGTATTTGAGAAATCCATGCTATGCCTTCTCTTTCCTTTTAGACAAGCCATTCTTCAAGAGCAGCACTCACATGCTGCTCATCTTTCTAGTCCCTATGGTACCAAGTGGGTAATCCCTTGCACATAGTTGACATTTAAAACAAAGCTGTTAAAATTCATGAAGATGTCACATTTTTTTCAAGACACGAAATGTTTGAAGAGAAGCTTTAGTATTGTCAGTCAGCCCAGAGAAGGATGCATTACAAGTTTAAGTTACTTACTCGTTCTTTTAACTGGATTACTTCTTTGTCTTTTTGTTGCTTCCACTGTCTAAACTTCTCAGCATCCTCTTTCATCTGACGCATTAACTGTACTCGCTGGTTTTTCATCACCTGTAAAAACAGAAACCAGTACAAGTATCAGTCATCTGCATTTTATTTAAGGCTGATGTACAGATGGATAGGCACACCGATAAGAAGAGAAAAAACCTGGAACTAAGCTGAGAAAGTCACCAACAGACTTTCTGGTTAGACTTGTAACATTCCTTGCTATGCTTGCACAGCATTGCCAAGCGTAGACTATACAAATGAACACTATGAAGAAATAAAAGCCTAATGTACCTAGAAGCTCAGTTCTACCCTAAATTCACCATATATAAATTAAATGCCACAGAAATATTTACTAATCCCCACAGTCAAATCTATCTAGCAATCATTGCATTTTAAAACTTTCAGTACAACTAGCTTATAACCACCACCTTGCAGATGTTACAAGATGAACATTCAATAACTGATCATTTTTCCAGGTGCCTGTCATCTTGCTAGCTACTTCACAAAATTACATCACATGATCATGGAAGCTGATCAGAACATCACCACTAAACACGGAGATGTCTTTGTACTTTGGTTTCAGAGAACCTCAGATTAAACTCTGAATGTCAAAGCAAGGTTTAATTATTCAGATTTTAGATGACATCCAGCACAGTGTCCTGCAAAGGGAACATTTGTGGTGATTCACACACTTGAAGTAATTGCTCTGGTTGTCATTTTATCACTCAAAGACATCTCTCTACAACAGTTCTAAATGGAACACCTTATGTTTGCTAAGTTCAAATGGAGTAAATGTAAGGATGAGAGTTGATTACCCGTATCTCCTGGTTCAGTTTGGAGACAGTATGCTCTGTGGATTCTTTCAGTTTCAGAAGTTTAGACTGCTCATTCAGTTTCTTCTTCAGATCAGCTATTTGACCTTCCAGCTCCTGGAGACGTTTGCGGCGGCGCTCACTCAACCTAAACACAGATGCTGTGGGAATGACGACTACCAGCAGCAAAGACTGACTTCAAACGACAAAATGCTAGAATCTCAGGTTCATAACCTGGACACATATAAAATAGGTGACTAGTCACATAGCCATCTTTCAAATAAGGAATAATATCCAGCCAACCAGAACTGTCTCAATAACAGGAGCTTAATACAAGTGTAAAGCAATCCTTTTTTTCCCTGAGCACACAACAATGCAAGTGCCTCAATACCTGTGCCCTCAACCACCACTCTGTGAAAAGGATGTTCTTTGAGGACATTTTACTTCATTGTAGTTGGAAGTAATAATTCTGATGATTACTGCACAAGTCTGAGGTAGAAAGTAAACATTCAGTATCGCTTTTAAAAACATAAACTTTAGACTCAGCAGAGACAAAAAAAACCCCAAAAACAGTCACTGAGTAAAAAGGAAGGTAAAATAGCAATAAAATAGAGGTTGGCAGAAGAATAGGGTACTCTGGCTATCTGTCTTGGTTTTATTCTTAACTGATTATAGGATAATGGGTTTATTTATTTATTTTAAAATTATGTATTGGGACCCAAGGTGACTGAATAGGGTACAGCCACACTAACTTCAGCTGCTCTGGGATACCCAAAGAAGAAAGGAAGGACCATGTTTCCAGGGGTCTGACTGATGGAAATTTTCAGGGAAGAAGTGAAAAAATGGTGAAGAAACCATGGGACAAGAGGAGGGAATACAGAGACACCACTGCAGCCAGCTGCGTGGTAGAGCCAGCTGCCAACTGTGAGTCGCCATCTTACCACATCAAGGTAGGAAGAAATTGCTTCATGCCCTACTGCTTGCAGTTTTAGCTGCGAGGGAGTTCCACAGCCACCCGCTGGCTTTTACTTCAGCCTGGGGAGTTGACTGGGGTCTGAGCAACTGCCAGGCTAGCAGCGGGAAAGCTGCTTGCTTCCTTCCCCTTCCCTAGCCATGCAGAGCGCCATACTTGGCAGCAAACAGTCACACAGCGTGCCTCTGTTCCACTCCTCCCAGCATCAGAGTCAGAGTTAGGGCAATGTGCGGGGCAAAGAACAGGTGCCCTGGACCCTGCAACCATGGAAGCTTTGGGACACTAGCCCCAGAGCTATGCTATTGCGTTTTATGTGAGCCAGGGGGATTCACCTTAGCTGCTGGAGGCTAACACCAGAAGCAGCCTGTAAAAAAAAAATGCTTTCCCACCCTAGGAGATCTGGGTAATTACCCCACTATTCATTGAAACATCACGACTGTACGTTTCTCAATGGATTCTACCTGGTGGATCTAGGAAGAACCTACCTGCATTCCACCTCTCTGGACTCATATCCTCCAGAGCAAAATCTTTATACCTTGTAGTTACCCTGTAGGACTGGAACAGGGTTCAGCTCATAACCTCTAGCCCTAGGACTAGAGCTGTTGGTGTTAAAGCCATAGTTGGACTCTCCTAGCAGTATCTAAGAAAGGGTCCATCCGTATCACACAGTCCTAGAATCATAGCAGTTGGTGTCACGAGCCTCAGCATCACTCAGACTTGCCAGTAGGACAAGGGGACAGCCCCCCCTTGTCTCAGCACCAAGAACAAGGCCCCATCACCAGGGACTCTGACAACAAACACTCCGTGGGCCAAAGATACACACCCAAGGAAACCCATTCATCTCAAAGCCACAGACTGCAGCAGACCAGACCACTGGGTCAACTGACATTGATTAAGACAAAATAAATCACTCAGAGAACACACTCCTGGGCACACCTGGAACCAAAGCCAAAGTTACAAGACAAGTGATCCCCTGCATTCCAGCAAAACCATAAACTCTTTTCTAATCAAATCTATTCCATCAGGAAGGATGATTACATCAGATGTGCAGACATCAATGTAGGAACATAGGAGACATGAAGAAGCAAGGTGGCATGATGGCCCCAAAAGAACACAACACTCCTCCAGAATTAAATCTTGAATTGAAGAAAACCTATGAAATGGCAGATACAGAATTCAAAATAACAACTGTAAAGAAACTCAATGGGATGCAAAAGAATACAGATACATTAAAGAAATAAGGAAATTAATGAGTCACATGAATGAAAATATTACTAAGGAGACAGAACTCATTAAGAACCAAATAGAAAATTTTTTACAGATTTCTTTTATTTATTTGAAAGACAGAGTTACAGAGACAGGTCGAGACACAGAGAGAGGTCTTCTATTTGCTGGTTCACTCCCTAACTGGCTGCAACAGCTGGAGTTGAGCCGATCAGAAGCCGGGAGCTTCTTCAGAGTCTCCCACGCGGGTGCAGGAGCCCAAGGACTTGGGCCATCTTCTGCTGCTTTCTCAGGTGCATTAGCAGAGAGCTGGATCAGAAGTAGAGCAGCTGGGACTCAAACTGGCACCCATATGGGATACTGGTGCTGCAGGCTGGGGCTTTAACCTTCTGCGCCATAGCACTGGGCCCCAGACAGAAAGGGTAGAGATGAAGGCCAGCGCCGTGGCTCAATAGGCTAATCCTCCACCTTGCGGCACTGGCACACTGGGTTCTAGTCCTGGTCGGGGCACCGGATTCTGTCCCGGTGGCCCCTCTTCCAGACTAGCTCTCTGCTGTGGCCTGGGAAGGCAGTGGAGGATGGCCCAAGTCCTTGGCCCCTGCTCCCGCATGGGAGACCAGGAGAAGCACCTGGCTCCTGCCTTCGGATCAGTGCGATGCGCCAGCCGTGGCGGCCATTGGAGGGTGAACCAACGGCAAAGGAAGACCTTTCTCTCTGTCTCTCTATCTCACTGTCTACTCTGCCTGTCAAAAAAAAAAAAAAAAGAAATGGTAGAGATGAAATCATCAATTAGTAAAATAAAAAATATAATTGAGAGCTTTAACAGCAGAACAGACCAAGCAGAGGAAAGATTTTCTGACCTAGAAGATAAGACTTTTGAAATAATCCAATCAGACAAAAAATAAAGAGAAAAGAAAATGAATGAAGAAAGTCTACATGAAATATTAGATAATATTAAATGACCCAATATTCATATTATAGGTATTCCTGAAGGGAAAAGGCATTGAGAACCTGCTGAATGAGATAATAGTTGAAAATTTCCCAGGCCTTTAAAGACACATGGACATCCAGATATGAGAAGCCCAAAGAACCCCAAGCAGACTCAACCAAAAAAGAGCTTCCTCAAGGCATACTGTAGTTAAACTGTCAAAAGTTAAAGAAAAGGACAGAATCCTAAAGACAGCAAGAGAAAACCATCAAGTTACATATAATGGAAAACAAATCAGATTAATATCAGACTTCTCAGTGGAAACCCTACAAGCCAGAAGAAAGTGGGATAATATATTCAAGGTCTTAAAAACAGATACAAAAAAGCCAGAAAACAAAAAACTTTCAATCAAGAATATTATATCCAGCAAAACTATCCTTAAAAAGTGAAGGAGAAATAAGGTATTTTCCAGATAAGCAAAGCTGAGAGAATTCATCAACATCAGAACGCCTTACAAGAAATTTTGAAGGGTGTCCTGCAGTAAATGTAAACATCATGATAACACATGACACCACCAAATTCACTAACAGAGAGAATCACTATCCAATCAACAACATGACAGGTCTTGGATCTTATCTACTGATGCTAACCTTGAATGTAAGTGGATTAAATTATCCAACCAAAAGACTTAAGTTGGCTGAATGCATAAACATACCACAACCCTGCTATATGCTGCCTACAAGAGATGCACTTCACAAATACACACACAGGCTGAAAGTGAAGGGCTGGAAAGATATACCAGGCAAATGGAGACCAAACATGAGCAGGAATAGCCATCCTGATATCACATAAAACAGACTTTAAAAAAAACTGTAAAAAAGAAATAAAGAAGGACATTATATTTTAATAAAAGGTTCAATTCAGCAAGAAGACATAATAATCATAAATATATATATTCACCCAACACAAGACCACCCAGATACATACAGAAAATACTATTAGACCTCAAGAGAGAGAGAGACTTCAATACAATAATATTGGGTGACTTCAACACTCCACTCTCATCAATGGACAGATCATCTAGACAAAAAGTCAATGAAGATACATCAGAGGGGCTAGCACTGTGGCCTAGTAGGTTAAGTCACCTCCTGTAGTGCCAGCATCCCATATGGATGCTGGTTCAAGTCCAAGCTGTTTCACTTCTGATCCAGCTTCCTGCTGATGGCCTGGGAAAGCACTGGAAGATGGCCCAAGTGCTTAGGCCCCTGCACCTGCGTGGGAGACCCAGAAGAAGCTCCTAGCTCCTGGCTCCAGATTGGCCCAGCTCCAGTCATTTTGGCCATTTGGGGAGTGAACCAGCGCATGGAAGATCTCTCTCTCTCTCTCTCTCTGCCTCTCTCTGTAACTCTGCCTCTCAAATAAACAAATCTTTAAAAAAAAAGATACATCAGAGTTGGAATATACTGTCAAGCAAATGGACATAACAGACATTTATGGAACATTTCACCCAACAGCTACAGAATACACATTCTTCTCATCAGCACATGGACTGTTTTCTAGGATAGACCACATATTGAGCCACAAATGAATTCTCAGTAAATTTAAAAAGATTGAAATCATACCATGTAACTTCTCAGACCATAAAGGAATAAAACTAGAAATTAAAAACAAGAAGAACAATAGAACACTCATAAACACTTGGAAATTAAACAACATGCTACTGAATGATCAATGGGTTGTTGAAGAAATTAAAAGGGAAATAAAAAACGTTCTTGAAATAAATGAAAATACAACAAATCAAAACCTGTGGGACACAGCAAAAGCAGTGTTAAGGGGGAAGTTTATAGCATTAAGTGCTTATAATTAAAAAAAAAAAGAGAGAAATGTCTCAAATAAAAGATCTAATGATGCATCTTAAAAAGACTTAGAAAAACAAGAACAAACCAATCACCAAATCAGCAGGAGGCAAGAAATCATAAAGATCAGAGTGGAAATAAATGAAATTAAAAATACAAAAGATCAACAAAAATATAAGTTGGTTTTTTGAGAAGATAAACAAAATAGATAAACCTCTAGTTAGACTAACAAGGACAACAGAGAAAACTCAAAAAAAAAAATTAGAGATGAAAAAGGAATTGTTACAACCAACATCACTAAAATACAAAGGATCATAAGGAACTACTTTGAAGAACTATATGCTAATAAAACTGGAAAGCCTCAAAGAAATGGATCACTTTCTGGACACATATAGCCCACCGAGAGTAAATCAAGAAGATACAGACAATCTAAACAGACCCGTAACAAGCAATGAGACTGAAGCAGTAATCAAAAGTCTTCCATCAAGGAAAAGTTCAGGACCTGATGGTTTTACTACTGAATTTTACAAAATATCCAAAGGGGAAGTAACTCCAATACTTTTCAAACTATTCCAAAATATTGAATAGGATGGAACTCTGCCAGACACTTTTTATGAGGCCATTATCACTTTGATACCAAAACCAAAGACATGACACGAAAAGAAATCTTACATTCTTAATGAACATGCATGCAAAGATCCTCAACAAAATACTAGCAAATTGAATCCAAAACCGCATAAAAAAGATCATACATTACAATCAAGTGGTATTCATCCCAGAAATGCAACAGTGGTTTTAACATTAGCAAATCAATAAATGTCATAAGTCACAGCAATAGAATGAAGCACAAAAACCATATGGTCCTCTCAACAGACACAGTGAAAGCATTTGATACGATTCAACATCCAGTCATGACAAAAACTCTCCACAAATTAGGTATAGAAGAAACAGTCTTCAAAATTATAAAGTCTACATACTACAAATCAACAGCCAAAATCATACTGTGTGGGGAAAAAGCTGAAAGTGTTTCCTTTCTGATCTGGAACAAAACAATGAGGTCCACTTTTGCCACTCTTATTTAACACAGTATTGGAGGGGCCTGTGTCATGGCATAGCAGGTTGAGTCATTTTAGGCCAGCATCCCATATGGGCAGATGCCCAGCACATGGAAGATTTCTCTCTGTCTCCCTCTTTCTCTGTCACTCTGTCAAATAAATAAAATCTTAAAAAAATTTTTAAACCTCTGCATAAAAAGATAATAGAAGTGAAAATATAACTCTCAGAATGGGAGTAGGGGCCAGCACTGTGGTGTAGTAGGTTAAGCCTCGGCCTGCAGCACTGGCATCCCATATGGGCACTAGTTTGAGTCCCAGTCTCCACTTCCAATCTAGCTCCCTGCTAATGGTCTGGGAAACCAGTGAAGGATGGCCCAAGTGCTTGGGTCCCTGCACTGGCGTGGGAGACCCAGAAGAAGCTCCTGCCTCCTGGCTTCAGACAGGCCCAGCTCTGGCCATTGCAGCCATTTGGGCGAGTGAACCAGCAGATGGAAGACTTCTCTCTCTATCTCTGCCTCTCTCTCTGTAACTCTGCCTCTCAAATAAATTTTTAAAAAATCTTAAAAAAAAAAGAATGTTACACTACTATAGTTTCAATGATCTGTGATTTTACTTTAAAATTTACTGTATATAGGTGAAATGCTCATGTTTCCATTCAATTATTGTTTATAGCCATTGTCTATATTCCCACTAAACTAGGGTCTTTTTGCTTTTTACTTGTTAAGCTCCTTATTCAGTGAAGTAGTAAGTCTTTACTGTAATGTAAATTTAAAATATGTTATCTCAAAAACTAAAGAAAGAAAGGGAGAAGAAAGGAGGGTGGGAGGGAGAGTAAGAGGGAGGAAAGGAGTATCATTATGGTATCAGAATTGTTATCTACAAACCATATAGAGTCTGTTAAAAAATAATTAAATTTTTTAAAAGAATTTTCCAAGGCTTTAGGTAGAAAATATGAATGTGGGAACATGTCATATCTTCTGGAAATCTAGAGGGCAAAATGCTGGGGGAGTGTCCACTGATAAGTCCCACCCTAACTGATTTTGGTGATATTTAAAAAATAAACTTGGGCCGGCACCGTGGCTCAACAGGCTAATCCTCCGCCTTGCGGCGCTGGCACACCGGGTTCTAGTCCCGGTCGGGGCACCGGATTCTGTCCCGGTTGCCCCTCTTCCAGGCCAGCTCTCTGCTGTGGCCAGGGAGTGCAGTGGAGGATGGCCCAAGTGCTTGGGCCCTGCACCCCATGGGAGACCAGGAGAAGCACCTGGCTCCTGCCTTCGGAACAGTGCGGTGCGCCAGCCGCGGAGGCCATTGGAGGGTGAACCAACGGCAAAGGAAGACCTTTCTCTCTGTCTCTCTCACTGTCCACTCTGCCTGTCAAAAATTAAAAACAAAAATAAACTTGAGAATTATATTCAGTTCTCCAAAAAAATTATTTATTTGAATGTCAGAGAGGCAAGAGATCTTGGTTTACTTCCCAAATACCTGCAATAGCTGGGGCTGGGCCAAGTTAAAACCAGGAGCCTGGAACTCAGTCTGGGTCTCCTGCATGGTGGCAGGAACTCAACTACTTATGCCATCACCTGCTGTCTTCCAGGGTATAAGTTAGCAGGAAGCTGGATCAGAAGCAAAGCAGGGACTTGAACTCAAGGACTCTAATATGGAATGCAGGCTCCCAGGTAGTGACTTAACTGCTGTACCAAATGCTCACCCTAGGTTGTCTTTTTTTAATCATTAGCCTGGACATTCATTCTATTCACAAGCTAATTTGTCATTAGAAGTTCTAAGGAAACTGTTGCTATCTAGTAGATCTGCTGATCTTTCAAAAGCCAGCAAAGGTAACTTTCTAAAGTCTTCCTTGAGGATGCCAGCCTGAATTGATGTTTTCTACTCAGAAATCTTAATAGGGGCTGGCACTGTGGCGTAGCAGGTAAAGCCGCCGCCTAAAGCACCAGCATCCTATATGGGCGCTGGTTCGACTCCCAGCTGCTCCACTTCCGATCCAGCTCTCTGCTATGGCCTGGGAAAACAGCAGAAGATGGCCCAAGTCCTTGGGCCCCTGCCCCCACATCGGAAGACCTGGAGGAAGCTCTTGGCTCCTGGCTTCGGATCAGTGCTGCAGCTTCTGGCCATTGCAGCCAACTGGGGAGTGAACCAGCAGATGGAAGACCTCTCTCTCTCTAACTGACTTTCAAATAAATAAATAAATCTTAAAAAAAAGAAATCTTAATGAAGTTACTAAGAAGTGTTTTTGAGAACTAACCACATGCTGTGTTATGGTGTTCTTCCATTGGCATGTTGAGATGTTACTGATGCTACTGAACATCTCAATTACTTCACTTATGTTTAGCTCTCTTCTCCACACTAGGTTTAGAACCTCTGGGGACAGCAGGTGAAGTCTTCTACTTCTCTGTTCCCTCTAAAGCTTCTTGTGCTTAGTAGACACTTAAAATAATATCCATTGATTTGATTCTTACTTGGCCTGGTTGACATCCTTCTTTGCCGTCTGGAGTTCAAGAACCAATTCTTCCTTTTCCTTTTGCAGACTGAGGACTTCCAATTCAAGATTTTTTATGTTATCCTAGAAAGGTTATAGTCAGAGAGAAAGAAAACATTATATGGCACAGGAAGGAAATTGCTTCAACATTCCTTATCTCAAGAAACTATGCATGAAATTTTACCACTTAAATTGCACATTAAAAACCGTTCTTATTGATTTGATGGAGACTGAAGTTATGTAGACATAAAAGCAGGACTTGGAACCCAAGAATTTGAATTTTGAGTGCAACATTTACCATTTAAGTATTTTGAGGAAAGTAACATTTAACCTTGGTTTCTGTGCAGAAGCCTTACTGTAACAGGTTTGAGACTGCTATCCTTAGAAGTTGGTTTGCAAGGTTGGCTCATGGCATGGACCTGGAGACTATGACTTTAGTAGGGTTCCTGTCATTCCCTACCTGGTGAGAGTAGCTCACTAGAAGTCTTCCCAATGAATCATAGGACCAGGGGTTGTACTGGGGACTGGGGACTCCAAATAATTGCTCCATCTACATAGGTAATTAACAACAATACCTATCCCACAGGATTATTGTGAAAATTCTGTTCTCATAACCGAAAAAGATGGGAGGAAATTGGCTGAATGAGTGATTGGTAGCTAAGAAGATTATCCACAGGCTCCACACTAGCATCGTATTGACACAAAGAAGCAGAGGCAGATTCAGTGGCGCTCTGTCACAGAAGCTTTCTAAATAAGCTGGAGTTGCTTTCCAAGCAATACACTGAGCCACTCCTTCCTGTATAACCAATGAAAATGACTCTCACTATTTATAAGTTTCCTGCTTATTTAAATAGGTCAACAGTGTGTGTATATAGACATATATATTCTTTATACTTATTTTTATGTACAGAAGTTACATATGTATACATTCTTTTTTAAAAAAGATTTATTTATTTGAAAGGCAGAGTTACAGAGACAGAGAGTGAGAGTGAGAATCTTCCACCTGCTGGTTCACTCCCCAAATAACGACCCTGGCTGCACCAGGCCGAAGCCAGGACCTTCTTCTGGGTCTTCCATGTGGGTGCAGGGGCTCAAGGACTTGGGACATCCTCTGCTGCATTCCCAGGCCATAGCAGAGAGATGGATCAGAAGAGGAGCAGCCGGGACTCGAACAGGAACCCACATGGGATGCTGGCCATGACTTAACTTGCTGCACCACAGTGTTGGCCCTGAATACATTCTTTAAAAAATAAAGGTCAAATTCCCTTGACTATCTCACCCCTGCAAAAATTCCATTCCTCTTTCTAGAAGTAACCAGTGTTACCAACATGGTAAAGATCTGCCAGAATCCTTTCCCCAGACTTTTACATATTACACATCACTTACATATATAAAACATATGTATTATAAATATTATATATTATAATCAAACATATAAATACAGATTACATATGTAAATGTCTAGATTCATATAACTTAATAATACATATTATATACATATGCATATGTATGAGGGCACTTTAAGAAGTTCATAGAAAATGGAATTAACTTTTATCTGTTTATTTCAGTGCAAAAATTTTTTCATAATATGTATTTTTCATGAACTTTTTGAAGACCCCTTATATGTATAAATTTTTTGCAACAAAATGAACCCATTTTTAGTTCCATTTTTTTCATGAAATTTTTGAAGTACCCTTGTATATATGTGGATGTATCAATTAAAATATGGGTTAAGTTATTCTATAATTTGTTTTTTTTTTAAATTCTCTTGTAAAAGATTTTATTTTAATTTTATTTGAAAGGCAGAGAGATTTTGTATCCACTGGTTTACTCTCCAAATGCCTGCAATAGCTGGGGTTTGGCAAGGTCAAAGCCAAGAGCTTGGAATTCCATCTGGGTATCCCACATGGGTGGCCCAGAACTGAAGTACTTGAGCCATCATCTGCTGCTTCCCAGTGTGAGCATTAGGAAAAAACTGAATCAGAAGCAGACTTGAACCAGGCTCTTTGATATGGGATGTAGCACCCCAAGTGGAATCTTAACCACTGTGCCAAAACATCTACCCCTATAAATTGGTTTCTTAAATTTCACTGGTCTTAGAGATTTATTTATTTCAGCACATATAGATCCAACTCATTCTTTTTTGTCACCATGAAATATTCTTGTATGTATCTTCTGTACACTTAAGCAAGGTTTCACTAGGGTAGAGAGAAGTGGAAATTATAGGGTCATGATGGAACACATTTTCAATTCTAACAGACACTATCAAATTGTCATCCAAAGTAATACTTCAATTTCCACTCTCACTAGCTATGTATGAGCACTTGATTCCCTGTACCCCTATCAACATTTAATACTATACTTCAGAATTGCTAGCAATCTGATGAGTGAGAAATAGTATCTCTCAGTTATATGCACCACATTTAGCCAGTAATTCTTTCAGCAGCTCTACTGGGAGAGTTATTCAAATATTTGAGTCTTGGTTTGCTATAACTTAAGGTAATTTTCATTAATCAGAACCTATGTCCCCTCCAATTTCTCTACAGCAACTCTTCAAAGTAACAGGAAAAACACCATTTAGAATAAAAAACTGCCTTATTTCTTAGAAAAAGAGAGGCAGTGATACATGTGATTAAAAGGTACTGCTTGCATTAAGAATTTATTTCTTCTTAACTTTTTAGGTTTGGGAGCTCAAGCAAATTTTATTCCAAGGGGAGAAAAGACTAGATATCTCATTATAGCTGTAACTGTAGCTCACTACTAGCACCGCTACCTAGGGTTAGAAATACACTGGGGATCTCATGTCCCCATGCTTCTGGGCAAGAGTATAAGAAGAGAGCAATAATTTCTCAGTCTTATCAGTAATCCTTTATTTACCCTGCAAAAGCCAAAATACACTTGACCTAAAAAAAAAAAAAAACCCGCTGCATTGTACATATTGAACTTACTCCCTCCTGAAATCCTATTATTATGATCCCAAACAGTTGTATAAATAAAAAAAGAATGAAGAGAGCAGAGTAGTTGAGAAATATCAGCAGACTTTTTAAAAAAGAAAACTGTTTGGTAAGTGGTAACAGACTTCCAGAATGGAAAAATCTAAAATGTAACTCTGATAAGGATGAATGCTAAGCAGTAAGGCAATGTATACCACAGAGGAGCATAGAATTCCTTTCTGGAGGGGCTGAATCTCACAGGCTGGACTTAACAGACGCTGGACACAGTCCTAGGCAGTGATGAAGCACCATACTGGTGACAGGAATTAAATAAAAGTATGTATTTGACAGAGTGGCTCCAACTCCCTTACCTTCTCTGCATTACCAGAGCAGTGGCACACAGCCACTCTGCTCACATAACTCCAGGCAGGAGACTGAAAGGTTTCTTTATTGGAAACTAACTAGCTCAAGAGAAACCCATGCACACATAGCTTCTTATTGGCTTTTAGTGTTATACTCTTAAATATGAATAGACAGCCAAAGAGCATCAGAAGTCTGAGGAAAGCTTCTTAAACAGAAGAGACCAAAACAGACACACTAAAGAAGGAAGTTTGAGAAAACAGAGGCAAGCCTGGGAGAAGAAAATCTTGAAAAGATTTAATTCCTATTCACAGAGATGGGTGATATTCCATGAAAAAAAAATAATGGAGCTGGTATTGGGGTGCAGGTAGCTAAGCCACTGCCTATGACACCAGCATTCCACGAGCACCAGTTTGAGTCCCAGCTGTTCCACTTCTGATCTAACTCCCTGCTAATGCACCTGGGTAAGCAGTGGAAGATGGCCCAAATACTTGGGCTCCTGCCACCCCCATGGAGACCCAGATGGAGTTCCAGGCTCCTGCCTTCAGCCTGGATGTTGATGTCATTTGGGGAGTAAAGCAATGGATGGAAGATCAATCAATCAATCAATCAATCTCTACCCCTCCTTGCTTACATCCCTCCTTCCTCCCCTCCTTCTGTCTTTTAAATAAACGAATCTTTAAAGAAATAGAAAACAGGAAGGAAGAGATAAGAGAAACAGAAACTAAATTTAAGAAATCCAATACTGGACTAAGAGGAATAGAAGAAAGAGAAAATGTAAAGAGGTAGCATATCAAGGCACCAAGCACAATAAAGGAGAAAAAGACACACAACAAGGCACCTCATTGTGAAATTAAATAACCCTGGAGAACAAAGCAAAGATGCTGAAGGTTTCCAGTAAGGGGAGGGAAGGGGATCAGATCAAATACAAAGAATCAAGAATCATAATGGACTTCTCAACAGCAACATTGGAAATAGAAGATAACAGAGCAAGGCTTTCAAAATTCTGAAGCAAAATGATTTCCACAGAATTCTGAACCCAGCTAAACTATCAAGTGTCTTTTCCCTTTGGAAAAAAAAGCTATTTTTAGCCAAGCAAAGCTTTAAAACATTTTCCTTCCACATGTGCTTTCTCAGAAAGCTACTGGGGTCATAGTCCACCCAGACAAAGCTATCCCAAGAAGGAGGAAGACATGGATCTGTTTTAGGAGAGATGAGAAGTGAAGCAAATTCCCAGGATGATAGTCCCAGGTTGATGGCTGGGTAGTAGATATTAGAGAAAATGAACCAGGACAGAGGTTCCAAGAGGATTGTTTTCAAGAAAGAAATGCACTGATAAATTAGCTGGTGTGTTTGATCATAAGAATTTTAATATAAAGTTTGGAAATAAAATGATTGACAGGCACATAGAAGACTAGGTAAATGAAGAAAATGAGATTATTAACTCTGGAAAACATAAAAAGCTATACAAGAATTGTCATTGCAATATACTATGTAGCTCAATTGTAAAACATATTCACATAGTCAGAAAAATTTAAACACTAAATATTCATTTAGCCAAAAAGTTGAACTATTTTGAAAGATAGAGGAGAAATAGTCTGCGTGGGTGGTGGGATAAGAGAGCTTTATTCTTGTTTTCATAGTGGAAAGTCAATAGATAATATCTAAAAGTTTTAAGTTAACACAATTATATTGTTAATTCTTACCTAGAAATATGGAGGCAAATGTCAGAATAGCTTAAAGAACCTAAAGTATTCACCTAAGAAATAGATGAGAAGGTAGTAGGGCAAGACTACCTTTATTTTTATGAGTATTGTAGTGTTTGACTTTTAACAATTGATCTTCTGGATATAAAGAGAATTGGAAATGAAAAAAAAAAAAAACAACCTGGTGTTAAACTGGAAACGGCATAGAAAATTAATTAATTTTTTTAAAAAGCTATTATGTAGGATCTCTGTCTTCAATGTGCTGTACATTGTTATTTAATGCTATAATTAGTACTCCAATGGTAGTTTTTTCACTTTATGTTGCTATATGGGCAAACTGTTGAAATCTTTACCTAATATGTACTAAACTGATCTTCTGTATATAAAGAGAATTGAAAATGAATCTTTATGTGAATGGAAGGGGAAAGGAAGCGGGAAAGGGGAGGGTTGCGGGCGGGAAGGAAGTTATGGGAGGGGGGAAGCCATTGTAACCCATAAGCTGTACTTTGGAAATTTATATTCATTAAATAAAAGTTTAAAAAAAAAGACAAAAACAAAACAAAAAAAATGAGGCACATGTATTTGTTTGACATATCTAAAACTAACCCTAAAAAAAGTTTATCAAGATTGAAACAAAAAAGGAGAAAAAAAACCCTCTATTGGCCAACTAAGTTATTATTTAGGAAATACTCTCTACCTTAGAGGAAAAAGTGGTGAAAATTAATTTGGAGAAACACTTTCATTGCTTTTTTTCCCCTTGTTTTTATTCTACTTTGAAAATGTAGTAGAGCTGGTAAAGCAGGAGTACTATTTCTCAATATAAGCATATAGTATAGCTAGATGAGAAAGCAATTCACTTTTTCCCCTACCACCCATTTTAACATCCCTTTTTGATCACAGATAAACAACTGGGGGTAACCTGAAAGCAAAGACTAACCTTCAAGTAAAGACTTGATTATCAATTAGCAAGGGCCACTTAGAACTACTACAAGGAAAACACTTAGGCATTTGCCAAGCCATGTGATGTCTATTTTGAGTCTCTTCATAATTCATACTATAACCCAGATTAAGAGATGCACCTCTCTGAATCCAAGCACAGTTATTAGAACTAAACAACTAGGGGGCACTATTTATTAAATAGTATTTATTAAATACCTGTGGCATTAGGTAAGGTATTAGATTAAAGGGAACAAAAGTGCAGGTTCCTTAGCCTGAATAAGCCCTTTTTATAAACAAATAATATAACTTGAGTTGCACTATGCATGACTGTGTTGTGTTTTCATCATCAAAAATAGTGTGCTTGTCTTCTTTTCCCTTTCAGTGACAGAGATGGCAAACATGAACAAATGCTGCCCTTGAAAATAGTTTACCTGGTACTGGAACTGAATGGGCTGTAACTGGCTGTCATTCTGAGTGATCTTTCTGGCCAGGGCCTCTTTCAGTGCAAGGGCTTTATTCAATTCAATCAATTCCTTCGACATCTGAGCTTGACGTAGAGCATGCTGAGTGGTGAAAGCATCAGAAGACCTGCTGGTCTCTGGACTGCTTTCGACTTGCTGGAAAAGATCAGGATAACAATGTGTGAGACAAACAAACAACTGGAGTTTCTTGGGCACTATTTCATCAAGCCTCAGCCACTCCTTCCACTAGCAATATGTCTGTTCCTTCAACACTATGGTTTCTCACAACATTAGCTTTAAACATCTTAAGTCATTGGCATTGGCCTGTCTTTGTTCTCACAAGTATCTGATTCCTTACATACTTTAACTGACTCCTTAAATATAACCAAGCTTCTTGTTTATTCCTGTAGTAATCTGGTCAATATTTCTTACTTAGACCTTATTCCAAGGAGTCCTCAGAGGAGAGGAGGTGCTGGAAATACATGCAAACATGGTAGAAATGGAGAAAAGGGTTGAGTCCTTCTCACATAGCTGATCTCTAGTATCTGGTTTATTTCCTATCTTTCTTCTTTCAGAATTTGAAAACTACCAACATATATTCATTTTAGAGGGAAAAGACTGTCTCAAGCAAACCATTTCATTTTGACTTGATATCCTTTAATCCAATATAATACATTGAATGTATCCTTGCCATCTGAGCACTCAAAAATATTTTCCTTGGTTCTTTTAGCCCCTAACCATCCCACCCATAGAAAAGTATGCTGAAAAAAAACCAAATACACAAACAAAAAACCCGTTCTCTGCTCTAAAGCTTTTCTGACTTCACCATAATTCCCTAATATTTTTGTTCTCCTCCTTTTAACTTGTTTGGACAGGCAATGGAGAACACTAGCACACTAGCATCTAACGCAAAATCAGAAAGCCAGATTGCACATGCAGACTGTGACACCCCTGAGAAGCTCTGCAATCCGTTAGCAGTTACTGTTACTGTGAGAGAGCGAGCCTATCCAAGTTAGGGATCTTTATGAAGCTGAGATTTACACTAAGGATTTCTGGATTTCCATGGCATTCTGTGAAGCACGGTAGCAATCACAGACTCTCTTCTTCAGTCAAGTGATAAATTATAAAAAGTAGCACAGGCACAGTTAGAGCTCCCAGTTCCACACAAAGGGGCCCATTACTTACGGCTTCTGGTTCTACCGCAGTATCAATGGCCGCAGCCATGCAAGCAGCGGTTTCATCCTGCAATAACAAATGTCTCAATTTAGGAAAAGATTCTGAAGTGCAGCTTCCTAGTGGAGTTCATATTGGTTATTTAATTTTTTTCAAGTGTACACAGAGACCGTTTAAGGTGCTTGACCTGTTTCATAATCCCAGATACCCCAACAGCTGCACATTTCCATTCCCTACCTCTCAAGGGTCTTTTCTTCTTCATAAAGGGCAACTGTGTGGTCTTTGTAAGAAATAAGGTCATGTGGCAACTGACATATTTATTGCACTTCTCCTGCTCTGCTAAAGATCACTGGGCCAGAGTGAAACACCTTGCCATTTCAACAGGCCAAAGTTCATCCCATATTATAGACTCTATCTTTTCTTTTTCTGCTTCCACCATCAAGTCTATTTCTATTAATATACAAGTCTAGCCAATTCTTCTAGGCATACCACAATAAGAACACAAATATCAAATACATGCAATGCATCAGAAAAGTGAATTTAAAAAAAAATTTAATTACAATTAGTCAAGGTAGCAAGATTCTCCTCTATAAAGAAAGAAATGTTCCCAGGTAGGTACCCTGGACAAATGTGCTCATGAAGTCAGATAAGTGGACTTCAGCCCCTGTCCCTTATAGCGATAGGAACTGATGATACGTAGCTACTCCAAGTCGTAGGGAAAAGGTAAGCATTGACTCCCTCCAGAATGACAAATTCCTTTTTGGGGCAGTGGAACAACCATCACTTAGAAGGGAAATCTAAACTCTCTGTCTTTCTCTCACTATCTAACTCTGCCTGTCAAAAAAAGAAGGGAAATCTAAAACTACTTATTAGGACTAATTTGTTTATAGACTATCATATGAGCAAGCTCTGTTCTCACCACTGGAATTCAGGCCTTACTTGGCATCTTAACATATGGATTACTGCCTCTTTTTAAGTGATTCTGCAAAGTCCTGGGAAGAAAGGATTATTTCTAGGAAGTCATGTGATTAAGAAGGTCATAGGTGAAAAGAGCTACTGGCTTCATAGCAAAGAAAGAATTCAGGGTCAGCACATGGAATAATCTCTACTTTAACTCTGTGAAACACTGGATAGCTGTTGAAACTGGAATCTCTGGACCTTTAAGGTGAAGAGGCCCTCAGTAAGTGCTGTTCATCAAATATCTCCCTTATTCTGCCCAGAAATTCCCAGTGAGGCTCCAAGAGAACTCACAAGGAAGCTCCAGTGTCCCCATATCCTTTCTTACCATGATTTGCAGGACTGGTGATTCTCCAACTACAGGTGCACAGTCAGTCAATTACCAGTAAATGGGTACCCTTTCCTCCCTCCTGTGTTTCAATTTTCAGTAGAAAGACTAGTTCGAGACCCATCCTAGATGATTAGAGATTATTACACTGGTTTTGGAGGCTTTTTTTCCTAGTAGCTTCCATTCAGGATCAAAGTAGATGTGTTAATCCTTAAAGAAGATATGTTGTCACTGTGGGTTTACCTTTGGCCTTTGGCCCAGTGAAATTTCACAATGCTAAGGTTTGAGCTCAGGGCTACAGTGACATGTTCTGTGTGAATATGGCAGGATTCTGACTTCATAATTCTAAATGTAAACATATAACAATAGGATGTATTTATTTCTTCTTCCATTCCCACATTCTCAGGCTACAACTGAGAACCTCTTGTAAGTAAAAAAAAGAAAAAAAGAAAGAAAGAAAGACTTAATGAAGATGATGACCAGGGGAACAAGGCTAGGGTACACTGTGTTACGTTAATCAGCAAAAGCCTCCAAAATGAGGTTTGTGCTTGTAGGCTGTAGGTAATGCCATTACTGGGCATGAAAAATGCTTTATTGCGAGCTAGTCTTGGAGGAAGGGTTCTAAAAAACAAACAAAAATTATTTGATTTTGTGGGAACTGAAAGGACTGCATGAATTTCCTCACAGGTAACCGCAACAAGGAGGTTTGCTTGAATTATACTTTAAAGGAAGAAATGGTACAGTTTAGTGCTCAGAGCCCCAGGAGGAATATTCAGGAACAATGGCTGCCTTCATAACTGAAAAGGGGGTGTTCACCCATCACTTAAAATAAAAATAGTTTTAATCCAGAATGAAGGGCACAAGCACTTACATTGGAAACATTTTGCTTTCACTGTAGTGAGTCTTAATAAAAGCCACAGGATACACTGTTGTGTATTTAAAAAAAAATGTAGCTGGGAGGGCCTCTGAACAATAGATGTGGAGAACTCTGATTCAAGAGTCCAGCAGGGGCCTGGGATAAAAGAGCTTACTCTGCCTAAGCGTGACAGTGGATGGAAGCCAGGGACTTTATCAGCTTGTGGCAATCTTTAGCACCCTCCTCCCATGTGTGCCAAGTACATTTTCGTGGCAGACAGCAATTGTACAGCGTTCTCCTGAGCCAGCCGCCACTAGCGACTTCCTCTACAGGCACACCAGGCACCAGTCATTTTGCCAGATCCTCAATGATGATGCATTACGTTTTTTATTAATTTGATTCTATGCATTTCCGTCGTCCTTTCTGTGGGACTCAAAGCCCCAGCAAGGAGGTCTTGTGAACTCCTCTAAGACTGGTGTGGTGACTGTAAACAATGGAGCCCGGGGTCACTATTTTCTGAACTTATAAATTTTGGCTCCAGCCGGCTTCTGTAGCCGAGGTTATCTTAAATTCTGAGGCAGTTCACATGAGGTTTGTATATGTCAGATGTTCCAGTTACGTTTACGTGGAATTAGAGATTATGAATTCTAACCTTGTCATAAGTCATTCTCTAGCATGCACTCTACACGTCAGCTACATTGAAGTTCTTACCATTTCCTAAACTTTTCAGACCTCTTGGATTTTGCATATGTCTTTTCCTTTATATGGGTTGTCTTTTTCCACTTGTCTGTAATGGCAAGCTCCAATTTATTTTTAGGACTCAGTTTCTTCTATGATGCCTTCTGGAATTTTCTAGACTAACAGGCAAACTGTCCTTCTTTTGTGACTCTGCTGTACTTTGTTCACATTACTAATGCAAAAGGATTAAAGCAGACATCAAAGATGGTTCCCAGTCTTCCTTGTCTTCAGTCCTCACCTCCTTTCCCTTTCCTTTTTGGTCACTTCTCCCACCTGTGAATCTTGACCAACTGACAAACTACAAGGCATGCAAAAATAACTTGTGAGTAATAATCTGACACTTATCAGGATGGGATGGCACCAATATGAAGGGTCTTCAAAAAGTTCAAGGAAATGCATATTATGAAAAAAACATGCATGGATCCCCAATTTTTTTGTACCAAAACTCAATTTTTAACTCATTTTCCACAAACTTTCTGAAGTACTCACTTACATTTCTGAGGCAGAGGCATGAAAACTGGAGCAGCCTCTGGCCAGAAGTCTCCCTGCAATTAACAACAAACTGTGGCCTGAATCAAACCAGGAGGACATACACTGCTTTCTTCTCACTTTATACAACTCCAACCCTGCTTCAGCTTGGGGAGTTCTCTGAAGTTCAAGTGTTCCCTGAATGGATCTGCTGAATAATGCCCTTAACCTCATTCCTTGTCAAATTATTTCTGTTTGACAGTAATATAGGACTGGTTAAGTGGCAGAAGTGCCTTCAAACCAGGGTCTGTCTGGTTCTGGACCCCAGGTTTTCAATTACTGTGCCCTATCCATTGGATAAACAAACTATCATCTTGGACTGTTTGTGATGGTTTCATAGGATACCTTGTATTCTAAAACACTGCCTAAGAGTCTTTTGGGAAGTTACTCATTGAATTTCTTAGAACTAACCATTATAACCCTTCAACCCAATAATATTATATGGTTATTTTTTTCATTTACTATTTTTTATAAAGAGTTTGTTTTTATCTATTTGAAAGGCAGAACAACAGAGAGAGAGAGAGAGATGTAGAGGTATAGAGACAGATCTTCAATCTACTGGTTCACTTCCCAAATGCCTGCAACAGCCAGATCTAGGTCAGGCTGAAGCCAGGAGCCTGGAACTCCATCTGGATCTCCCATGTGGGTGGCAGGGGCCCAAGGACTTGATCCATCATCTGCTGCCTTCCAGGATGCACTGGCAGTTGGATTGGCAGCAGAGGTGCTAGGACTTGAACTGGCACTCCAATATGAGATGTGTGCATTGCAAACTACAACCTAACCCACAGTACTTTGTCTGCCCCCTTCATTCACTCTCTATTTAAAATTTATTCATTTTATTGCTGCTTGGCTTTAGGATTATTTCCAGTTTGGAGCTACTTAAATAATGTTGCCATAAGCATTCTTATACAAACCTTTTGAGCACAAGGGCACATGTTTTTGTTGGACATACAGGCATGGAAGGCCATAAAGTGTGTATATGTTCTTTTTTTAAGATGTATTCATTTATTTGGAAAGAGTTATAAAGAGAGGGGGAGAGACAGAGATCTTTCATCTGCTGGTTTACTCCCCAGATGACCGCAATGGCCAGTGCTGGGCCAGGTTGAACAGGAACCAGGAGTTTCATCTGGGTCTCCCATGTGGGTGGTAAGGGCCCAAACACTTGGGCCATCTTGTGCTGCTTTTCCCAAGCCATTAGCTGGATCAGAATGGGAGCAGCCAGGACATGAACCAGCATCCATAGGGAATGCCGGTGTCATAGGCAGTGGCTTTACCCACTTTGCCACAACACCAGCCCCTCATTCACTTATTAAGGGTATGTCTATATGTGGCTCATTTTGTGATAATCCTATGGACTACTCTAGAAAACACTGGGCAAGACCAGGGAGTGGGAGACTCACTGTTCTGGTAAGAGTAAACTTCTGTCCTGGGCAGGTATTAGCCTAGTGGTTAAGTCACTGGTTAGGATGTCTACATCCCACATCAGAGTGTCAGGGTTTTATATCAGGCTCCAACTCCTGATTCTAGCTTCCTGCTAATGCAGACCCTAGAAACAGTAGTGATGGCTCAAAGAAGTTGGGTCCCTGCCACCCACATGGGAGACCTGGATCAAGTTCCTGGCTCCCAGATTCAGGCCCCCTCACACCCCACTCTTGTAGGCATTTGTAGAGTGAGGCAGTGGATGGGAGTTTTCTCTTCATTTGTTTCATTCTCTCAAATATTTTTTAATTGAAAAAAAATGGAAAACTTATGCCCAAGAGCTAGGAATCACCACCAGGCATTTATTACGCATTACTTTTTCAGAATAATAAATAAGAGAATGGGGGCTGGCATTGTTGCATCATGGGTTAAGCTGTTGCTTGCAATGTCAGCATCTCATATCAGAGTGACAGTTCGAGTCTGGGCTGCTCAGCTTTTGATCTAGCTCCCTGCTAATGTGCCTAGAAAAGCAGTGGAGGAAGGACTAAGTACTTGTTCCCCTGCCACCCACATGGGACATGTGGATGAGAGTTCCTGGCTCCTGGCTTTGACCTGGTCCAGACCCAGCTGCTGCAGCCATTTGTGGAATGAACCTCAGGATAGAAGATCTCTTCCTCTTTCCGCCTCTCCTTCTCTCTCTGTCACTGCCTTTCAATACATTTTTTTTTTTGACAGGCAGAGTGGACAGTGAGAGAGAGAGAGAGAGAGAGAGAGAGAGAAAGGTCTTCCTTTTGCCGTTGGTTCACCCTCCAATGGCTGCCGCGGCCGGTGCGCTATGGCCGGGGCACTGCGCTGATCCGAAGGCAGGAGCCAGGTGCTTCTCCTGGTCTCCCATGCGGGAGCAGGGGCCAAGGGCTTGGGCCATCCTCCACTGTACTCTCTGGCCACAGCAGAGAGCTGGCCTGGAAGAGGGGCAACCAGGACAGAATCCGGCGCCCTGACCAGGACTAGAACCCGGTGTGCCGGTGCCACAAGGCGGAGGATTAGCCTATTGAGCCGCGGCGCTGGACTCAATACATTTTTAAAATCATAAAGAGAATATAGATGGAATAAAACTAATGATAACTATTTTACATTGTATGTTATGATTTCAACATTTTTAAAAAGTATATAAGCCTAAGGACTAAGAGAAAGAACACCAAAAATTAAAATAGATTTTTAGGGTGGTGAGAATGCAAGAATTTTTCTTCTGGGAAAAAGAAATAATTATCTCATCCCCAAAATATACCCACAACTACTATAATAGTTTGAAAAATAAATAAAAATGGAACTTATAGCAGAACAATCATTCAAACTTTTATTCCTGGTTATAAAGAAGAATTATGGTACTAACTGGTTGTCCTAAGCTATCTGTCAGAACTCAGCTTATTTAAAAATGGGGAATGGTACAGGGCTTCTTATTAACTTAGCCTACACTACGAGGACAGCAAATCAATGCCTTACTGCTCTTGTTATCTAGACAATTTTGTATTGTTACATAGCTGCTTGGTGGCTTTTGATTAGAATACTGAAATACTAATGTGCCATTGCATATATGAGCCCTGAGTGTTTTTTAAAGATTTACTTATTTATTTGAAAGGCAGAGTTACAGAGAAAGAGAGGAGAGGCAGAGAGAGAGACAGGTCTTCCATCCATTGATTCACTCCCCAAATGGCTGCAACGGCCAGAGCTGGGCCAATCCAAAGCCAGGAGCGAGGAGCTTCTTCCAGATCTCCCATGTCAGTGCAGGGGACCAAGCACTTGGGCCATCCTCCACTGCTTTCCCAGGCTATAGCAGTGAGCTGGGTTGGAACTGGAGCGGCCAGGACACGAACCGGCCCCCATAGTGGGTGGCAGCTTTACCCACTTTGTCACAGTGCCGGCCCCAATGAGTGTTTTAACAAACTCAATATTCAGATCCTAACCAATGATCCGTGATCTCTTTCTGTCCTCACGTAGCTCACAATCTAGTTGTCTGAGCCAAAAGCAGTTAGAAATGCTAAAATATGTCAAGGAAAATAGATGAAAGTGATATGTGTATTTACAGTGCCCCTACTTGGCTTACCGATAGTTGGGTAATCACTTGCTGCAGGTTACGAATTATCTCTACATTTTCTCTCAATTCTTTGTCTTCCAGAGTCTCCACTAGCTTTTGAAGATCCAGCTTGCAGCTGAAAGTTCAAGCAAAAGGCCCCAAGGGTTAATCATGCTGCGGCGGCCAGATGATCCGTGATTATGTACTAAGGCGGTAGAGGTCACTAACAAATGTCGGATAGGACACTTACGCCGCATGCTGCCTGAGCTCTTCTAGCTTGGTGTTCATTTTTTCATTCGCTTGCTCTGTCTGCAATAAAGACCAGGAGATCGTCAGTGGCATTGCCTGACAGCCTCGCCTCATTATGCTCTCTTTCCCCTACTCGTATGGATTAAAGCCTAGGTAGAAAGGCTGCCTCCTTTGCTGTAATAGAGGATTTAGTGGGCTTTGGTTATTTAGTGAGAAATGTGTTTCTTAACAGAGTCATGGAAATTAGCCCTTCAGTCAACATGAGCTACTAAAAATAGCATCCAAGCAGCTGGGTTTTATGCTTGCCTTCTAGCTCAGACTATGGGGTGGAGTGTGAAGTCTTAATTCCATAGAGAACTTTGCAACTGGGGGAAAAAGCAATAGTTTCTGGCATGCTACTCCCGGCTGTTTGCAAGGAAAAAAAATCACTTTAAACTGCCTCCTACACTACACTGTTCCCCAGCCCCAGCATAAGGGCACTGAAAACATAAAAGGGCCTCACACTAAATTTGAGCTGAGATTTTTAAAAAGTTACACTATCTGATTTGGTAGGCTAGTTTTAGCCAAAGAAAGCAAGAAAAGGGGTAAGGCCCAAGAATGATGTTAGAGAAAAAAGAAACAGCAGAAGGCAGCTACGTTTTGGGAAGAGTGATTGATATTTTCAGTTTTATTTCAATCACAGTATCTGTAACATGCCGGATTGCAACAGATTTGGGAAGGTCAGTTTATATAGGACAAAAATGTTGTGCTTGTCATGAAGTTTTCACAGGATGTCAAACAATAAGCCTATCAGGCAGCCACTATGGCAACCTTATAAAGGTCAGATGGGTATGTGGCTAGAATTACAAGTGCTGTATGTTATGTCAGCAATACTCATGTAAAACATGGCATCTACAGTACTTCAAAGGCATAAAATGAAGCATCGGAGACAGAAAACTGTATATAAAGTTCCTCTCGATCCCAGTTTCACTGTTCTGCTAGGAATGGACAACACAGTAGATATAAGATTTGACTTCTCCTAAAGAAATCTTTCAGCAGCTTCCCTTCTTTGACTGCTTAATGCAGGTGTATGTGTTAGAGAAGTTTAATTACATTTTGGTGAAAACTCATTTTCATTCCTGGCAATAGTTGTGCTACCAAAGACTGAGTTGCATTTAGACTAGTAGAAAAACGTTAGTGACAGAGCCAGCGCACATGCCTTCAGGAGGTTAGCCATCATCAGATAGACAGGTAGCAAGATTCAGAACTGGTGTAATCAGTTACATAGTGATCCACTACTGAGAATTTAACATATGGAAAATGAATTAAAATTAATTTCCCAGCTGTTGTATTCCACCATGGCAGCTGTTCAGAGGGAATATGAAATGTGACAACATCAGGGAAAGGGAAATAGAGAAGAATTAAAATGAATGAGGGATTGGTTACGTGGGACAAGTTAAGTATCACTTAGCTGAAATATTGAATCAAATAATGTGCTTTGGATCTCAGATTTTTTTTTTGGAATGCTCATAGTTGTATACATGAGATGTCTTAGGGATGGGACCCAAGTCTAAACACAAAATGCATTCAATCTTTCACATACACCTCATACAACATACCCTGGAAGTAAATTCAGATATTTTTAATGCCCCTGTATTTTTACTGTAATCTGTCACATGAGGTCACATGTGGAACTTTCCATTTGTGGCACTGTATTGGCATTTAAAGTTTCATATTTGTGAACATTTTGAATTTCAGATTTTCAGATTAGGGATGCTCAACCTGTATTATGGATAAAGACTAGGCAGAACTTAAGGTAAAAGGGACTTAATTCTTCCCTTCCTGGTATTTTAGAACAAATCTCCTTTAAAATGGGATTCATGTAGATTCTTGGTGGCGGATATACAGGTGTTCATTGTACAATTCTTATAACTTTTCTGTATGTTTGATGATAAGTTCATGTGTTTATCCACAGAGGGGCTCTCTGCAGGATATGGTGATACAAACACTTTTCTTTCCGCATAACTCATCTCTCACAATGAGAAGCAATTTAAATATTTTGGAAAATAAAGTTACTAAACATGCAGACTGCTGGTAGTTTCATCTTGGGGCCTCACCAAAATGATCCTCTCCAACATCTGAGCTGTCTGACCAGCTGCCTCGCTCAGCCCACGACTTAATTTTTCATTCTCCTCTGCCAGGGACTGATTCTTCTCCATCAGGGATTGTAGATTCTCTGATGGTTCCACACTAAAACAAAGAAGGTAACGGATTAGAAAAATATCTGATTGATAATGCCTATATCAGAGGTGGACAAGAACACAGCCCACGGGACCTATAGGTCGTGGTTGGGTTCAATTCACCTCACCAAAGTCTGGGGAAAGTGTACTTAAGCTTACCTATCCTGCTAGTGAGGTAACATACTGGATGAACAGGAAACACACCCCTGAAGTACTTCAATGGTTTGAGGAAGGTAATAATTCAGAATCAGATATCATTTTAACAGGAAAATTTTTTTTAAGATATATTTATTTGAAAGGCAGAGTGACAGAAAGGAAGGGAGAGTCCAAAGCCAGGAACTCAGAACTCCATCCAGGTCTGCCACATGGGTGGCATGGACCCAAGCACTCGAGCCATCATCTGCTGCTTTCCCAGTCTTATCAGCAGGAAGCTGGGTCAGAAACAGAGGAGCCAGGACTCAAACTGGCACTCCGACATGGGATGCAGGCATACCAACTGGCAGCCTAACGTGCTGTGCCACAAAGTCTGCCCCACCAGGAATGATTAACCTTTAGCTTGGCTCTTTGGTTTAAGGTCATGTAAGTAAGAAATGAAGTCTAAATGTAGCTAAAATGTATGTTCTCTGGCTCTTTGTCTCACCTTCAGTCCCTCAAAGACTAGAGAAGTAGGGAAGGAAGACGTGTGGAGGAGGCAAAAGGGACCCTGCTCAGGGTCAAAGTTTAGCCTGATCGATACAAGTGGATTATCCATTTACTGTAAAGTTAGGAAAATAGCATTTAAGAAGTCAGAAAGCCGAAATGATGATCTGTGGCCACTAAGAACACAACTCATACTTCTTTATAAATAAGCGCTCCTGTCTAAATTCAAGCTTAGCTTGGAACTGATGACCCATGGCCTCCTGATTTCAAATTGCTTCAAATGGTTGGTAGCATCAATGGCATCCATTTCGAATAGGAGTAAAAAGGAAAGACAGCAATAGCTTGAAGGGATACATACATATAAATAAGAACCTTTGGAACATAAGCACATTACTTGATTACATCAGCTCTCGACTAATGAAGTGGATCAATAAAAAGCACAGCTTTTC
The DNA here is from genome assembly GCF_033115175.1 of Lepus europaeus. Taxonomy (NCBI): domain Eukaryota; kingdom Metazoa; phylum Chordata; class Mammalia; order Lagomorpha; family Leporidae; genus Lepus; species Lepus europaeus. The sequence continues at coordinate 85,885,891 of NC_084850.1, forward strand.
TTTTTCTAATCCATTGGGATAAAATGTTCAAAAGACTAGAAAATCAGACTGGTTAAAAAAAAAGATCAGAGGAAATATGAAGATTTGATCTGAAGAAGACTCCAGGGAAAAATGAGTAGTTGTCAAGGCTGTGATAAAGAGGGGAAAAAAGGACAGGGAGCAGCTGTTCTCAATCTCAATAAAGGAGAGAAAAGGATGTCAGGAACCCAGTGAATGCCCTTTCACCCAGCTTAAGGCTCCATCAATTTGTATAGAAATTCTTAGCCTGCCCTTTATCAAAAAGTTAATGGTAAGGTCACATAATAAGACCTCACATTACACTATTAAGACTCTTATGAAGGAATGTTCAATTAAATATGTGGCTTTTAAAAATAAATTGTTAATAAATTCAGTGTTATCTCTGATTGTTCTGTTTCCTTATTTACTTATTAAACTGAAAACTTATGTGTTAGTCATGTAAGTCAGCAAGCTTCAATGTAATGATAATTTTAATTTAACAGTTTTTTCCTCTGAAAAATTTTCAAGGTTTCTCTAAATGAAGGAATCATATTTAAGACAACTGTTGATTTCCAAGGAAAATTCAGCACTTAGAAGTAGGCTCTTCACTGAAATTTGAGGCTAACACTTGAATATTTAAATATTACAGGGATGAGCAATTAGCCTAGTGGCTAAGATGTCCATGTCCCATATCAGAGTAACTGGGTTCAATACCCAACTGGGATCCTGACTCCAACTTCCTGCTAACATAGACTCTGGGAGTTGGTGATAATGGCTCAAGTAATTTGGTCCCTGTGACTCAAACTAGAGACTTGGAGCACATTTCTAGATCCTGGGACAGGCTTTTGGGAGAGTGAACCCGTGGATGAGAGCTCTCTGTTTATCTTTCTTTGTCTCTCAAGTTAAATAAAGCTTATATACTACTACAATTAATAACAACAGCTAATATTGTTTTAAAAAACATGTTTGGGGGCCGGTGCTGTGGCATAGCAGGTAAAGCTTCTGCCTGCAATGCCGGCATCCCATATGGGCACCAGTTCAAGACCCAGCTGCTTCACTTCCAATCCAGCTCTCTGCAATGGCCTGGGAAAGCAGTAGAGGATAGCTCAAGTCCTTGGGTCCCTGCACCTGCATGGGAGACCCAGAAGAAGCTCTTGGCTTTGGATTGGCCCAGCTCTGGCCATTTAGGGAGTGAACCAGTAGAAGGAAGACCTCTCTCTCTCTCTGCCTTTGCCCTTTGCCTCTCCCTCTCAAATAAATAAATCTATAAAACAAACAAACAACATGTTTGTGGTTTTTTTTCTTTTGAAAGGCAGAGCTACAGAGTGAGCAAGCAAATCAATCTTCTATCTACTGGTTCACTCCCTAAATGCTCACAAAAGCCAGGGCTAGGCCAAGCCAAAACCAGCAGCCAGGAACTCCATCTGGGTCTCCCATGTGGTGGTATTTGAGTCATCATTTGCTGCCTCTCAGAATGTGATTTGGTAGGAAGCTGGATGGAAAGCGGAGTAGCTGGGACTCAAATCAGGCACTCTGAAATGGGATGTGGGTGTCCCAAATGGTGGTTTAACCCATTGTGCCACAATGCCCACCTCAATAGCTGATACTCTTACATAGCACTATGTGCTAGGCTCTATTCTAAGTGCTTTACTTATTATGAAAGGATAAAGTCTCACAACAGCCCTATGAAGTAGGTTCTACTGCTTCTATCATTTCACAATTGAGGAAACTGGGGCACAAAGAGGCCAAAATAACCCAAAACCAAACAACAGTGTGTAAAAGTGAAGCTGGGATGTGAGCTTAGTAGTCAATCTACTATGCAAATTAAAGAGATGGGTTCTATAGGAACGCAAAGAATAGAGGATATAAGAGCTCTGGAGCTACTAAGGAAAAAAGAGTTCTTTGCAAGATTTTTAAAAAGCATTTTAGGACCTCACCATGAAATAGGACACCCATATGATAGGGAAGACTTTAAGAGTGAAGCAGAAAATAGGACGACAGCCAGGCAAAGATTAGACTAAAAAAGAAAATACAGAAAAAAGCCAATGCTTCCTATTTTACATGCTATTTAATTGCCAATGCTAGGAACTCAAGTTAGCTGAACAGGTGCAAATTGAGAAACTACTCACAGAAAATAAATGCAAAAGCTTCAATGACACACATCCAAAAACAAAAGGACGTAACCCAAGGACAAAAAGCAAAAATATTCATATAGGTAAAACATATGTTTTGTAGAAAGTCTTATGAAACTTCTCTAAACATATATACATTTTTGAGAAAAGAAATTAGAAACTTTATTTCTCTGTAAAATACCATTTTATCTCTGTAAAGTAAACTGAGTTTAATTATCTGATCCATCAACTGTTTCTTAGAATCTATTACCTTTGCAGCTGAAAAAAAAATTTTTTTTTGACAGGCAGAGTGGATAGTGAGAGAGAGAGAGAGAGACAGAGAGAAAGGTCTTCCTTTTTGCTGTTGGTTCACCCTCCAATGGCCGCTGCGGCCGGCGCACCGCGCTGATCCAAAGCCAGGAGCCAGGTGCTTCTCCTGGTCTCCCATGCGGGTGCAGGGCCCAAGGACTTGGGCCATCCTTCACTGCCTTCCCGGGCCATAGCAGAGAGGTGGCCTGGAAGAGGGGCAACCGGGATAGAATCCGGCACCCCGACTGGGACTAGAACCCGGTGTGCCGGTGCCGCAAGGTGGAGGATTAGCCTGTTGAGCCATGGCGCCGGCTGCAGCTGAAATTTTTTAAAAAATGTATTTCTTTCCATTTTCTTTGAAAGGCAGAGAAAGAGACAGAGATCTTCTGTCTGCTGGTTCACTTCCCCAAAGGTCCACAACAGCCACGGCTGGGCCAGGCCGGAGCCAGGAGCACAAAACTCAATCTAGGTCTCCCACATGGGTGGCAGGACCCAATTACTTGAGCCATCATCTGCTGCCTCCCATGTTGTGCATTAGCAGGAAGTTGGATTGGAAGCAGAGCAGCCAGGACTCAAACTAGGTACCCCAGTGTGGGATGAGGGTGTCCCAAGGAATGCCCCCAACTACTGTACCAAACGCCTGCTCCATGAAATTATTTTTTATAGTAAGTCTGGAATGATTTTGTTTGGCCTTGTTTTTGTTAGTCTTGTCATCCATGAAACAAGTTTATGCTAAACTGAAAGGAAAGGAAGAGGAGTCAATTGCTTCTAAAGTGAATGGAGTGAGAATAGGCCTTTAAGAGATCCTATGGGACCAAGTTTTCCTCACTTTATCCAACATTCTGAAATACTATTAGGAAACCCAGACTAATTTATCCAAAGGGAGAACATTAGAAATGGGAACATAGTTATCTCTGGATGCTGAAATTATGGCAACTTTAAGTCTTATTTCTACTTTCCTAAGTATCCTACAAGAAGAAGTGATGTATCACTTTTATAATGAAAAAGAATGAGTTACTGAAAATACGGATATTAAAAGAAAGTAGGGGGGCCGGCACTGTGGCACAGCAGGTTAATTTTCCGCCTGCAGTGCAGGCAGTCCACATGGGCACCAGTTCTAGTCCTGGCTGTTCCTCTTCCGATCTAGCTCTCTGCTATGGCCTGGGAAAGCAGTAGAGGATGGCCTAAGAACTTGGGCCCCTGCATCCATGTGGGAGACCCAGAAGAAGCTCCTGACTCCTGGCTTCGGATTGGTTCAGCTCCAGCTGTTGTGGCCATTTGGGGAATGAACCAGTGGATGGAAGAACTTTCTCTCTGTCACTCCCTCTGTCTGTAAATTTCCCTCTCAAATAAATAAATAAAATCTAAAAAAGAAAGTAGACTCACACCATGCATAAGAATAAACTCCAAATAAAAAAATGAGATGTAAATAAAATAAAACAGAAACATTTTACTAGAAATAAACATGTGAGAATCCTCTTTTAACTCATAGGAAAAGGCTTTCTAACTATGAATCAAAACCCAGAAGCACAGTGAGAATGTAAACAGTGTAGCCACTTGGGAATATAGTTTGACAGTTTATTAAATAAGTAAACACACCACCCAGCAATTCCATTCCCGGGTATCCACCCAGTGCAAACATATGTCCATATATAAACTTAGAAGTCAATGTTCACAGCAGCGTCACTCATCAAAGCCCCAAACTAGAAAGAATCCAGAAGTCCATTAACTGCTAAATGGATAGACAAAATGGGTTACATCCAGACAATGGAATACTATTCAGGGATAAACAGGAACAAACTACTGATACAAGTGACACAGGGATGAATTTGAGCAATATAAGTGGAAGAAGCCAGACAAAAATAAGCACATTCTATGATTCCATGTACATGAAATGTCTACTAGAGGCAAATCTATATAGACAGAAGCAGATTAGTAAGTTGTCTTGGGCCAGCAGCGGAAATATGAGTGACAATAAATGGGCACAAGAGCTCTCTCTGAGATGCTGACCATGTTTTGGTTCAAGTCCCAGCTGCTCCACTTCCAATACAGAGCCCAGCTAATGTGCCTGGGAAAGCAGCACATAGATGATGACCAAAGTACTTGGGCCCCTGCCGCCAACATGGGAACACTGCATAGAGTTCCAGGCTCCTAGCTTCAGCCTGGCCCAGCCCCTGCTGTTGTAGCCAGTTGGGGAGTAAATCAGAGGATGGAAGATTCTCTGTCTCTCTGTCTCCCTCTGTTACTCTGCCTCTCACAAAAATGAATAAAGCTTTAAAAAGAAAAACAATAATTGTGGGGACCAGTATATTTTCTGGACACTCTAAGCCTAAAAACAATAAGAACTATACATACATGCAGTAATCTAGTTCATAAAAATGCTTCTCACAGGAGAACAGGCTAGCAGTTCTGAAACTATGTGTATACTAGAATTGAACAACTAGATGAATAGACTGTCCATCGTGAGAGCTGTGTTTCTAACTGAGAAAGAAGATATAGAGGACAGGGGAAACACTAAAATAAATCCTGCAGTGTTACAATTGAATCAGAGATATCAACTTAAATTAATAGTTTATAAGAATTATACAGAGAGACACAAAAATGCAGATATTGCCAAGCTTTCCTCACTGAAGGGGCCTAGAAGCAGTAATACCCCCGTAACAACGAGCACAGCTAGGGCTAGCTAGCATCCAAATCTTGGTTTCTAAACACCATTTTCCAAAAAAGAAACCAGGGATCCCTGGAGAGATGGTTGATTCTAGAACTGAGACAGGGAAAATAGGAGTTGGGGACATCTTTTTTTTTTTTTTGACAGGCAGAGTGGACAGTGAGAGAGAGACAGAGAGAAAGGTCTTCCTTTGCCGTTGGTTCACCCTCCAATGGCCGCCGCGGTAGGCGCGCTGCGGCCGGCGCACCGCGCTGTTCTGATGGCAGGAGCCAGGTGCTTATCCTGGTCTCCCATGGGGTGCAGAGCCCAAGCACTTGGGCCATTCTCCACTGCACTCCCTGGCCACAGCAGAGAGCTGGCCTGGAAGAGGGGCAACCGGGACAGGATCGGTGCCCCGACCGGGACTAGAACCCGGTGTGCCGGTGCCGCAAGGCGGAGGATTAGCCTGTTGAGCCACGGCGCCGGCCATGAGTTGGGGACATCTTGAAGATGCTCAAAACAGTTGAGGACTTATTTCAGAACACAAAGAACCAACCTGAAAGACTTGCTCTGAATGAACAATTACAGCATTTATGTACTATCTGAGCAATAAAACAAGTGATAGTAGTGGATGTTAACTCATAGACTAAATAGCCATAAGTCTATGCAAGTATAACTAATCAGTCAAATAAACAAACTGGGGAGAAGAGGCAGCTTTTCCTCACAAATTCCCATAAATGAATTTCTGAGGCCAGAACTACTTCTTATGTCAGGTTATCTCACAGGTAAGTCCTAAACAGTCAACAAGGTTGGTAAGATCCCTTACCTTGACGCCAAGTGCTATCAGATACTTGAGCATATCAAGGACAAAAGCTATGAGGAGAAAGAGCCTTTGCTAGAATACACATTTAATATTAATCCAGCTCTTACTTTATAGATCCAGGCAGGGTACCTCCATGGGCTTGCAGCAACATGACCTGTAGCTGTTGTACCTGGGAGAAACAAAGAAAAATAATCAGCTAGTCTCCAATCAAAAGCTATTTATCCCTTGGCAGTGACATTACTATGATTAGTACCAGGGTAATTATACTCAATTCCTATGAATTCTAGTTCAGATCATCATGGGTACCCCAGAAGGCATCAAGGGCTGATGAGTCAATAGTAAAAGGACAATCAGCAGTATATGAACAACTATTACTTAGAATGAGTTATACCTTTTAGCTAAGCACCTTAATTGATTTTTAAAACTAGGTGTTCGGCCGGCACCGTGGCTTACTAGGCTAATCCTCCGCCTTGCGGTGCCGGCACACCAGGTTCTAGTCCCGGTTGGGACGCCGGATTCTGTCCAGGTTGCCCCTCTTCCAGGCCACCTCTCTGCTGTGGCCCAGGAATGCAGTGGAGGATGGCCCAAGTCCTTGGGCCCTGCACCTGCATGGGAGACCAGGATAAGCACCTGGCTCCTGGCTTCGGATCAGCGCCATGCGCCGGCTGCAGCAGCCATTGGAGGGTGAACCAATGGCAAAAAGGAAGACCTTTCTCTCTCTCTCTCACTGTCCACTTGCCTGTCAAAAAAAAAAAACAAAAACAAAAACAAAAACAAAAAACTAGGTGTTCAACAAAAATTCAACTGAGTATCAAGCTAGGCAACATGGGGGCATACAAAAATCAAACATGGTCGATACTCTCAAGTTTACAATCTAGTTGCAGAGGATAAGCCTGAAGCCAGAAACAGGAGAAAATAACAAAAGACAGTACTAAATTGTCAGATAGTTAAGTGCTTTAGGGTTCTGAAAACAAGCAAAATTAATGAAATGCCAAAACAGTCCAAGGGAGGCCTCCCAGAGATGGACATTAAACCAGAGTAAATTTACAAGCTTCTACTCCATTTCCTCTTTTTTTAAAAGATTTATTTTATTTATTTGAAAGACAGAGTTACAGAGAGAGGTAGAGGAGAGAGAGTGAAGAAAGACAAAGAGAGAGAGGTCTTCCATCCACTGGTTCACTCCCCAGATGGCTGCCATGGCTGGAGCTGCGCCAATCCCAAGCCAGGAGCCAGGAGCTTCTTCTGGGTCTCCCACGTGGATTCAGGGGCCCAAGGACTTGGGCCATCTTCTACTGCTTTCCCAGGCCATAGCAGAGAGCTGGATTGGAAGAGGAGCAGCCGGGACTAGGATCGGAGCCCATAGGGGATGCCGGCATTTCAGGCCAGGGCTTTAACCCACTGCACCACAGTGCCGGCCCCTCCATTTCCTCTTAGGATAAAGGAGGGGCTGCTCTGCCTCCTGAGACGAGTCTCCAGGCTTGTACTTGGGGCCCCCACTCTTCCTGCCTCCTTATGAATCTTATGCCTTCTGTCTTCAACTTCTCCCTTTTCTTCAGGATCCTTCTAGTAAGGCTCTCCCATTTTAAAACAAAAAGCACCTTCTGTAACCCTATTTCTTATCTTGCTTGCCCTATTTCTCTTTCACAACGTTTGAGAGAACAGTTTCCACCAAGTTCCCTCCATTTTCTCTGGCTCCCTTCCCATATGCTCCTCAACCTATTCCATTCTGATCTGTGTCCACGTCATCCCATTGAAATTCCTTGAGAAGGTCACCAATGATCCGCACATCACTGAAGCCAATGGGCATTTCCAGTCTCCATCCTTCCTGAAAGCTGCCAGTATCTGGGATTACCAAACAGTATGCTTCCCTGGCTTTCTTTCTATTCTTCCAGCTGATCTTTTAAGTCTCCTCCTTGGTTCAGTATCATTCCACTTCTCCATTAAACAGTAAAGTTCCTCAAAGCTCAAGATCAGTCTTCTTACTTGAATCTGTTTCCTTATATTCTCTTCTTTTTTTTAAGACTTGATTTCTTTGAGAGGCAGAGTTACAGAGAGAGGGAGACAGAGAGAAACGTCTTCTATCTACTGGTTCACTCCCCAAATGGCCATTATGGCTGGAGCTAGGACAATCCAAAGCCAGGAGCTTCTTCTAGGTCCAGTACCCATATGGGATGCCAGCACTACAGGCAGAGGCTTAGCCTACTACACCGTTATATTCTCTTCTTAAAGTCTCATCTCTGCCTATTGTTTCAATTATTGTGTGTAACCTGGTGACTCCCATTTGTCTCTAACACATATCTTTTGAACTTTAGACCTTCAACTTCAACTATGTACCTGGTATTTCCACTTAGTTCTGTCTGCTATGCTCAAACCTGGTACTACTTCAGTGCACACCAGGTCAGTGAATTCCACATTCCAGAAACCTGAGCGTCATTCTCCTCATTTCTTTATTTAATTCACTGGTTAATTCTGTCACCATCACCACAAGTCTAAATCCTGTATCTATCACTTGGACTACTGCAGTCCTTCTTCAACAGTCACAAATCTGCTCCTGCGATGGTATCATCCATATCTATACAGCAGCCAGATCATCTCTTAAAAACAGAAATGAATGAGGTTGGCATTTGGTCTCGCTCTCAGAACGCTGGTTGGGATGTCCATGTCACACGCTGGAGTGTCTGGATTGGATTCCTGGCTTGGGCTACTGACCCCAGCTTCCTGCTAGTACAGAGCCTGGAAAGCAGCAGTGATGGCTCAAGTAGTTGGATTCCTGGTACCTACGTGGGAAATCTGACTGGGGTTGCAGGAATATGGCAATGGAGCAACCAGATAGGAGCTCTCTCTTTTTTCTCTCTATATCTCCTTGCATCTCAAATAAATAAGTACAAAATCTTTAAAGGTGTAAATGATCAATTTTACTGCTCAGCTGAAAATCATGTTTTTCAGGGCTGGCATGTGGCATAATGGGTAAAGGCACCACCTGTGATGCCAGCATCCCATATATGGGTGCTGGCTGTGTCCGGCTGCTCCACTTCTGATCCAGTCCCCTGCTAATGCGTCTGGGAAAGCAACAGAAGATGGCCCAAGTGTTTGGGCCCCTGCACCCTTGTGGAAGACCTGGAAGAAGCTCCTGGCTCCTGGCTTTGGTCTGGAACAGCCCTGGTTGTAACTCTGCCTTTCAAATGAATGATTAAATAAATCTTAAAAAAATCCCTTTTTAAACAATCTATGTTCATTTTATCTGAAACACAGAGAGACAGAGACATGGGTGGAAAGAGGTCTTCTGGCCAAACCAAAAGCGCAGAATTCAATGTTTCCTACATGGGTGGCTGAGACCTAAGAACTTGAGCCATCCTCTGCTACCTCTCAGTGTATTATGCATTAGCAGGAAGCTGGATAGGAAGTAGAGGAACTGGGACTTGAGTCAGGCACTCCTTGAGATGTGTGCAATGCATCTCAAGCAGGAACTTAACCACTGTGCCACATTCCTGCTTCTTAAGACCATTTTTAACACTGCCTATGAGTCCTTCATCAGGTCTCTTTTCTCTAGCCTCATACTGTAACAATCTTTCCTTAATTTCTACATTCTAGCCACATTGGCATCCTATGAGTCCTTCAAATGCTCCTTCCTAACTTAGATCCTTTGAGTGCTTTTTATGTCAAGTACTGTCCTAAGAACTATATCTATATTAATTCATTAAACCCCCCACAAAAACCCAGTGAAGCAGGTACTACTATTTCCACTGCATAGATAGGGAAACTGAGGCACAGAGAATTTGCCCATGGTACATAGCTGGCTAGTTACAGACCCAGGATTTGAAACCTGGGCAGTCTGGTTGCAATGTCAATGTTCCTAACCACTACACTTTGCCACAGAGGCTGTTTCTTTCCCTGGATCTCTGCATATTTCTACTCAATCCCAAATATCCTACTTCAAATGTCGCTGCCACCGGAAGCTTTCCCAGACTAGATATGTAACAGAGTATAGGATATATATGCTCAGAACACACTATGTGTAGCATACTATCCCAGTTTATAATTATATATGATGATTATGTGTTTAGTGTTTGTCTCTCACATTTGGCAGTGAGCTCCATGAAGTCAGAAACTGTCTGGTTTCTTAAGCAATGTCTCCAGCACAGTACCAGGCACATAAATATCTAATAAATACTTCTTGCTGGGATGAAGGACCAAATGAATGATCAGGAAGAAGAAGGGCATCTTGGTAATAGGAATAAACATGAAAGGAAATGGGGTAGGAGAGATCAGAACTGAGTATGGCATTTTTATTATTTAAATGACACTGCAGACAGGTAAATTACTTATAAAAAGGGTCTTCAAAAAGTTCACAGAAGGACAGCATTTGGTGCAGTGGTTGAGACACTGTTTGGAATACCCACATCCTGTATCAGAGTGCTTGGGTTCAAATCCCAGCTCTGCTCTCCATCCCAGCTTCCTGCTAATACACACCCTGGGAGGCAGCTTGCGGTTTCGGCCTGGCCCAGCCGTGGCTGTTGCAGGCATCTGGGGTGTAAACCAGTGGCTGGGAGATCTGTCTCTCCAACTTTCAATTATATAAATAAAAAGAGAAGCTCATAGACAATGCATATTATGAAAAAAAAAGTATGGACTTCGACATTTTTGTACCAAAATAAACTATCTTTTTAATCAACTTCATTTTTTTTTTCTCTACAGTGACCCCTAGGAGGAGAGTGTGCTAATGGAGAAGGAGAGAAAAAAGACATTCACTGAAGAGTAGCATCATAGAGGAATGCTATCAAGAGGGTGAGCACTGGGCAGTTAGAAAACACTAGATTTCCAGTGGAAAGGGTATACTATAAGCTGGAACACAAGAAACCTTGACCTCCACAAACATATATACATCCAATTCCTGTCTTAGCTCCTTTACCAAGGCTACTGAGTTGTTATACAACCAGTCATGCTGATATCACTAGCAATTCATGCTTGTAGCCAGATACCATTTCCATGCCTGTGACAGTGATTTCAAATCTTCTATGGACTTGCCAAGCCACCCTTAAGCTTTCTACCCTACTATCTGCTTACTCTTACTACTCCACTGAGAAGGTCGGCTGAAAATCTGTCAGTTCCCTTTCTCCTTCTCCCTCCAAAGTAGCTTCAGTGTGTTCTTCCTATCCTAACCTCTTTTCTTCTGGCCTTGGGGGCCGGTAGCTCTTTTACTATCCAGAGAAAATCTTTCTTCGTGTTTAGGATCTCAACTAGTTGTGAACTAGTCCCTATTCTCAGTTTCAGTCTATCCCAACTGGTTCTGTCACTTATTAAGTCTCTTTCACATTTTAAAAACAGAGACCTGCATTTCTTGACCCTTGGCTACAAAGCTATTGTCTTCTCTTGCCTTGCCTTCTTGAAAAAAAAAAAAAGCCTGTCCTGCAGCAACTTGCTCTTACCACTCCCTAACCACCATCTTACAGAGTTCACCCATACACTCTCTGCTGATAAAAATCAAGAGACACTTTTCAATCCTTACTTTACATTTCGTAAATTTATACCTTTGACATCCTTTTGGAAGTGTTCTAACCTTGGCTTCCATGACATCGTTGTTGTTCCTCTTGCCTACTCCTTAATAGTCTCTCTCACTGTCTTTCCCTTCCCCATGCCTTAGATGTTAGCATTCCCTAAAGTTCTGTTTTTGACCTTCTTCTCTTCTGCAATCATTCATTCAACAAATATTTAGTGAGTGCCTTTAATGTGTCAGGCACTCTTGGATCTCATCTACTCCAACGCTTCAGATACTATCTAAATGCTAATGACTCTCAATTTTCTACCTTCACCTCAACCACTCTATTTAAAACTGAGATAGCCAGCTATGTTTGCCCATTTCTACTTATGTGACCCTCTGGCCCTTCAAATTAAAAATACCCCAAACTGAATTCATCACTTCCATTTTCCTGATTCTGTTTTTCCTCCTGTATTCTCTGATTTAAGGATTAGCACTACCATTTGCTCAGTTATCCAAGCAAAGAATTTGAGAATCTGGACTCTTCCTACTCACTCTTCGTTTCCCACATCAGAATTGTTACCAAGTGAGCCCTATACATTCTACCTCCTTCTTGTCTTGTTTCCCCTCTATTTTGGCCCTTTCTCTTCATCTCTGTCACTACTGTCCTTATTTCAGGCCAAACTCTCACCTGGTTTATTACAACAGCCTAATTCATTTTCCTTCTTCCAGTCATGCCCACCTCTAATCTACTTTCTCTACACTTGCTAGGGTGATCTTCCTAAAACACACATTCCATTATGTTGCCTTCTCCCTTAAAATCCTTCAGTAGCTCTTCACAGCTGTCAGGTTGAATTCTAAATTCTTTAACACATCATATAATGGTTCAGGCAGGTTCGGCCAGGTTCAGCCTCTGTCTACTTCTCTAGCCTCATCCCCCACTGCTCAATTCTTCATCAGTGAAATCTCCAATACCACCCCAATCTTAAATGGACAGTAAACATGTTAACAGGAGTTACTGCAAGAGGTCCCCCACACTTAGCCAACATCTCCAAGCTGCGGACAGAGGAAAAACTCAGAAACAGAAGCTCCATTGTTCCACTCACATATTCGTAATTTTCCCTACAAAAGTTTCAGTCCTTTATACCTGTTGCTTTAGATGATTAAGTTCAGCCATCTGGGGATCAATATTAATCACGGGCTTGTTCTTGATCTTTCTTGCTCTGTCAGCATAGCGAAGGGTATTTAACGTTTCCTCTAGATTGGAGTCAGCAGGACTCACACAGGCTATCATAAGAGTATGGCTGTTACCTCCCAGAGAATCTGAAAAAGAACAATGAAGCACAATGGAAGAAAATGAAACCAAACAAGTAGGATGCAAGCAAAGCTGTCCATTTGGGTTGGTGATTTCAAACACAGAGCTGTAGAAAAATTCATTCTTGTTTGTGTCAATATAAAACAAAGATTTCTGATGTGTGAAATGATATTGTTTAGAATCCTCCTGCATGTGTTCCCATTCACAATAGAGACTATGATTTCAAGAGTTAACCAAGTTAAAACAACCAGGGCCTGACCCAGTAATATAGGAGCCACTATTAGGGTTAAATATTTTTAGGATGCCCTCTCTAGGAGGATTTTAACTCTCCAGGAAATTCTTCTTGGCAGTACTAATAATTAAAGGAACAGTAACCAAGTTCATCTTGAGGTACAAAGTACTATATACAGATTTCTTGGCTCTCAAAGCCTTATATGAAGACATCATTCCATTATCGCAGAAACCTCACTGCCAACAGCTCTTTCCCTGATTTATCAACTAGACAGCTGTGAAGTGAGAGTCCAAAGAGTTGGCTTTTTAACCTATTGTATCTTTGCTTTCTGAGCACTATCATTCTGAGGTAGTCTCTCTTGTATTTAGAAGCACTTTGGGCTTACCTTGAAGTAGTCGAGTCAACTTGGAATCTCTGTAGGGCACAAAGCCACCCTTTTTATCATCTCCAAGAGCACTGATTACATTTCCCAAGCATAGGAGGCCTCGATTAATATTAATACCTAACAGCAGGAAACAGAATTTAAATTGCTTGGTAAAGCATCTAACATATACTGACATGGTCTTCTGAGAAAGAGAAAATAAAAAAGACTCATAGAAATATTGTCATCAACCTAAGGAAACTTCTTAATCCTGTTCACTTCTGATATTGCCTCTAAGTTTAAAGGACAAAGGTCCAAATGTTGGGCACGCACAATTGAGTCAATTGGTACTTCCTGCCCTTTGCCATAGAAACAAAGCAGACAGATAATGATCACCATGACAACCACCATCTGTATAATTATTTACATTTTATAATCATTACCACAATCCTTAAATGGATGCCATGAAATTAGATGAACAATTTCTACCCATATTTTTGCCATCTTGTTATTATTATTTTTATAATTCTCTTCTCATCTCTACCTCAGAGGTTGTTAAATTGCTTGCTTAAGGTCATGTCTAGTAAGTGGTGGGCCTGAAATTCCATCTCAGGATGTCAGTCAAGTCCTATGCTCTTTCTATTATATCATATCAGAATATCTATTCCCTTGTTGCTGTACAAAGGGTGAAGATTCCTTTCCACTTAATTTAATTTCAAGGTTTATTTTTAAACATTATAATAATCTCTGAGGTCCCTGTAAAACTCTTGTCTTCCCATTAAAGCATCTGTGAAAAGGTTAGATATTGTATAATGGCTAAGTGCACGGTGTTGGTGTCAGAGAGACCTGGGTTCCAATTCCGGCTCTGTCGATGACTAGCTGCACAATGTTGGCTAAGTTCCCTTGACAAAATGAGGTAAATTTGGGGATGACATTTAGCCTAGTGGTTAAGACATAGATCAGGACATCTGTGTCCCATATCAGAGTACTTGGATTTGATACCCAGTTCCAGCTCCTAACTCCAGTTTCCTGCTAATGCAGTCTCTGGGAGGCAGTAGTGATGGCTCAAGTAATTGGGCTCCTGCCACCCACGCAAGGCCTGGATTGAGTTTCCAGCTTCAATGCTGCCCAGCCTCGGCTGCTACAGGTATGTGGGGAACGAACCAGTGGATGGGAACTCTGTTTCTCATTCTTAAAAAATAATAAAGTGAGGTCAATCTATCCTTACTGGGTTGTGGTGAGAATTAAATAAGATACTACATGTAAAAGTGCTTTAACACATTTGTGAGAAACTTCAAGTTTAGGGGCCGATGTTGTGGCACAGCAGGTAAAGCCGTTTCCTCATTGTTGGTATCCCATATGGCACTAGTTCATGTCCCAGCTATTCCACTTCTGATCCAGCTCCCTGATCTGGCCTGGGAAAACAGCAGAGAATGGCCCAAGTGGTTGGGCCCCTGCACCTGCGTGGGAGACCTGTAAGAAACTCCAAGCTCTGGCTCCGCCTGGCCTAGCCACAGTCATTGCAGCCCTTTGGGGAGTGAACCAGTGGATGGAAGATCTCTGTCTCTCCCTTTCTCTGTAACTGAATTTCAAATAAATAAATAAATAAATAAATATTTTTTTAAAAAAAAGTTAAGTTTATCTTGGAGCAAAAACTTTTTGAAACTCATACGTAGTCTTTCCATAACATGCATTTTCTATGACCTTCTTGAAGCCCCTTGGTATCAAACAAAGGAATAAATGGTGCCATGGTTTGAATGTTTGTGTCCTCTCCAAGATTCATGTTTAAACTTAATAGCTAATGCAACTGTAAAAAGAATCTTCGTAAAATTCATGGACAATGCATCACTGTAGTTTGGAAATTAATCTTGGTGTCTCCCAAAGAACCACGTTTAGTTAAAGGCTTGGCCTCAGGATGGTGCTGGTGGGAAACAGTGGCTACTTGATCCAGTTATGGTGTTTGGAAGATGAGCCTAATGGGAGATGCTTAGGTCGCTGGGGGCACACCCTCAGAAGGTAGTTCTTGTGAGAGGATTGGTTACACAAGCCTGAGGTTGGGTCCAATTGCTCTTGCTCGCTCTCTCTCTCTCTCTCTCTCTGCTCCCTGGCTCACCATGTGGTCCTTCCTCTTGCATGTGTTCTGCTAACATTGCCCTCAAGCAGACGCCAGGCCAATGGGGCTACCTGATCTTGGATGGTGACCCTGTAAAACCAGGAGCCCATATAAGCCACCTTCCTTCATAAGTAGCTTTTCTTGTGCACTTGTTATAGTGATGAAAACTGAATAATACATGTACATTATGAAAACACTATCATAGATTTCAAAAATTTTTTGTACTCAGAAATCTTTTTTAAAGATTTATTTAGTTATTTATTTATAAGTCAGAATTACAGAGAGGGAGAGATAGAGAGATCTTCCATCTGCTGGTTCACTCCTCAAATGGCCACAACAGCCAGGGCGGGGCCAGCCTGAAGCCAGGAATTAAACACTTCATCCCAGTCTCTCACTTGGATACAAGGGCCCCAGCACTTGGGCCATCTTTCACTGCTTTCCCAGGTATATTATCAGGGAGCTGGATCAGAAGTGGAGCAGCTGAGACTCAAACCAGCACCCAAACAGGATGCTGGCATTGCAGATGGCGGTTTAACCCGCTAAGTCACAGCACCAGCCCGCAAACCCAGAAATCGTTTCATTCTATTTTCCATGAACTTTTTGAAGTACATTCAAATTTGGAGGTAGGGCATTTAGGAAGTGATTAGGCCACGGGGTCTCTGCTCTTACGGATGGGAGTAATGGTTTACAAAAGGGCTATCCCCTCCTTTTCTAAGATTTATTTATTTAGAAAGTCAAAAAGAGGGATGGGGGTGGGGGAGAGAGGAAGAGAGATCATCCATCCACTGGTTCACTCCCCAGGTAGCCACAATGGCCAGTGCTGGACCAGGCTGAAGCCAGGGACCAGGAATTTAACCTAGGTTGCCCACATGGGCCAGGGGCCCAAACACTTGAGCCATCTTCTGCTGCTTTTCTCAGGCCATTAGCAGAGAGCTGGGCCGGAGACAGAGAAGCCAGGCCATGAACTGGTGCCCTCATGGGATGCCGGCAGCACAGGTGGCATACCACTATGCTACAACACCAGCCTCAGCTAGGCCCTTTTATCCTCCTGTCCCCTTCTGCCACATGAGGATACAGCATTTGTCCTTTTTTCCCTTCAGCCTTTGCTGCCATGTGAGGACACTGTGAGAACATGCTCTCACCAGACAACGACTCTGCTAGTGCTATGATCTTGGACTTACCAGCTACCAGAACTGTGAGCAATAAATTTCTATTATTTATAAATGACCCAGTTTAAGGCATTTTGTTATAACAGCATAAATGGACTAAGACAAATGGCATCATTATTGTTAGCTCTACTTTACCTTTTACTTACCTTTTGGACTACTTTATAACCTGAAACCTATCACACTTATAAGATTCTAAACTCCAAATTCCTCTGACTACATCCTGCATGGATCCTGCTTTTAACCCATATTGTGACTACCAGTATACTGACTCTTTCTAATATTCTCAGTACATTAGCCTCTTCCTGTCCTTCAATTATCTATTCTGAACGCTGTGGGCAATCATTTCAGTTACACTTTCACAAGCAACCACGGGATCAATGACCTTTATGCCTTCTCAACATGTCAATTCCTAACCTTATATTAAACTAGCTGTATATGTGTGTTTGTGTGTGTGTGCACGCACACATGTGCAAACACGTGCACAAGTGTAAGGATGCCTATCTACAGGCTGCAATGCTGAAGAAATAACATAACTCAATCAATTGGATATATCATAAACATGCTACATGACCTCTGTCAATTGACAGTCTTTTCTTTTTTAATCCTACTTGACTAACCTAATAATTCACCCTGGCAGTCATTATAAACACTCATCATTTTCAAGACTGTAAGGCGACATTCATTCTTTATTAGTAGATGATTTTTACCAAATACTTTAGAGATGAAAGTTCTCCAAAAGGGCTCCCTAGCCTGCCCTCCTTCACCTCATACTCTTTCCTTTCCTTTGCTTTGCTCATCCTTCCTCTTGTTCCAGATGAAGTAACTACCTTTATGTGCAGGGTTTTGCTTTGTACCTCTCCTTATGTTTCTATTCCCTCCATTTTCCCTGGGACCCATGATCCTTTGATTTTTCTCTCTTACTTTCTCAGATTTCAAAGTTATTTTCCCTTCACTAATTCCTTCTTTTCAATCTATATAGATGTTCAAATCGCCCCAATCTAAAACAAAACAATTTCCTAAAGCAACCATCCCTTTCATTTCTTTTATTGCCAATTGGAAGAGATACCACTTTGCAATCATTTATCCAACCCCAGATGTGAAGGAGAGCCTGCTGGGATTTTTCAAACCTGTTCGCCAATATCTGTACCAATCCCTGTATTAGTCTTTTCCTTTCTTTTCTTTCCCTTTTTAGCCAAAGACAATACTGTGCCACCTTACTGGTCCACATCCTACCAGGATATAATTTATCACGGCTGTTGAGTAAAACTTCCAGCTACAGTTTCATGTAGGAACAAAACAAAATTCCAGAAGAATCCTGAGTAGAATCTATGGCTAGTATGACCTAGGAAAGAACCACAGACTTATGGATAAAGCGAGAGTTTTTCCTTCCTCCTTCAAATTAGAGTCGAGGCTTTGGAACAGAAAGGAGCTGAGGGATCTGAATGGCTCTCTAGAAAGAAATCATCAGAAAACAGGATGTGATTCCCTGCAGTTAAGACATTCAGATGATAAGCTCTTGACAAGGATGGAGTAAGTAACACCAGAATTAAAAGTTCCAATCAAGGATGACTCCAAAGAAAAATGCCCAATTACAATTACACAACCAGAAGTTCTTCTCTCTGTAAGACTGAGAACAGATCGAGCAATAAGATAGTAGTGAATACTACCCAATACCTTTGGGTATTTATTTACTATGGCAACAAATAAATAATGAAGGAGAGATTTTAACTTCTTCAGAGTAAGGATTGTGACTTATTCATCTATGTATCTCTAATACCTAGCACAGTCCTACAATAATGTACACATATACTAAACATTCAGCGAATAAAGAACAGAAGAGTACAGGTTGTTCAGTGTTTTTGTGCGAAGCCCTGTGGGCATAGCTCATTGAAAGTATTCAGTAGGCACTGAAAATACAGGTTTGGACATGAGGAAAGCAGTCTGGTTTGGAGAGAAAGATTTAGGGAGTCAGGTTGCCTCATATTTGCTGTTGGTTGGATGCCAGGTTAGATGGTAAGACAATGAAGAGGAACAGTTCAGGAAATGGAATAGGCTTGCTCTGAAAGATAAATTCTTTATACTGCTGAATAGTATTCCATGACACTGATGTATCAGTTTAATCATTCACCTGCTGAAGGACATTTGGGTTGTTTCCAGTTTGAGGCTATTTTCAATAGAGCAGCTGCAACATTCATCTATAGGTTTTTGTGTGAACATACATATTCATTTCTCTGGTATAAATGCCCAACAGTTGATAGCTGTGCTGTATGGTAAACACATATTTAGTTTTATAAGCAACTTCTGGGCTAGTTTCTAGAGTGGGTGTACCATTTTATATTGTCACTGACAGTGTATGAGAGATCCAACTTCTTCATAGTCTCATCAACAAATGGAATTGCCACTATTTTTCCTTTTAGCTATTCTGAAATGTATGCAGTGATATCTTATTATGGTTTTTATTTGTATTTTCTTTATGAATAAGGATATTGAACACCTTTTCACGTGCTTATTGCCAACTGTATATCCTTTTTGGTGAAATAAGTGTTAATGCCTTTTGCCCATTTTCTAATTGGATTGATTTCTGCTTTTGAGTTTTGAGAGATTTTCATACAATCGAGATACAAGTCCTTTGTTGGATGTATTGAAGTTTTTTATAATGGAAAATTTTATGATATTCTAGTTAATATAATGAAAGAATTACAATCATAAAAATAGCTATAATATTCCTATGGCTTAAAGATCGACCTACTCAATGTTATAAATTTGAACTTATAAAATACATTTACATGAATTTAAAATCTGTTTTTTAATCTATTTCAAATGTTAGAATTTGTTATAAGGTTTCATTTAAAAAAAAACAGTTCCTCTGCTTTAAAAAGAAGGCAGCTAAAAATCTGTTGTGGATGATAGGAAACAAATGAAAGGTTTTAAAGAGGGAGTTTGGGGGCTGGCGCTGTGGCACAGCAGGTTAATGCCTTGGCTTGAAGCACCAGCATCCCATATGGGCACCGGTTCGAGACCCGGCTGCTCCACTTCCAATCCAGCTCTCTGCTGTGGCCTGGGATAGCAGTGGAGGATGGCCCAACTCCTTGGGCCCCTGCACCTGTGTGGGAGACCAGGAGGAAGCTCCTGGCTCCTGGCTTCGGATCGGCGTAGCTCCGGCTGTTGTGGCCTTCTGGAGAGTGAACCAGTGGATGGAAGACCTCTCTATCTCTCTGTCTCTACCTCTCTCTGTAACTCTGTAATAAGTAAAATGAATAAGTAATAATAAGTACTTACTGGGCCGGCGCCGTGGCTCAACAGGCTAATCCTCCGCCTTGCGGCGCCGGCACACCGGGTTCTAGTCCCGGTCGGGGCACCGGAGTCTATCCCGGTTGCCCCTCTTCCAGGCCAGCTCTCTGCTGTGGCCAGGGAGTGCAGTGGAGGATGGCCCAAGTGCTTGGGCCCTGCACCCCATGGGAGACCAGGAGAAGCACCTGGCTCCTGGCTTTGGATCAGCGCGCAGGCAGTGGCGGCCATTGGAGGGTGAACCAACGGCAAAGGAAGACCTTTCTCTCTCTCTCTCTCTCTCTCTCTCTCTCTCTCTGCCTCTCACTGTCCACTCTGCCTGTCCAAAAAAAAAAAATTAAAAAAAATAAGTACGTACTTACAAATAAGTAAAATGAATCTTTAAAAAAAAAAAAAGAGGGAGTTTGGACTTTAGAAATATTACCTTGGTAGTCATTTGGAAGTGGTTTCAGAGTGAAAATTGGTGTTTAAGAAACTATCTAGGTTTTTTGTTTCACTTTGTGTTTCTATGTGGGTGCAAACTATTGAAATCTTTACTTAATATATACTAAATTGATCTTCTGTATATAAAGAGAATTGAAAATAAATCTTGATGTGAATGGAAGGGGAGAGGGAGCAGGAGAGGGGAGGGTTGCGGGTGGGAGGGAAGTTATGGGGGGTGGGGGAAGCCATTGTAATCCATAAGCTGTACATCGGAAATTTATATTCATTAAATAAAAGTTAAAAAATAAAAAAAAATAATAAAAAAAGAAACTATCTAGGTTTTTAACAGCTCAGGTGAGAGACCTCTGAGAAACAGTGCTGTGGAAATGGAATGCAGGGGATGGAACTCAGAGGTATTTAAGACGCAAATGACATGACCAAGTGGGCTTTTGGCTGTAGAAGGTGAAAAAGAAGGAGAATGAATGTGACATGTACTAATTCTAGAAATAAGGCAGATGTTCATTTATCCCACTACCTAACAGTTATTGAACAGTTATCATGTGTCAGGAATTATGATGGACACAGGTGGCAGGAAAATAAGAACTGGCACCTAATCCACATTGGGGACACTGGAGGTGATCAAAGACAGTTCTCTGGGGCCAGCATTGCAGTATAACAGATTAAGCTGCTGCCTGCAATGCCAGCATCCTATATGGGTGCTGGTTCGAATTTAATCCAGGTCCTTCCTAATGCACCTGGGAAAGCGGTGGAAGATGTCCCAAATGCTTGGGCCCCTGCACCCAAGTGGGAGACCCAGAAAAAGCTCCTGACTTCTGCCTGGCCCAACCCTGGCAGCTGTGGCCATTTGGGGTGTGAACCAGCAGATGGAAGATTCTCTCTCTCTGCCACTTTGTCTTTCAAATAGATAACATAAATCTTCAAAGACAGTTTCTTCAAGGAGATGACGGCAGACCTTTAACATCTGAGTGTTTAAAGGGCAAAACTGAGTTAGCCACCTGGAGCCAGAGGGAAGGCACTTCCTGCAGAGGGAGCAGAGCCTACAAAGACACGCAGATGAGAGCAAGTTGGCACACTCAGTGTGGCTAAGCAGACAGCGAGGGAGGAGTGGGGAGAGGGGAAGCTGGCCCGGTAGGGAGGGTAAGGCATCAAGACCACGCTCAGCGGTGTGGTGCGAAGTGAGGAGCTTGGGAAGTGTTTCCACGTCAGAGTGACGTGGCCAGGTAGGAGGCTTAGGAAGAATACCCTGGCTGGCCAGTTGGTAGTTGGCCAAAAGGATGCCTGACTAAAGACAGGGAAACCAGCTAGAAGGCTTGTTAGAATCAGAGAAATGATAAGGGCCTGAACTAAGGAAGTGGTAGTAGGGTTCAAGAAAAGAGAGTGATTTGAAATATGAGAGGGTAGTACTGCCAGCCCACAGGTCTTGGGGACTGGTGGGATTGGTGGAATAAGCCAGACTAAAAGAAGAGCATAGAATGATGCCCTGGATTCCTGACTGGAGTAACTGGGCAGATGCAGGTGATGGAAAGGCCAGTTTAACAGAGAGGCAGGGACAGACAAGGGGTTCTGTTTTATATGTGTGGTCCAGGAGGTGACTGTGGGAAATCCATGAGATTTCCATCCCACCCCCAGCAACCATATTTACAGGCAGAAATATGTGTTATGGGTGAAGACAGAAGTTTGGGAGCAAAGCATTTTAGGTAGGAGTTATAAGCAAGTATGTAGGTGAGACTCCTGGAGGGGAAAGGTGGGAACAAACAGTAGGAAGACAAAAAAATCCCCAGGACAGAATCTGGGCTGTGTTTCAGCTAGGAGTGGGTGGAAGAGGAGGAATCTGGAAGAAGAAAAAAAAAAAAAGAGTTTCCAGAAAAGTGAGAGGAAAATGAGGAGAGGGCAGTGCCACAGTCAACAGAGGAATGCTATTGTCTAGAATAAGAGGCAGGGCATCAGACATGGCAGTCGTAAAGGAAGGGGAGGACCGAAGGGAGCTGAATGGGTTCAGTTGCTTAGGATATTGGCTGACACTGGCAGAGACAGTTTCAATGGGATGAGGATGGAGGGCTGGTAAAACAGCAGAGAGGAAAAGGGAAGAGAGTAGCATTAAGAAGGACAAAAGATAGTGTTTTATTTTAAAACGGGAGAAACATTAGTATGCTGAGGGGGAAGGCAGTAGAGAGGGAGAGATTAAAAAAACACAGGAGGAACAGGGATGCTTCTTGGAACCAGGTTTCTGAGGCAGTGGCAAGAAAAAGAAAAAAACCCAGCAGACAACACACAGGTGCAATGGCACAGAGACCTGAGACAAGAGAAATGTTTGGGGAAATCAGGGGTAGACTGCTGTGGCTGGAGACCTGCACTTTGTAGGGAAGTGTCAGGAGATGAAGCTGGAAACATTGAGGGGCAGAAAACGATAATGTGGTCCCTCGGCACTACAGAATTTCAGAGGAGAAAAAGTACATGAGAAGCTGAAATGGTTAAAACGAAGGCAATGTCTAAAACCCCAAGACTTCAGCTGGGCCATAAAAGATGGCTATGTTGTAGATGGTTTGATTGTGGGAGCTGGGGGCAAGTGTGTCCTACATTCTAGGGGAGAAGAGGAGACAGCTATGATGAGAGTACACAGAATTATACAGGCACATTGTGGGGCTCATGTAGTTGGAGTGGAGATTGTGGGTAGGGAAACTTGAAAGGTGGTTGAGGAGGTAGACTGGGACCAAGGCACCAAGGTTTGGGAGGCCGGCTTATGGTTTTCAGACGTCATTCCACACGCAGAGACACACCACTTCAAAGCTTCTATCCAGGAGAGGTACCACATACAAAGTGATCTTTTAAGGAGCTTAAACCAGCTATCGTATTTAGAATGGGATGCCTCAAGGTGTAAAAGTTAGGAGGCTACTGTCCAGATATGCAGGATAAAAACAAGGACTTCACGGAGGCAGCATGAGGAGACTGGAAGTGGTGAAACTCCGCAACAGTGCTAAAGAAGAACTAAAAGCAGCTAGTGGATGCTCACTCCTAACTGGTGAGATCGTGCTGGGTGCAATAGTTACCCTAATGGAATAACAGGAAGAAAAAGCCAAAGAGACTGATTAGGAATTGTTTGAGTTGGGAAAAGAACTAGGAGAGTGAAGATTTATAAGCCAAGAGAAGAATTTCAAAAAGGGTAGGTTCACATGTAAATGCCACAGAGATGTCAGAAAAGATAGGCACTGAGAAGAATCAGTTACGTCCAGTAATTAGGATATCCCTGGTGCGGGCTGGCATTGTGGCATAGTGAATTAAGCCACCTCTTATGATGGTGGCATCCCATCTGAGCACCACTTCAAGTCCTAGTTGCTCTGCTTCCTATCCAGCTCCCCGCTAATGCACCTGGGAAAGCAGCAGAAGATAGCCCAAGTGCTTGGGCTTTTGCCATTCATGTGGGAGACTCAGATGGAGTTCCAGGCTCTGCTGTGGTCATTTGGGGAGTGAACCAGAATGGATGATCTAGATCTCAATCTCTCAATCTCTCTCTCTCTCTCTGTGTGTGTTTCCCCCTTTCTCTCTGTAACTCTCCTTTTCAAATAAATAAAAGTGAATCTTAAAAAAACATATATCCCTGGTGATCTTTTACATGGTAATTTTAGCAAGGTAAAACAGACTACCCAGATAGTGAATCAGATTGGATAGAAACCAAAATTACAAAATAAGCTTTAGTCCCATAAACCAAAACAAAGCTAGAAAATAAAATATTAAAAGATTCTATTTATGTTGGTTACTTGGGTCTACTCAGTTTGTGAAAATTCAGCAAGCTATATACTTATGATGGGTGTACTTCTGTCTGTATATTATAATTCAATAAAAAGTCTTAAAGACATCACATATAGTGTTATCAATAGAAATTATCTAATAAAACAAAATATGTATGGGACTGCTACCAAGAAAAAATGAGAAACAAAAGAAGTTCTAAATAAATGGAGCATGATACTAAGTATATTGATTTAGAAGCCTTAACTTTGGTTCAAAAGAATACCCAGAGAAAAACCAAAGGACATGTGAGCATTTAATATATGATAGAAGTGGCATGGCTTATCAGTAGGGAAAGGTTGGGTAACAGTGCTGGGACAGATGAGTATTTGCAAAAACAAAACTGGACCCCTACACCACACCATGTCCAAAAGACAGTTCCAGATGGATTTAAAGACTTAAAGACTTAAATGTGAAAGGTAAGACCATGAAGCTCTTATTAGATAATACAGGAGAGTATCTTCAAGACGTTGGGGTATAGAAGAATTTCTTAAACAAGACACAAGATACAGTATTCATAAATGAAAAGAGAATGAAAAAACAAGCCAGCAATGAAGAAGATTCTTTAAAAACCATATGGGAATGGGAATATTTGCAATAAATATAATGGGCCAATTACTAAAACCTACAGCATATAAAAAACTTCTTTTAAGAATCACTAAGACAGACATTCAATAGCAAAATGGAAAAGGCTTGAACAGACATTTTGCAGAAAAGAAAAGAAAATATGTGGCCAAAAAGTACATAAAAAGATGACAAAAGTCATCAAGGAAATGAAAATTAAAACTACAGTGCAGCATCACCACACAATTATGAGCAGCAAAATTAAAAGCTGACAAAACGGTGTCAGAGGATATGGAGCAACAGAGACTCTTATACATTGGCACAAACACTTTGGAAGACAATTTGGAATACCCACATTCCATGATCTAGCAATTGTATGTCTAGGTATACCCTAGAAAGTTCTAACACATATGCATCAGGATACATGTACAAGAAGGTTCACATAGGCATTGTTGATAATAGCCAAAAACTGGAAACAACTGAAATATCCATCAATAGTTGAAAGAAGAAATTGTGGCATAGTCATCCAATGGAATACTACACTGAAATGAAGAGGAATCACTCAAACATGATGTTGAGTGGAAGATATAAGACACAACAGATTATATGCAGTATGATTTCATTCATATAAATTTTAAAAATAGACAATACTAAATTATACCGTTTAGAGGTACCCATATATACAGGTGATGCTATCAAGAAAAGCAACAATGTCACCATAACAGAACTCAGGAGAATAGTTAACTGGAAAGGGATGGGAGGTCTTATGATCTAGGAGCAGCATTCATGGGTGCTGTATGAGTTTTGTTTCTCAACCCAAGATGGTAGTTACATGGGTGTTCACTTTATAATGATTTATTAAACTTTATACATGACTTAGGCAATTTTCTGTACCCATGCTAATGAAATTCAGACAGAATCACATGTGTTGCTAAGCAGTAGAAACTTTTTTGAGAAGCTTAATTCTAACACAAGGGAGACAGGGTAGCAGAGACAGAAGAATTCAGGATTGAAGGAATTTGGATAATTCAAAAAATTTGTAGAAAATGGAATTCAGGGGCTAGCGTAGTGTGGTGAGCAAATATTCTGCTTGTGACACACGTGTCCCATATCAAGTTCCAGCTGCTCTGCTTCAGATCAGAAGGCCCTGCTAATGTGCCTGGGAAAGCAGCAGAAGATGGCCCAAGTGCTTGAAGGGTCCTTGCACCCATGTGGGAGACCTGGATTCAGCCTGGCCCAGAATGGGCTGTTGTAGCCATTTGAAGAGTGAACCAGTGGATATAGAAGATCTCCTTCTGTCTCTCCCCTTCTCTCTTTCATTCTGCCTTTCAAATAAATAAATAAATATTGTTTATAAAGAAGAAAAAATGGAATTCAAAGATATATTTATTTTGGTGCAAAAATATTTTTGAAATCCATGCATAGTTTTTTCATAATATGCATTTTTCATGATCTTTTTGAAGATTCTTTGTACATTAACTGAAAATACTTGTACAAGAATATTCAAAGCAGTACTATCCCTAACATATAGTCCCAAACTCAAAATTACCCAAATGCCCATCCAAGTAGAAAAGATATACAAATTGTGGTATATTCTTCAGTGGAATACTGTATATTATTGAAAATGAATGACCCACAACTACATGCATACAGAGTACCTCACAAACATAATGTTGAATTAGGGTTATCGGATTTAGCAAACAGAAAAAAAATACAAAATATCCTGTCAAATTTGAAATTTAAGATAAACAAAGAAATCATTTTTGTTAATAAAAGTATGTGCCATGCATAATGATTTGTCATTCAGCTGAAATTTAAATTTAGCTAAGCATCTTATGTTTTCTCTAGTGACCTTACACTGAGTGAAAGAGGTCAGACACAAAGAAGTCCATTCTGTAAAAATAATTCAAGACTAGAAGTCTGGACAGTAGGTACCCTCTAAGGAAGGCGCAGTACCAGAAAGAAAGTACAAGTGGCACTTCTGGGATGCCTGTAATATTGTTTCTTCATCTGGTATCATTTACACTGATGAATTTTACTTTGTGAACATTCATTGAATGGTTATGCTTTAGGCACTGTTCTGTTGTATATATCAATTATAATCTATCTGTTATCTATCTGTAATCTAATCATAACCTAGCTGGCAATGACCTAAATATGCTTTATGTTCAAAATAAAAACAAAAAATTGGGATACACTTAATAAGAAATATATAGCAACCATACCAACCAAAGGGAGAGAAATACATTGGATAGGTAATTTAACTGGGAATATAGATGGTCTATAAATATAAAACTATATTCAGCTTCACTAATAACTATAATAATGAAAATGAGATACCATTTTTTACTCATCATTTTGATAATATACTTAGTAAAATGTTAGAAAAATGAATAATCTCATGCCATGCTTTTGTGAGAGCTTGGTAGCATCTGTTTTTAAAATGTACATGGAGGGGCTGGTGCTGTGGCGCAGTGGGTTAAAGCCCTGGTCTGAAGAGTTGGCATCCCATATGGGTGCCGGTTTGAGTCCCGGCTGCTCCTCTTCCAAACCAGCTCTCTGCTATGGCCTGGGAAAGCAGTAGAATATGGCTCAAGTCCTTGGGCCCCTGCACCCATGTGGGAGACCGGAGGAAGCTCCTGGCTCCTGGCTTCAGACCAGCGCAGCTCCGGCCATTGCGGCCATCTGGGGAGTGAACCAGTGGATGGAGGACCTCTCTCTCTGTAACTCTGTCTTTCAAATAAATAAAATAAATCTTTAAAAAAAAACATACATGGAATTGGGGAAAGTGGTGAGCTGAAGGTATTCCAGATTCCCTCTATTCCTATCTTTGATTCAATTATGGTTCTTAAGCCAAATAGGTGCTGGAGCCAGCCAAGACTGAGGTGGTAGGGCAGGGAGTAGGAGTGAGGCAGGCCTGTTCATCTCTGATGCATCCTCAAGGTCTGCCAGACTCACTGATACCATGCCTACTGCTACCATGTGGGCTCATGGGCAGAAACCACTGTGCCTTTCCCACAGTGACTGCTGTGAGTTCAGGAGCCCTGCTGTTAGACTTGAGCCTCAGTGAGCAGGCAAAAGGCAGTAACAATACCCCTAGGGGACCCAGAAGCCAAAGAGAATAGTTAGTACAGGACTCTAAGGAACTAGAATTACTAAAGGAAACAGACAACTTGCACTCAAAAAAATTTTCTGGATCTAAACAAATTATATATAATTCACTAAAACCAACAGCAATTATCATTTCAAATAATAGAACACTAACCCCAATCCAATTTTAAATCAGAAACTAGATTCTCATGAGGAAAACAATATTAGAAGCCCAGAGTATATCCATCAGCACACTTCTCCTTGCTAACAAAGAGTAAGAGTTACATCATAGAATAAATATTGTCAGTGATGTTTTAATGGATACCATTTTATATCTCAAAATTCAAGATTCTAGTTAATAAAACACTACCAGAATAGAGCTATATTATCAAGATAGATGAATCTCACCAACATAATGTTGAACCAAAAAAAAAAAATCAGTTACAGAAGACAAATACACCATGAACCACGTATGAAAAGTTTAGAAAGAAGCTACATATCACTCCATATTGCTAACGGATATACAAAGAAATTGATGGGAATGGTAAACAGCATTTAGAACAGTAATTAAGTTCACCTCTCAGTCTGATGCAATCTGCCACAATCCCTCACCACTCAAATTACACTGGTCTGGAAAGATTATCAAAAACCTCAAAGGACAAACCCATTTGCCTGCTTTATCCCTCATCCTATACAATGATGCTGAAGCCCTTGACACAGGTGTCAATCTGTGCTGCCAAGTGGGAAAGAAATTCTTACCCTAGTTACTAGACATGATTCTCCAGTGTCCCTTCAACCTGTTTGAGTCCTTTACCTGTGTTCCTAAATTATGAGTGTTCCGTGCTAATATTTAGTGTTGGTTCCCTCATTATCTAGTCTTTTCCTATACAACTCCCCCACCTATAGATTCCTAATAATTATCTCCAGCACAGATGTTGCCTCTGAGTTCTTGTCCTGAACTTGCCATTTCTTCCTGGATTTTCCTAATACGCACTCCAAATCTGACATGTCCAAAATCAAACTCATTATTTTTCCCTCTGCTGTCTTCTTCCTACTTATAGTCATGCATGGCTTAACAATACAGATCTGTTCTGAAAAAGGTATCACTAGGCGATTTCATCACTATGCAAACATCATAAGTGTACTAAGATGGCTATGACATCACTAGGCAATATAATCTTATAGAACCACTGACTGAAATATGAAATATCATTAGTGTAGCACACAATAGTACTTCTTTTTTTTTCCTCTCTAGTTTCCCTTCAGCTCTTGGCATCATCTTCTACTTGATCTTAAGACTCAACTCCGATAATGTCATCAACTTCTTTGCCTCACAAATCAAATTTGACCCACAGCTACTACTTCTTTCTCCCACCCCCAGTAATGCAGCATGTAACAAAATTCTGATGGGCCGTACTACCCTTCTGAAAATACTGCAGAAGGGCTAGCAACTGTCCTAGTTCTCTAGAGGTGGAAAATGATTCCCTCCCACAGATGGGTATTTGCCTTTGGGAATGCCAATTTGGGAGCTAAGGAAAACTTCTTTCCACTGCTATAATCAAACCCGCAAACGCCTTTTCCATCCTCAAAATCTATTTCAAATGTTGACAAGTACCCTAGCAAGCTCCTAGTCGTCTCAGTTCAGCTGAGACTGTACATGAATATCAGTGGGATCATTATATTCTTCATTAACTACTCAGAGCAACTAAACATAGAGAAGAGGGAACTCATTATGAAGAGGCTACTATTTACTATGAATTATGCAATGTGTTTTAGAAAAATATGAGTTCACTTAATTCCCACAACCCTATGAAAGTATATGTTTTACAAATAAGGAAACCAAAATTCTGAAGCTAAGATGTGCAACCCAGAAAGGGTATGTAAAAACCCTCTAATACAATTGAAGGGAATTCCTCTAAGAGCCTCTGAAAGTCTACAAAGATGCTGCCAAGTGGGAAGAGCACCAAGCACCTGTGAATCCATCACTTGTAGATTAGAAACTGGGAAATTCCTGTGAAATTAAAAGCAGATATATCAGACTGACATGGAAAAAAAATACAGAGGAG
This sequence comes from Lepus europaeus, assembly GCF_033115175.1. NCBI lineage: Eukaryota > Metazoa > Chordata > Mammalia > Lagomorpha > Leporidae > Lepus > Lepus europaeus. Next base: position 85,915,679 of record NC_084850.1, read on the forward strand.
CACTGCTGTAAAAAGGTGGCACCAAGGGTGCTGCAGACTGGGAGGTAGTAGGTTTGGAAAACTATGGGGGACCACGGGCAATGGCCAAGCAAGAGCAGCCAGTGGGCTAGTAGTCAATGACATGGCAGGAATAAATCTACACACAAAAAATTATATATAGGATAAAGCAATCTAGTACAAGAGAACATTAGACTGGGTATAAGTGAATGAATGCATGAATGAAATCAAGCTACATAGTTTCTATAGGATAAAAAAGGCTAACAAAGAGAAAGTAGGTAAAGGAACACTAATGAGACAAAATAGATATCAAGCTATAAGACATGTGTCATGATACTCTATACAGCTAGCAACCTAGTTTCAAAATATGTAAAGCATAAACAAAGAATTTACAAGGAGATATTGACAAATCCTTGGTCATTCTGAGTTAAATTAACATTAATAACAAGAAATGTCATAAAGATCGGAATAATACAATTAGCAAGTTTAGAATAGGTGTGTGTATATATATACAAAACTATATACTCAACAAAAAATACACTTTTCAAATACACATGGGATATTAAATAAAGACCAAGCTTCAAGGAAGAGAAATCAAACATATTTGTTGGTCATAATGCAACAAACTAGAAACTGACAAAAGGAAACATAAAGTACCTTCTAGAGAATTCATAGGTTAGAGAGAAAATAATAAAGGAAAAAGCATCCTATTTAGAAATGAACACTGAGAATACTATTCCTCAAAATTTCACAATTACATTCAAGTGGTACTCAAAATGAGCAGCTTTAAGTGTATCTTTTTAGAGAAGGACAAATGAAAATAAATGAGTTATACCATCAAAAGGAACACAAACACGATGTGCAAATAAAAGGAAGAAGACTTATCTTAATTGTGGTTAAATCTCTATATCTAATTTTTTTTTAAAAAAAAAAGCACTTATTTACTTAAAAGGCAGATTTACAGAACGAGAGAGAGAGAGATCTTTCATCTTCTGATTCACCCTCCAAATGGCCTCAAGGGCCAAGGTTGGGTCAGACCAAAGCCGAGAGCCTAGAACTCTATCTGCTTCTCCCTTGAGGGTGGCAGGGAGCCAAGCACTTTAGCCATCTTCAGCTGCCTTCCTAAGCACATTAGGAGGGGGCTGGATCAGAAGAGGAGCAGCCAGTACTCAACCCAGCACTGATGTGGGATGCCTGCATTGCAGGTGGCAGCTTAACCAGATGAACCACCATGCTGGGCCCCTCTATTTTTTTTAAAAGGTTTATTTATTTATTTATTTGAAAGGCAAAGTTACACAGAGAGAGGAGGGGGAGAGAGGGAGAGAGAGAGAGAGAGAGAGAGAGACAGAAGGGAGGGAGAGGGAGGGAGGGAGGGAGAGACGGGTCCTCCATCCGCTGGTTCACTCCCCAGATGGCTATAACGGTTGGAGCTGTGCTGATCCGTAGCCAGGAACCAGGAGCTTCTTTCGGGTCTCCCACCCAGGTACAAGGGCCCAAGTCCTTGGGCCATCTTCTACTGCTTTCCCAGGCCATAGCAGAGAGCTGGATCAGAAGTGGAGCAGCCAGGACTTGAACCAGCACCCATATCGGATGCCGGCACTGCAGGCAGTGGCCCTACGCACTATGCCACAGCAACGGCCCTGGTATCTAATTTTTAATATATCAATTTGTGGGAAATACGGAGGAAAGTGAAACATGTTAAACTCTAAAGGCATGTAATCAGTGAAATTCTGACTACAGGAAATTCTACAGAGCAATCTGGTTTCTTCAATAAATAAATTCCAGGGACTTGAGGGGTAAGAAGACATGGAGAAAGAGATTTAAAAGACCTAAGAAGCAATAACAATGTGTGAACCTTATTCAGATTCTGATCCAAATAAATCTGTGAAGCAACTGGAGTTCTAAACACTAACTAGATATTTGCATATATTAAGGTATTATTGTGAATTTTTAAGTGAATATATTTTTAAAAAGTTCTTGGGGCCTATGCTGTGGCATAGCAGGTAAAGCTTCTGTCTACAGTGCCAGCGTCCCATATGAGTGCTAGTTTGAGTCCTGGCTGCTCCACTTCCAAAGCAGCTCCCTGCTATTGTGCCTGGGAAAGCAGTGGAAGATGGCCCAAAGTCCTTGGGCCCCTGCACTCAGGTGGGAAACATGGATGAAGCTCCTGGCTCCTGGCTTTGGTCTGGCCCAGCCCTGGTTGTTGCAGCCATTTGGCGAGTGAACCAGCAGATGGGAGATCTTTTTCTCTTTCTCTCTATAATCCTGACTTTCAAATAAATTTTTAAAAAGAGTTCTTATTCTTTATCCCTACAAAGTGAAATGAATAATATATCAAGGATTTGTTTTAAAATAAAGCCAGATGGAGAAAGTAGAAAGGATACAGATGAAACAACTGGTCACAAATTAGTGTTGAAACTACAGTGACAGGTATATGAGGGGTTTCTATTACCATCCTGACCTCTTTTTGGAGGCTTGAAAAGCTTTTCTTAAAAAAAAGACAAGAAGTGAACTTAGCTTTCAATTCAACAAGCAATAAAAAGATTATAAAATAAAACCTAAAAAGAAGGCATTAGTAGAAACTGAAAAAATAAAGTAGAAAAGAGTTAATCACCAAATCTATCCAATGTAGCAAAAATAAAGATACATAAAGAACTAAAGAAATGGGAGCCGAGATATAATGATACAGAAATTAAAAATATAAAGTAGGGGTGGGCATTTTGCCTATTGGTTAAGCTGCCAGTTAGGACATTCATGTCCCACATGGGAGGGCCTGGGTTTGATCCCTGGTTCTGGTTCCTGATTCCATCTCCCTGCTAATATGGACCCTGGGAGGCAGTAGTGATGATTCAGGTAGTTGGGTTCCTGCCACCTACATGTGAAACCCTGAAAGACTTCCCTACTCCTGGCTTTGTCCCCCTGCCCAGCTGCTGCAGGCATCTGGGGAGTGAACCAACAGAGGCAATATTGCTCTTGCTCTCAAGTTAATTAATTAATTAAGATAAATACATAAATAAGGGTGGGCATTTTGGCTGGTAAGATTCAAATTTTAGTGCTGGCTCTATTCCTGACTCTAGCCTCCCATTAATGTACACCCTGGGAGGCAGCAGGCAATAGCTCAAGTGTTTAGGCCCCTCCCACCCATGTGGGAAACCAAGATTGAGTTCCGGCTCCTGGCTTTAGCCTGGCCCAGTCCCAGCTGTTGCAGACATTTGATAAATGAATCAGAAGAAGGGAGTTCTCGGGGCGGCACTGTGGCAAAGCAGGTAAAGTCGCCACCTGTGGTGCCGGCATCCCATTTGGGCACCAGTTCAAGTCCTGGCTGCTTCACTTCCAATCCAGATCTCTGCTATGGCCTGGGATAACAGTGAAAGATGGCTTGGGCCCCTGCGTCCACGTGGGAGACCTGGAAGCAGCTCCTGGCTCCTGGCTCCAGCCATTGCAGCCAATTGGGGAGTAAACCAGCGGATGGAAGACCTCTCTCTCTCTGTCTCTCCTTCTTTGTGTAACTCTGCCTTTCAAATAAATCAATAAATAAATCTTTTAAAAAAAGGGAGTGCTCTCTCTTCCTCTCAGATAAAACAAATTTTAAAACAAAAAAGTAGAAAAATGTGCATAAGTTTGATAATATAGAAATATGAATAATTTTCCAAGAAAATATAAATTACTAAATGCTTCAAGATAGAGAAAATTGTATCTTCAAGAAATCTTAAAGGTAAGTAATTCCCATGACATATAAACTGTACCAGAGCATAGAGGAAAAAAAATTAGAAATGAAAGCTTCTCAACTCATTTTACATAGTTGGGAAAATCTTCAAAGTAAAATTGGCAAGAAGAACACACATATAAAAATTATAGGCTATTCACTCATAGGAAAGATTTGCGAAAGCCCTAAATAAAATAAAAAGCTAGTAAATTAAATCCAGTAGAATACACAAAAAATAATCTATTATATTCAATTTCAGAAATGACAGAAAACATATTCTTTAAGAATTATTTTTTTTTATTTATTTGAAAGGTAATGTTATAGAGTAAGAGAGGGAGATACATAGATCTTCCACCCACTGGTTCACTCCCCAAATGCCACAATGGCCAGAGGTAGGCCATGCTGAAGCCAGAAGCCTGGAGCTTCTTCCGGGTCTCCCATGTGAGTAGAGGAGCCCAAGGACTTGGGTCATCTTCTGCTGCTTTCCCAGGCCATTAGCAGGGAGCTGGATCAGAAATGGAGCAGCCAGGACTCGAACTGGCACCCATGTGGGATGCCAGCATCACAGGCAGTGGCTTTACCCACTATGCCACAACACAATTCATTTTACCAATAAGTTAAAAGAGGAAAAAACTTCATGATTATTCATTCTCAATGATAAATTCAACATTTCTCTCTTATTTTTAAAATATGCAATTCCTTAAAAAAAACTGGCCACTTACAAACTTGATAAAGAATATCTTAATGTGATAAGGAATGTCTGCTAGAAATGTTCAATAGATAAAGGTGAAACACTATTTTATGGTTAGAGAAAAAGAAAAGATAAGGATGTCTACTATCACTGGTATTATTCAATTGAAAAAAGTATGAAAAAGTAAGATATTAGATATAGGAAAGGATGAAGCCAAAGTGGCTGCTTAAAAATAATGTGAATACCCTCCCAGAAAAATTTCCAAAATCAACTGACAAATGATGAAAAAGCAATTCATTAATATGGTTAGATATAAGAGCAAAATATAAAAAGCACATTTTCCCTAGACAAGAATAGAAAACAGAAACAGACATACAAAATAGCAACAAGTCCTATAAAATCCTGACATAAGCCTAACAGGATACTTGGTGTAAAATTATATTAAGAAAATGGGCCAGTGTTGTGATGCAACAGGTTAAGCTGCTGCCTGCAACACCAGCATGCCATATGGGTGCTGGCTCGTCTGACTACTCCATTTCTGATTCAGCTCCCTGCTAATGCGCCTGGGAAAGCAGCATAAATGGCTCCTGGTTTTGGCCTGGCCCAGCCCTGGCAGTTGTGGCAGTTTGGGGGAGTGAAACAGCAGATGGAAGATCTCTTCCTCACTCTCTGTCTCTCCCTCTTTCTCTGTCACTCTGCCTTTCAAATAAATAAATAAATCTTTTTTTACAGAATTATATTAAGAAAACTACAAAGCTTACTGAAGGACATAAAAGAAGACTTGAACAAATGTAGAGAGATCATGCTTTTGGATGGGAAGACTCAATTCTCTTTAATTTACAAACTGAATTCAGTTCTCAATAAAACTCCCAAAAAGATTTCATAGTATTTGACAACCTGATTCTAAAATTTATCTGTAAGAGAAAATAAAACAATTCTGGGCCGGCGCCGTGGCTCACTAGGCTAATCCTCCGCCTTGCGGCGCCGGCACACCGGGTTCTAGTCCCGGTCGGGGCACCGATCCTGTCCCGGTTGCCCCTCTTCCAGGCCAGCTCTCTGCTGTGGCCAGGGAGTGCAGTGGAGGATGGCCCAAGTGCTTGGGCCCTGCACCCTATGGGAGACCAGGAGAAGCACCTGGCTCCTGCCATCGGATCAGCGCGGTGCGCCGGCCGCAGCGCGCCTACCGCGGCGGCCATTGGAGGGTGAACCAACGGCAAAGGAAGACCTTTCTCTGTCTCTCTCTCTCACTGTCCACTCTGCCTGTCAAAAAAAATAAAAAATAAAAAAAATAAAATAATTCTGGTAACAATGAGAAGGAATCTGCCGTCCCACAGACCAAAACAAACTGTAAACTAGATGGGACTAAAGATAAACACATTCACTAATAGGGTAAAATAAAGTCTAGAAATAGACTCCACGCACAGTCAACACAATACATCAAGATACTAAGTCAATTTAGTCGATAAAGGAACTTCTTTGTAACAAATGGTGCTGGAACAATGCCATATCCATGTTGAGGGAAAATGATCCTCAACCCACATCTCGCATTCTAACCAAAAACTAACTCGAGAGATTATAGAACTAATGTAGAAGTTAAAATTATAGAACTTCAAGTAAGAAACAAAGGAGAATATCTGTATGATTTGGGGGAAGGGAGAGATTTCTTAAGATAGGACACCAAAAGCACTAAGCATTAAAGAAAGAATTTGATAAGTTAGACTTCATAAAAATTAAGACTTTTACTCACCAAAAGACATCATTAAAAAGATAGACAAGCTATAGACCAAAGAAAAAAATATTTGCAACATACACATCTGATATTTGTATCCAAATGTATAAAATACCAAAATATATAAAATGATGAACTCAACTTTTTAAAATGAGTGAAAGAGTAATAAACGACTTTTCAAAAATAAGAACATTCAGAAAGAACATGAAATGGGGCTCAACATTCATTATCTTAGAAATACAAATTAAAACCATAATGATTCTATCAGTTAGTATTAGCAGACACTTGTCTTGTTTGTGTGATCCCTTTGACTCTTAGACCTATCAGAGCCATCAATTGTGAACTGAAATTGATCACTTGGACTAGTGAGATGGCATTGGTACATGCCACCTTAATGGGATTGTATTGGAATCCCCTGGCACATTTCTAACTCCACCATTTGGGGCAAGTCCGATTGAGCATGTCCCAAATTGCAGGTGGGAGGGAAGTTATGGGAGGTGGGAAGCCATTGTAATCCATAAGCTGTACTTTGGAAATTTATATTCATTAAATAGAAGTTTAATAAATGACTTTAAAAAAAGAAACTACTATGAAGAATGATATTCTAATAAACTGGAAAACCTCAAAGAAATGGATAAATTCCTGGATTCAAAAAAAAAAAAAACCATAATGAGACAGCATTTAACATCCAGTAGAATTTCTAAGATAATATCGTTTTCATGAAGAAGTAGAAAACTGGAATTCTCATACACTGCTGGGTATAAAATGGTACAAACTGGGTTAGAGAACTGTTAGGCACTTTGTTATAAACTTAAGCTCACATTCACCTTCTTCCATTCCTAGTTATTTACAGGGGTGGGCATTATGGAACAGGAGATTAGGCCACTGCACAGCATGTTGGTATGCCAGTTAGAATCTTGGTTCCTTCACTTCTGATCCAGCTTCCTACTAATGCACCTGGGAAGGCAGAGGATGATGGCCCAAGTACTCGGGTCCCTACTACCCACATGAGAAACCCAAATGGAGTTCCAGGCTCCTGGCACCTGGCATTAGCCCTGCCCAGCCCTGGCTGTTGCAGGTTTTTGGGGAATCAAATAGCAGATGGAGGTGCTCTCTCTCACGTGCTCGCTTGGTCTCTCTCTCTCTCTCCCCATCACTCTGCCTTTCAAATAAGTAAATAAACAAACAAATTTTAAAATAAAAATAGTGGTACAGGTATAATCACAGGATGGACTAATACCCAGCAATAATACTAACCAAAGCAAGAATATTGAACAAATCTCAAAAAAAAAAAAAGTTGAGCAAAAAGAGTCAGGTGCACACAGACACACAAAAGTGTTATGTGATCTCATTTATATGAAGTCTAAGAACATGCAAAATCAATCTATGGTGACAGAAATCAGAAGTGGTGGCTTGAGACAGAATAAGGGAAGGGTAGATTGACTGGAAAGCACATAAGGGAACTTCTTGGGGAAGATGAAAATGTTTCATATCATGTTTTGGGTGGTAAATACATGAATGCATACAACTATCAAAAGTCAATAAACTGAGCATTTAAAATATGTGCATTTTACCATATATAAATTTAACTTCAAGAAAAAATATATTAAAATGTAGCTACATGAGGTGGTATGTGAATTAGTTCAGTTATGGTAATCATTTCACCATATATGAGGGTGTTCAAATGGTTCATGGAAAATGCATATCATGAAAAATTTTTGCATGGATTTCAAAATTTTTTGCACCTAAATAAACATTTTAATTCCATCTTTCCATGAACTTTTTCAATTTTTCACATATTTATTAATTTATTTTTTTGACAGGCAGAATGGATAGTGAGAGAGAGAGACAGAAAGGTCTTCCTTTTGGCCGTTGGTCCACCCTCCAATGACCGCTACAGCCGGCGCATCACGCTGATCCGAAGCTGGGAGCCAGGTGCTTCTCCTGGTCTCCCATGCGGGTGCAGGGCCCAAGGACTTGGGCCATCCTTCACTGCCTTCCTGGGCCATAGCAGAGAGGTGGCCTGGAAGAGGGGCAACCGGGATAGAATCCGGTGCCCCGACCGGGACTAGAACCCGGTGTGCCGGCACCGCAAGGCGGAGGATTAGCCTGTTAAGCCACGGCGCCGGCCCAAGTTTTCACATATTTATTAATACATCATACTGTCTGCCTTGAATATATAAAATTTTTATTTTTCAACTATACCTCAATAAAGCTGAAGAAGGAAAAATTATTACTCCTAGATTAGCCAATTTTATATATTAAAAAATAAAGCACATAGGAAGAAACACACATACAAGACATGAATGAAAAGCTTAATAAAACTAAAAAATAAGATGGAGAAAAATGCTACTTTTGTAACAAAGGATTAATATTCAGAATACATAAACAACTCCTACAACTTGAAATAAGAAAAAGTAAGCAAAGGGGTATGAATAGGCAATTCATACAAATGGAAAGAGAAATATCTAATAAAATGAAAATTAGTTGTCAATCTCATAACTAATTAGGGAAATACAAGTTTTCAAAATAATATGCAGTGTTCAAAATAGGCAAACATGAAAAAGGTCAGTAATAGCCAATAATGCCAGCAGTAACAGGGGACACAGTCTCATACAAGCTGCAGGTCAAAATGCATTCAGTATATCTAATCTACCAAACACCACAGCTTAGCAATAATATGCAATACAATAAGACTTGTTTACTCTCATGATCCTAGTGGGACTGACTGAAAGCTGTGGCTTGCCACCACAGTCCAGCCCTGTGACAGCATGGTACTGCATATTGCTAGCCCAGGAAAAAAATAAAATTCAAAATCCAAAACATGGGGCCAGTGTAGTGGCACAGCACAGACCAAAACCTTACAAAGATGATCTGAGGAACTGAGGTGTCTACAGGAGGCCTTCAAAAAGTTCTAATACTGGGGCAGACGTTGTGTTGCAGCAGGTTAAGCCACCACTAGCAATGCCACTCACGTTAAGAGACCCAGATGGAGTTTGTGGCTCCTGGTGTCAGCCTGGCCCAAGCCCCAGCTATTGCAGCCATTTGGGAAATGAACCAGCAGATGGAAAATCTCTCTGTTTTTCTGTCGCTCTGTTACTCTGCCTTTCAAATAAATAAATAAATCTTTATGAAAGAAAAAAAAAAGCCCTCAGTCTTGTACCTCTGGAGACCTTGGAGCATGAAGGAAAGCTAAGGCAGAGCTGTGAAGGTATACTGAGTGTTGAAGGCACATCCAGTAACTTACACACACACACACACACACACACACCCTGGAGCAGTGAAGGAAAGCTAAGGCAGAGCTGTAAAGGTACTGAGTGTTGAAGGCACATCCAGTAACTTACACACACACACACACACACACACACCCTGGAGCAGTGAAGGAAAGCTAAGGCAGAGCTGTACAGGTGCTGAGTGTTGAAGGCACATCCAGTAACTTACACACACACACACACACACACACACCCTGGAGCAGTGAAGGAAAGCTAAGGCAGAGCTGTAAAGGTACTGAGTGTTGGGGCCAGTGCTGTGGCACAGCGGGTTAACGCCCTGGCCTGAAGCTCCAGCATCCCATATAGGCGCTGGTTCTAGTCCCAGCTGCTCCTCTTCCAATCCAGTTCTCTGCTGTGGCCTGGGAAAGTTGAAGATGCACCCATGTGGGAGACCCGGAAGAAGCTCCTGGCACCGGATTGGCACAGCTCCAGCCACTGTGGCCATCTGGGTAATGAACCAACAGATGGAAGACCTCTCTCTCTGTCTCTACCTCTCTCTGTAACTCTGTCTTTCAAATAAATAAAATAAATCTTTAAAAAAAAGATACTGAGCACTGAAGGCACATCCAATAACACACACATACACATACATACACACACACACCCCTAGGCATGTGGTGGGAGATTTACAGGTTCACAGCATTTAAGGAAATTTGAGACCAATCATAAATTAATCTTTAACTGAGTAGATCCTTCTGTGATGGCAGGTTACAAGGAATACAGAATTAGTGCAGGCACAAAATGAGCGAAGTCTACCTTAAGAATACAAGGTTGGCTAATATGCAAAAATCAAATATAACACACCATATCAATAGAATAAAAAAATAAAAATACTGTGATTATGTCACTATGAGGGTACTCCAAGAAGTTTGCATGAAAAATAGAATTAAAAGATGAGTGTTGGTACAAAAAAATTTTAGCATACACATTTTCTTTTTTTTTTTTTTTAGTAACACTGACTATTTATTTATGTATTTATTTGAGAGGCAATTACAGAGAGAGGGAGAGACAAAGAGAGTTTTTCCATTCACTGGTTCACTCCCCAAACTGCCACAACAGCCGGAGCTGGGTCGATCTGAAGCCAGGAGCCAGGAGCTTCTTTTGGGTCTCCCACGTGGGTGCAGGTACAGAAGCACCTGGGCATCCTCTACTGCTTTCTCAGGAGCATTAGCAGGGAGCTGGATTGGAGCAGCCAGGACATGAACTGGTGCCCATACGGGATGGCAGCGCCACAGGCAGAGGCTTAGCCTACTACACCACAGCACCGGCCCCCTTGCATACACATTTTCCATTAACTTTTTGAAGACTCCTTTTAGGTGATGAAAAAGCACCTGACTCAATTCATAATGAAAGGGAAAAAAAAGAACAGGTATAGAAGGGAACTTCCTCAATCTGGTCGGGCCATCTATGAAAACCTATTGCTAACGTCAGACTTAATAGTGGTAAAAGATTGAATGCTTTCTATTCAAGATCAAGAACAGGATAACAATGTGCACTCTGATCATTTCTATTCAACACTGTGCCAGAGGTTCTTGCCAGGGCCCTTAAACAAGAAAAAGAAACAAAGGCATCCAGACTGGAAATAAAGAAGTAAAACTATCTTTAGATCTTGTCCATCTAGATGACATGATATTGTATTTAGAAACCCTAAAGAAACTACAAAAAAATTATTAGAACCAATAAACAAATTCTTCAAGGTTTCAGATATAAGATCAATATATAAAATTCAATACACAATTTGAAAATAAATTTTTTTTTAAAATTGTGTTTATAATAGTATTCAAAGGAATAAAATACTTAGGAATCAATTTAAGAAAAAAAGTATAGAGGTAGGTGTTGTGGCACAGGGGGGTTAAGTGGCTGACTACAAGCCAGCATCCCATGTCAGCATTGGTTTGAGTCCTGGCTGTTCCACTTCTGATCTAGCTCCTTACTAATCTAGCTCCTAGGAAAACAGAAGATAGCCCAAGTGCTTGGGACCTTGCCACCCATATGAGAGAACAGGATGGAGTTCCAGGCTCCTGGCTTCAGTCTGGCCCAGCCCCAGGTGTTGCGGCCTTTAGGGAAGTGCACCAGCAGATGGAAGATCTCTCTCTGTCCTTCCCTCCTTCTCTCTAACCCTGACTTTCAAATAAACAAATAAATCCTTTTTTTAAAAAAAAAAAGAGAGAGAGAGAGAGAACAGGGCCAGTGTTGTGGCATAGCGGGTTAAGCCTCAGCCTGCAACACCACCAGCATTCAAAACCGGTGCCAGTTCGTGTCCTGGATGTTCCACTTCCAATCCAGCTCCCTACTAATGGCCTGGAAAAGCAAGAGATGTGCCCCTGCCACTCAAGTGGGAGAACTGGAGGAACTCCTGGCTCCTGGCTTCAGCCTGACCCAGCCCTGGCCTTTGCGGCCATCTGGGAGCGAACCAGTGGATGGAAGATCTTTCTCGCTCTCTCTCCTTCTCTCTCTCTGTAACTCTGACTTTCAAAATAAATAAATAAATATTTTTTTAAAAAATAAAAAAATTATAAAACTTATATTCTGCAAATTAAAAAAACCTGAAAGATATTTAAAAAGACTTAAATGAAAAGACAGTGTTCAACCACTGAAAGACTTAAATTAATATTATTAGGATGGCAATACTTCCCAAGTGGATGGATTCAACACAATCCCTATGAAAATCCCAGCTTGTTTCTTAGCAGGAATTGACAAACTGATCTTAACATTCATATGGAAATGCAAGGGAGCAAAAATAGCCAATACAATCTTGAAAAAGAACAGAGTTGAGGAACTCACTGTTCCCAACTTCAAAACTTACTACAAAGCTATGTAAGTATAGACATATAAAAGATCAATGGAATAGAGACTCTAATTGCTTCTTGACAAGGATGCCAAGACAACTCAATGGGGAGACAGATCAGTCCTTTCCACAAATGACGCTGAGATAATCGTACACCTACATGCAAAAGACTGAAGTTGGACCAGTACTTTACACCACATACAAAATTAACTCTAAATGGATCAAAGACCTAAATGTGACATGAATGGACAAATATACAAATTACCAATAAGCACATGAAAGAATACTCAACAACCATTAGATAGCACTGAAATAAAAGTGAAAACCATAATAAGATATCACCTCACCCTTGCTAGAATGGCTATAATTAAAAAGACATAATAACAAGTGTGAATGTGAGGAAATCAAAACCCTCTTAGAATGGGAAATGGTATAGGTGCTTTGGAAAACAGTCTGACAGTTTTTCCAAAAGTTAAATACAGTGTTACCATATGACCCAGGGATCCCACTCTTAATATATACCCAAGAGGGATGAAAACATATGTCCATGTAAAACGTGCATACAAATGTTCATGCAGCAGCATTATGCATAGTAATGAAAAGCAGAAACAACTCAAATGTCCACTAGATTAATTAATAGATAAAAACATGTTATTTCCATATAAAGGAATAGTTTGGCAATGAAAAGGGATAAAGTACTGACGCTGCTATAACACAGATGAAGCTTGATAATTTTACACTAAGGGAAAGAAGTCAGTCACAGAACACATCTGAGTATGATTACATTTGTATGATGATAGGTTAGTGGCTGCCAAGGGCTAGGGAAGGGGGATGGGATTGGGGAGTGCCTGCTCATGGGTATGGAGCTTCTTTCTGGTGTGAAGAAAGGTTCTAAAGCTAGATTGTGGTGATGGAATTCTGTGAACACACTAAAACCAATTGATATGTACGGTTTAAATGAGTGACTATTATAGTATCTGAATTATATCTCAATAAAGCAGTTAAATAAAAAAACTCAGACATGTACATCAAAGAGAAAATAAAGACAGTGTAACAACCTTTCAAATAGTATTAAGAAGGATGGGGCTGGGGCCAGTGCTGTGCTATAGCGGGTAAAGCTGCCACCTACAGTGCCAGCAGCCCATATGGGTACCAGTTCGAGTCCTGGCTGCTCCACTTCCAATCCAGTTCCCTGCTAATGTGTTTTTGGAAGGATGGCTCTAGTCCTTGAGCCCCTGCATCCACATGGGAGACCCAGAAGAAGCTCCTGGCTTTGGATTAGCTCAGCTCCAGCCATTTGAAGAGTGAACTAGCAGATGGAAGACCTCTCTCTGTCTCTACATGTCTCTGTAACTCTAGCTTCCAAATAAATAAAATATACCTTTAAAAAAAAGGATTGGGGCCGGTGCCGTGGCTTAACAGGCTAATCCTCCGCCTTGCGGTGCCGGCACACTGGGTTCTAGTCCTGGTCGGGGTGCTGGATTCTATCCCGGTTGCCCCTCTTCCAGGCCAGCTCTCTGCTATGGCCCGGGAAGGCAGTGGAGGATGGCCCAAGTGCTTGGGCCCTGCACCCACATGGGAGACCAGGAGAAGCACCTGGCTCCTGGCTTCGGATCAGCGAGATGCGCCGGCCGCAGCGGCCATTGGAGGGTGAACCAACGGCAAAAAGGAAGACCTTTCTCTCTGTCTCTCTCTCTCTCATTATCCACTCTGCCTGTCGAAAAAAAAAAAAAAAAAAGGATGGGGCCAGCATTGTGGCATAGAGTGTAAAACTGCTGTCTGTGATGCCGGCATCCCATACGGATGCCAGCTCGTGTCCCTGCTGTTCCATTTTCGATCCAGTTCCCTGGCTAGGGGCCCGGAAAAAGCAGCAGAAGATGGCCCAAGTACTTGGGCCCCTTGGTACCCATGTGGGAGACCTGGAAAGAAAGTCCTGGTTCCTGGCTTTGGCCTGGCCTTGTGCTCACTGTCGTAGTCATCTGGAGAGTGAACCAGAAGATGGAAGATCTGTCTCTCTGTAACTCTTTAACTTTAAAATAAATAAATAAATCTTAAAAAAAGGTTAACTCTCAGAGTGCAAACACAGAACAAAAAGAGTACTTTTAAATATGTTCAGAACAAAAAGATAAATGTGAAAGAAATAGGTCTCTTCCCTGTACCAACAGTATAATAATGATAGATGACAAAGAGGTACAATTCCTCAATTACTATTTTTGCTTCTGCTTTCTCAGTTCCCGAGAGGGAAAGGAAGCCCAATATGAGTAAAGTGACAGCAAATGAGAACTCAACTATTTTTACTAAGAGTTCAAATAACTCGAACCACATGACTTATAGCCCAGGAAACTGGGAGTAATTTCAAATGAGACCATGGGAAGCTATGTCAGTGATCTTTCAGGAACCACAGAGAAAGATGTTCCAGAAGACTGGACAGACGTCATTTTATGTTTCAAAAATGGGGTAAAAGTTAACTCTTTAAATTGCAAGTCAGTGAGCTAACTAAAATCCTGAGTGTATTATTACAAGGATGGTTTGCAAGAACCTCAAAATGGAAGAGTAAGTACTAGAAGCCAGACTGAATTCACCAAGAAAAAGTCAATTTAGGCTAATTCTTCATTGCTTCTTTGTACTCTTACTAGGCTGGCAGCTATAAGAAAGATAGTAGACACAGTATATCAGGACTTAGTAAGGCATCTGACAAAATCTTTTAAAAGGCCCTGGAGCACAAAACTGAGAAATAGGAGCTGAATGTTAATTTTTGTTAGAGATATTAATAATCACTTGAAGGGCCATTCCCAAAGCATGCAGATTACCAGGTCACTATCATGCTAGATGCAGGTTTCTAATAGCATACACCATAGGGTTCTTCTAGCCTTAGGAGCTTCATCAGTTACATCCAATGACTTGAATGAAGATAAGGAAACCATGCTGACGAGGTTTATATGTGAGAACATCTGGAAGGGAGAGTGAATACTTGAAATGACAGAATCAGGATGCTGGTTTTAATTATAAGTGGTCGGGGGTAAAACAAAAACTAAAACTTGCCTGGACCAGATGAAATCAAACCAAGGGTCAGATCCAAATCTCATACCTGAATTGGAGAATGAGTGCAAGGGAAAGAAACAATTTTTCACTTCTTCTGAAATCAGCCTCAAACTGGAATTGTAGTTACTGTTAGAATGTGATCTGAAATGATGCAGTCAAAACACCAACAATACCAACAAGAGTACCAGAAATTTGGAAAGGACCTTAGCCATTCTCTCACCCTCTTTTAGACGATCTCCTTCAGCCTTGGTTTTTTTCTGCCTCTCTGATCCAGCAAGGTCTACCAGATGCAGCTTGGAGCGAAAGCTGCTACTCCTGTGATAACGACAGGAAGACACACGTGAGAGTAGTACACAAGCTTGACTTGACAGTAGCTGAGTATCAAAGTTGGCCTGCCAACTCTCATCTTCTTTTAAGTCAGTCAAAACAGCTCCACTGGTCACCAGTGCTCACAGTACTGATGATCTGTTGAATCAGTTGAAGAAGTTGTGTAATATCCAACCTTAACACAATTAACATGAAAAAGATCATGATTCTTTAAATTGCAACTTACTTGTCATTTTTCTTTCTTTGCTCTATGGAGATTGTAAAGATGGCATGAGAACGAGATGACTGGGAGTTCATGGCTGTGGAGGCCACAGTCCTGCAGTTGTTGCCCTGCTCCAAACAGGAAACCGTATCCAGTGCAACCAAAACAGTCTTCTCTGTGAGGCCTATGATCTAATGCCATGAAAAACAATTCCATTATGGTTTGCACCTCAAACGCTTGATCAGAAACAGGGACTGGTGGTTTTAAAAAATGCCTCAATAAATACAAGTCATGGTAATAGACTGCTATAACTAGCAACTCTGTGAAAACCAGTGGAAACTGAGGTCTCCAGTTTTTCCTAGGAACTTCCTAGTTTCTCCTAGGAACAAGGGAGACAGCCAATAGGAACTAGAACAGAGCTCTAGGTTTTACGGTAGCTATGGCTAAGTGCCTTCTAGAGAGCCACATGAAGGCTTTGGCCTGGCCCAGCCTCAGCTGATACAGGCCTCTGGGGAGTGAACCAGCAGATGGGAGATCTCTCTTTCTGTCTCTCCCTCTCTTCAACTCTTTCAAATAAAATGAATCAATCCCCAAAAAAACACAAAAACCAAGTTGTATATTTTTTAAAAAATCATTTCCCTGTATTCCAAGCTTTACCAGCCCAAGCCCTGAAGCCTGATTTTAGTACCTGGCTAATGACTTAATGACCCAGAAGGAAAAAAATACTGGAGAACACAGGGACCTGTCCCTAACCTATAACACAAATCTTCAACTATCTTTTTTTCTTTGCACAAGGAAATAAGATGAGTAAGATAATTATTTTTCCAAATCTTCCCAAGTCTGTACTAATTCTCATCACTTCAGCCTCTGGTTTTCCCACAGTTAAAAAGTCAAGATTTGCCCATTTGCAACACTGGCTAGTAAATCTGGCCTACTCCATATACAAACTCCCCACCTTGCCCCAATATTTTTTTCAGCTCTCGCTCCTTATCCTGCATCAGTACCATGTGACAGAAGGTTCTCAAATAAGTGATCTCTTCTTCCTATGGTACGTACAAACTTTTTTTAAAAATTGTTTTTTAATATCACTCCAGAGCCTAGCACAATGTCTATTACAGTGCCAGCAGAATGTTCTGTGATCATGGGTATGTTCTACATCTGTGCTGTCTCCTATACTAGGCACTAGCCATATGTAGCTATAGAGCACTTGACATGTAGCTAGTGCACATAAGGAACTGAATTTCAAATTTGATTCAACTTTAATTTAAATTTACTGGCTTGTGCCTAGTAGCTACCATAGCAGACAGCTCAACTTCAGAAATCTTTAAACAATTAATCAATATTTAGTTGATATTAGCATCCTTTCAAGAAGTAATAAGGGAGCCGGCAATGTGGCACAGTAGGCTAAGCCTCTGCCTGCAGCACTGGCATCCCATATGGGTGCTGGTTCCTGTCCCAGCTGCTCCTCTTCCGATCCAGCTCTCTGCTACGGCCTGGGAGAGCAGTGGAAATGGCCCAAGTGCTTAGGTCCCTGGTACCCCTGTGGGAGACCTGGCACCTGGCTCCTGGCTCTTGGCTTCAGCTCTGCTCAGCTCTGGCCATTGCAGCCATTTGGAGAGTGAACCAGCGGATGGAAGACCTTCCTCTGTCTTACCCTCTTTTTGTCTTTGACTCTACCACTCAAATAAATAAAAATAAAATCTTAAAAAAAAAGAAGTAATAGGAAGGCGATGAAACCAAATAAAAATTCTTCCCTCTCTCCCTGCCTCCCCCCCTTCCTTCCTTCCCCACAAGAGCTCCCATCTGGGAACTCTACATTAACAAAAGGAATTAGGATCACACAAAATCTAAAATCCTAGGATATTAGTAGTCATTTCAAATCACCGTGGCAAATGAAAAGGATGTGAACTTTAGCAATTACTACCATTTTTAAGTAATATCAAATGATAGAAAAAAATCTACCTTTATGCCTTCCTTGGGATCTTCCCGTATATTTATTTGACAGGCTTTCTCACGGGATGGGCACAGAAGATCCAAAATTTCTTCATTGTAAATCTAATATTGAAAATAAAGTAGCAAAACTAAGATAGTAACAGTGGTAATCTCTGGGTGGTGGGATCATAGGTAATTTTTAAAATTCTTTGTGACTTTCTGAATTTAAAAATTTGTTTACAATGAATGTGTTATTTTTAGAATTAAGAATAGGATTTTAACCCTATATGTAAAATTTGATTATTTTCCAAAAGTGAATTCACACTATTACATGCAACAAAGTTGAGATTGCTCTCTTAAGACAGAATCTTTTAGAAATAATAGACACACACAAAGTTACATAAGCGTTCAAATTCAGTTCTTTGATGAGTGTCACCAATTTTGCTAACATGTGAACAGCAGGTCCTTGTTTATGAGGTGGAGTTGAGAAACAAAAGGGAGAAGTAGCGGCTAATATTTAAACAGCAAGCAGAACTTCAAGTGCTTTGAACAGTGTTAAAACAAATAGTAAACACTATATTTGTTGCTATTATTGCTATTGTTTTTGTATTCAATTACTTTGGCCACAACTAGGCTAATCAAGACTCAAGGAAACTAATATCAATGATACTTAACTCCCTTCTAACTCTGCACCTCCTATAACTGCTCACATAGGGAAATTCAACTTCAGGATGAAGTACTCGCACATAATATATAACTGCATGCTTCAATGAGGTAAGCTTAATTTTTGCTCCTTAAAGATAGACATCAAAGCTACAGAACCAATCAGCTAGTTACACAGAAGCCATATAATAAGTGCCCTAAACTTGCCTGTTTTGCTGAGGTTAGACATAATTGGACCATCTAACTTGTATACTAACATACACTAGAATGCAAAAATCCCAAGAGGGTAAGAATTTTTATCTGTTTTGTTTGCTGATATATCCCAAGTGCCTAGAACAGAGCCAGGCACATAGTGGATGGTCAAGAAATATCTGTTGAGTAAAGGCATTCTATGACCACTTATGGAGCTCAGTATTTTACCCAACTTGTATATCATTCTTCACGAAGCAGCAGCGTGGTCACTTAAGCCGCAAAACAAAAGACAGGAAATCAAATACTTTTCCTACAGGCTTCACAAGGAATCAGAGGCCAAACAGGAATTAAAGAATTCGTATCATCTTTTCGTATGGCAATGCCAATTCCTCTAACAATCAGATTAAACAGACTATTCCAACAACAAGGAAAGAATTGGGCGGGAGCCAGATCCAACAGAGCCAGTAAGTTTTCTCTATCAATTTATTAAAATTCAATTTACTAAAAATGCTATTTACGCAGTTGAGTTGTGCCAGGAAAAATCTGATTTGGATTTATTTTTCTACCCAAAGATAATTTTGAATCCAGAAAAGTTACAGATAAATTACTTACCTCCAAGTAAGACACTTTCAGAGTAAATTCAAAGTCACTCTTTTTATCCATTTCTTTGAAGAGCAGTTGTATTACCCTAGGAATGACCCCAACTGTCGGCTCATTCTCTTGATCTGCAGTATATGCACCTCCCATCGAATACGTTTTTCCAGAACCAGTCTGCCCATAGGCCAGGACAGTTGCATTGTATCCTGGCAAAATACAAGTCACATGCATGCTGGTGCTCAAACATTTGCATCCAATCTGTATACTCCATTTCCTTCAGCAATTACTTATAACAAAATTGACAGTGCTTTCTGAAGACAGAGTCTCAGACATGGGCCAGCACTGTGGCATAGTAGGCTAAGCCTCCGCCTACAGCATTGGCATTCCATATGGGCACCGGTTCGTGTCTCAACTGCTCCTTTTCAGATCAAACTCTCTGTTTATGGCCTGGGAAAGCAATAGATGGTGGCCCAAGTGCTTGGGTCCCTGCACCCAGGTGGAAGACCCAGAAGAAGCTCCTGGCTTCAGATCAGCTCAGCTCCAACTGCTGAGGCCATTTGGGGAGTGAACCAGTGGATGGAAGACCTTTCTGTCTCTCCTTCTCTCTGTCTGTAATTCTACCTCTCAAATAAATAAATCTTTATAAAAGGGGGGATAGCAGACACATATAAAAAGTTCTGTGGATATCATGACTTTCACTAAATCAAAATCAGCAAAGGAAGAGTAATCCCAGAATGTGAATCCCTCTTGATGGCCCTTAAAAGCTACAGAGTCAAACACTTAAAGATATGGCTGAGAGAATGAAGGTGGCCAAACTACTGTCAAAAGCCATTCAGATCTTTATAATTCTCCCAACCTTGAGCAATTCTAAATTAAGGGGGATTAAAAGTCTTAGAAGTTCAATAAACAGAAGAGATGCTGGCATTTATGTCTTTGATCAACAGTCTTCATATAAAAAAGCAACAATTGTTTTTCACAGTAAACGAAAGCACCTACTCCCTATCTGAAGTCTCAGAATGCATCTGGACCACATTATCAAAATTTTCATGTAAGTATGATTCAAAGTTATACATGTCATTTGCTTTTATAGGGGACTGATGAAAAATCAAGCATTCAAAGATGTTCATGATATAGTTAATTGAAAACGAGCAGGTTAAAAGTTAATTGTTAGGTGGGGGGACTTTCAGCACAGGAGTTAAGATTGGCGCTGTGGTACAGTGGGTTAAAGCCCTGGCCTGTAGCGTTAGCACCCCACATGGACACTGGTTCGAATCCCAGCTGCTCCACTTCTGATCCAGCTCCCTTCTAATGTGCCTGGGAAAGCAGTGGAGGATGGTCCAAATCCCTGGGCTCCTTCTCCGACAGGCGACCTAGAAGAAATTCCTGGCTCCTGGCTTTCAATC
Organism: Lepus europaeus; assembly: GCF_033115175.1. Classification (NCBI taxonomy): domain Eukaryota; kingdom Metazoa; phylum Chordata; class Mammalia; order Lagomorpha; family Leporidae; genus Lepus; species Lepus europaeus. The sequence continues at coordinate 85,936,220 of NC_084850.1, forward strand.
AGCACAGCTCCAGCCAGTGCAGCCATTTGGAGAGTGAATCAGCAGATGGAAGATCTCTGTCTCTACCTCTCTCTGTAAATCTTTCAAATCAATAAAATGAATATTTTAAAAAATGCTATTATGGATGTCTGCATTTCAGTCCAGGCTCTGCTAATGCACAACCTGGGAGGCAGATAATAGCTCAAATGTTTGGGTCTCTGCCACCCACAGGGGAGACCTGGACCGAGTTCCATTCTCCTGGCTGCAGCCTGAAACAGCCCTGGCTGCAGCCTGAAACAGCCCTGGCTGCTGTGGACAACTGGAGAATGAACCAGCGGACAGAAAATCTTTGTCTCGTCTGTCTGTCTCTCCCTTTCAAATAAAAATGTAAAAATCTCAGAGGTCAGCATTGTGGCATAGCAGGTTAAGCTACCACCTATGACACCAGCATCCCATATGGACGCCAGTTCCTGTCCTGGCTGCTCTACTTCCCATCCAGCTCCCTGCTAATGCAATTGGGAAAGCAGCAGAGGATGGTCCAAGTACTTAGGCCCCTGTACCCACGTGGGAGACCCAGATGAAGCTCCTAGCTCCTGTCTGGCCCAGCCCTGGCTGTTGCAGCCATCTAGGGAGTAAAGATCTTTCTCTGTCTCTCATTCTCTTTATTTAACTCTGCATTTCAAGTACACAAATAAATCTTTTAAAACATGTTAAATCGTAAAAAAAAAGTTATCGTTAAATGTATATATATATAGAGAGAGAGAGAGAGAGGAAAAGATCAAAAGGACACCAATAATTAACATTTTGATGTTCATCTCTGAGTAGTAGGAATGTACGTGAATTTTTGTGTATTTTCCTTTGAGTAGTAGGAATGTACGTGAATTTTTGTGTATTTTCCTTTTCTTTGGCTCATTTGTATTTTCTAAATTATTAAATAGAATGACCTACTGAAGAGTAGCTATGTCTTACATTGTAGTCTTTTTTGTTGTTGTTTATTTATTTATTTTTAAAGATTTATTTATTTATTTGAAAGCCAAAGTTACACAGAAAGAGGAGAGGCAGAGAGGGAGAGAAGTCTTCCATCCACTGGTTCACTCCCTAAAATTGGCTGCAACGGCAGGAGCTGCGCCAATCTGAAGCTAGGAGCCAGGAGCTTCCTCCGGGTATCCCATGTGGGTGCAGGGGCCCAGGGACTTGGACCATCTTCCACTGCTTTCCCAGGCCATAGCGGAGAGCTGGATCAGAAGTGGAACAGGTGGAACTCGAACCAGCATCCATATGGGATGCCAGCACTTCAGACGGCAGCTTTACCCGCTACGCCACAGTGCCGGCCCCATGTTGTGGTCTTAAGTGATCAGTACTATTTGCAGAAAGACCCACAAAGTATATTTCTGTTTGAGTTTAGCTTCTGCAAAAATGTTTATAGATCAGTTTCTATATTTGCTCTTGTCAAAGAATCCAAATTACTAGTTACTTGGGCGTTTTTCATTATCCTATAAATTTTAAGCTTTGATTAAAATTAGAGGTAGATAAGCCCAGCTATAACTGAAACAAGATTAAAAACAAATTAGACAATAGATGGGCTATTGTCACTTACCTTCAATTGTTATAACTCACTAACTATAGTATAGTAGTTACTAAAACAGTAAGCGTGCACCAGGAAGCAACCATAAATCCAAACGTACTTCAAGGCTAAAAAAATATGAACTTAGGGAAGTTAGTCCCTTTTTAGAAATGGCATATATGGTCTAAATTTAGACTACAAGGCAGGGCCAGCATTGTGGCACAGCGAGTTAGGCTTCCACTTGTGATGCTAGCATCCAATATGGTTCAATTCCCAGTGGCTCTGCTTCCAATCCAGCTCCCTGCTAACGTGTCTGGTCGGCAGTAGGTGATGGGGATGGCCCAGGTACTTAGGCTCCTGCCATCTACATGAGATAACCCACATGGAGTACCAAGTTCCTGGCTTCAGCCTGGTCCAGCCCTGGCTATTGTGGCCATTTAGGGAGTGAACCAGTGGATGGAAGACATCTCTTTCACCCTGTCTTTCAAATAAATAAATAAATCTTTAAAAAATAAAATAACAGAAGGCAAATTTTCTCTGTTAAATGAACATATTTATGTCAAAGCTATTATCTACTATTTACCATAAGTTTTACAATCTGAAGGAGAAATCTTTAAGTTTTGAAACAATGTGTTAACTTAAATGAAAACCTTGAAGTTTTGAAAGAAACTATTGGTAAAACTAATATGCTAAATTGTGTTTCAGTGTAATGAACTGTTGATATCACCTAGCAAGATGGTGGGGAGAGAAAGTAACATTCCATAATTTTCTACAATGCCACAGATATGTATAGATAGCATAATTTGGGAAACCAGGTTTCAGTACAATCTATAAACCACTCAGGGCTCTATAGGAACAGGAGTTCGGAGTACAAGAGGGTACCACTGAGCCATGCAAAACACTGACTTTGCTTCTGCAATTAAGGGCAACATTAACCAAACACACGTATCCTAGAATCACTTTATACTTAGATTGCCTTTAAAGATTGTGTTTTGGCCGGTGCCGTGGCTCAATAGGCTAATCCTCCGCCTGCGGCGCCGGCACACAGGGTTCTAGTCCTGGTCGGGGCGCCGGATTCTGTCCCGGTTGCCCCTCTTCCAGGCCAGCTCTCTGCTGTGGCCCTGGAAGGCAGTGGAGGATGGCCCAAGTGCTTGGGCCCTGTACCCGCATGGGAGACCAGGAGGAAGCACCTGGCTCCTGGATTTGGATTAGCGCAGTGCGCTGGCCGGCGGCCACAGCGGCCATTGGAGGGTGAACCAACGGTAAAGGAAGACCTTTCTCCCTGTCTCTCTCTCTCACTGTCCACTCTACCTGTCAAAAAAATAAATAAATAAATAAATTCTTTAAAAAAAAAAAACCAAACCTGTGTTTTAATTTTTACGGTTTCCTAAGTTCAGAATATGACAGTTAACTGGAACGTTTTCACCATAAAGAAAGGTTAAATGTCTGAGACAGGATGTTGACCTTGATTGGACATTACACAATGTACACATGCATGAAAACATCACGTGGCATCCCTATAAATATGTATAGCTTTTATGTATCAGTTAAAATAAAAGTAAGAAGACGGAAGCAGAATTACAGCGCTCTTACTAAGCTGTGGAGGTACATTCTGAGACAGATGAGCAATGAGGAATCTGAAAAGCACCTTGTTTCAGGAATGGCTAAAGCTAAGGGGGGGCAGGTAATTAGTAGAGAGAGCCATAGAAACGTCTTCCAAATGTGTAAAAAGACAAAAGATTAACTTTATAGTGGAAAAGCCTGGCAGACTAACACTTTAATCAAAAGATCAAATTGAACATCAGCAATAATGGAGCAAATCAAAATCATGGAACTGCCTGATAGGATTCAATGAGAAAAACACAGCATCACTTCCATGATAGTCCTGCCAAAAGATCTATAACCTGAACCTAATCATAAACAAACATCACACAAACCAAAATTAAGAAACAGTTTACAAAATAACTGCCCTATAATCCTCCAAAGCATTGAGATCATCAAAGTCAAAAAAAGACTGAAGAACCATTTTAGAATGCCTCTTTGAGACAGCACAGGTAAATGCAACATGTGATCTTGAACTAGGTCCTTTCGCTATAAAGGGTGTTATCAGGACAACTGGTGAAACCTGAATGAGGTTTGAGGATTAAATGGTAGTAACGTAGCAATGCAGCTTTCAAGAGTTTGATGGTCGTATTTTGGTAATTTAGGAGAAAGTCCCTCTTTGTAGGAAATACTAAAGTATTCCAGGTATACTAAAGTATCAAATCAATATCTCACCTCTTTGTGCTGTTCTTACTGCAAATTTATTTCCATAAATTTGAGAATACTGCTCTATTAGTTTAAAATTTTGAAACAAAGTGTTCAATATGCCCTGAGCCACAGCATCATTTTTAAAGAGGTGGAAAAAACACATGAATAGCTATCTCCAGGAAGAAATCTTCTGTTTATCTTGAGGGATAAACTAACTAACATCACTGGGAAGAAATTACTGGAAAGCAAATTTCATCTCAATATGAAGATCTTTCTAATACAATTAGAGCTGTCTGAAAATCAAATATCAACTAGCAACCAAATATACCCTGTGAGTCAATGAGCTTTGTCAAAGCCAAAATTTTAAACAGCACTGGAAGTTCACAAAACAAGTTATTGCTAGGAGGCATTTTTCTTTGGAGGGAAAGTTAAACTAATGATGCGCGAAATGCCCTTTACAACTTTAAGCCACGAGTATGCCATGGTTCCACTTCTTTGAAACCAATCTCTGCTCTGAATTGTGAAGAACCTCTATAGTAGAATAACAACTGGACATCTCACAGGCACTGAACCCTCTTTAGAACCCTGCTATAGTCTTCAAAACCATGAAAGCCTTAGGTTCTGTAATAAAGATTAGTAACTGGCCATAGGATTCAGGGGCTTCAGGAAATCCCCTGCTCCATTTGAAAAGAATTCTACTCATCACTCAAAAGCTGTCTCCAAGGTTCCCTATGCTGGGAGGCTCACCCCAAATCTCCTGAGCAGAGTCGGTAATGTCCTTTTGTTTGTCATGCTACTCTGTATGCAATCAGGGTTTCTTCTACAGCAGGACTAGGCTCCATTGCATATGTTGAACTTTTAAAATATATTTTCTTAAAGTCAGGAGCGAACAATTTAAAATTGCTTATGTATTCCAGGTTATTTTTGTATTGATGTGCCTCCACTCCTACTCCCCAGACTTTTAATTCCTTCGGGGCCTGGAAGCTACATTATACATCTCTGAATAAGTAATCCTGGGGCCTGAACTTGCAGCAGGTGGGCACGCTGTGCACCACTAGCACCTGCCAAAGAGTCGTCATCTACTGAGGCTCCAGGACAAACAGAAATGTGTACAAGTCAAAGATGAACACAAACACCGAAAGCAAATACGGCATAAAACGAGGCTGTGGGCACTTCATCCACTCCTGTATTTGCAGCACCCAAGCACACAATGCCAGGCACACAGCAGATGCCCAAGAAACTTTCGACGAATTGAATAGCCTCACCTTTAAAGATGCCTTTTATGAGTGGTGCCACTGCTGTATTGAAGACCTCTTCCTGTTCGGTAGAAGGATCAAACACAAAATCGTAGGTAAAGGATTTATCGGTACCAACCACCACCTAGGAAAGGCAAGGGACAAGGCATAAGGAAAAAAAGAAAGGCTAGACCACGCCCCTCGTTGCCAGTCGGCCCCAGCTGTTCAGAGATAGGCGGTGGACTCTGTTACGCACCTGAGGCTCCCCGGGCACGAAGGAAAGGCACATCTGGCAGCCCTCGCTAATCTCCTTGGGGACTAGAGGGCGACATCGCAGGGCCACTCGTACGGGAATTCCCTTCACCTCTTCTTTCATGGTCCTACCTCGGCACGGTCTCTGCAGGGGGAATTAAGAGGGGGCTTGCTGATGAATTTTGGTAGGTCTGACTGGGGTAGGAGGTCGACTGCTCGGTTCCGGCGGAGGGTGGGGGAGGGTTACGGAACTCAGCCGGAGCGGTGGCAGCCTTCCCTCCCAGCGAGATCGCTACCTCCGGAGGTTCACACTTCTTTAGGCTTGGCTACGATGGACGGCTGCTCAGCCCGACAGCGTCTGAAATGAAGAAAAAACAAAACAAAACAAAACTCCAGCAGAGGCGTCGACAAAAAGCTGTGCCCCAGGCTACCGGAACAGGCAGATTCCGAGCTAAGGTGTACCCCCGTAACTCACCAAACTAAATGTCCCTTTTCCGGTCTTCCCCGGTCTCCCGTGGCCCTTTCCTAAACGGAGCTTTAACCGCCAAGTTTCAAATCGATTCCTGAGGCGCCAGCCAATGGGAGCGCCCACAGCCTGGGGGCGGAGCAAGCACGTCCGCGCGCGCACCCAGGCGCCGCGGTGGGAGGGGAAGGGAAGCACGTCGCAGCTCGGTACCGCCCCTTTTCGACCCCGGCAAACATCCGCTTCCGGTTTCCAGACTTCAGTGGCGGTGCGCCGGCCCCGAGGTGTGTGAGTCCGGCCCACCGGTAAGGTGGTTCGGCGTTTACGCTGTCGTGACTGCGGGAGTCAGACAGGATGCGGGACGGGAATATATACATATATAAAGTGGCTGGTGGTGGAGGAAGGGTTGACCTGGGGAATCCCACCCTTACTAATCGCACCCAGGAAATGTAGGGCTGTGCTTGGCCCCCGAGACCCTGGAGCAAGATGGAGTCCTCGCTCCCTTGGACTTCGAAATTAACGTTTTTGCAAAAATTCAGGAAAAAAAAGGAAGGAGGGGGATTAAGAGAGAAAGGGAAATATGGTTATTTTCTTAGAATTGTACCTATGAAATACGTGAAATCCGTTCTCTTTATTAGTAATAAAACATTTTAATGAAAAAATATTTTAGGTGCAACCCCAATTATTTTTTCTCTAAGATGAAGATGTTAACATCAATTTCACAGGATTGTTGTGAGAAATTAGGTCATCTCTCTAGAATACCTAGCAGGTTGCTTGACATCCATAGCCTGCTTAGCAAAGTAAATCATTTTCTTCTGTCTTTTCTTCCTTCTGTCCTCCAGCGTAACACCTAGGTGTGGGCTGGGCCCGTACACTGACAGCCTTGCCTTGAGTCAGAGCAGCTTTCTGAAACTTCCTGGGCTGCTGTCCATTTTGAACTTAACTTTTGTCTGCTTTGATCCACCCTTCCACTCCAGGGCCTCGCCCGAGATGGACAGCCGGATTCCTTACGATGACTACCCAGTGGTTTTTCTGCCTGCCTATGAGAATCCCCCAGCGTGGATTCCACCTCATGAGGTGGGAACAGTTTGTGTTTCTGAGTAGGGGAATCCTTCCCTCCCTGCCCCCAAGCCCAAGGTGATGCAGGAAAGGTAGAATGGTAGGGTTTGAAATGAAGCTCAATAGAGAATGAATGTTAGCCCTTAGAGCCAGAGGACCCAGAAGCTGGATTTTGACCAATAGGCCCATTGGGAACTTGTTATGGAAGCCTACTGCCAAGGTCCATTCACACCGGTGAGTCCTAGTTCCCTTTCTGTCAACAGATGAAAAAGTGGGGAGCTACTGGGCTGTTAGTATGTTCCCGTTCTGTCCATCTACTCATTTGGCCAGGGTTATCAGTCCAAGTGACAAATTGGCTATGTGTGTACCTTTTCCCGACTTCAGAGTGATGCGTTAGCATTCCAGAAGAAAGCAGGTGTGAAGTCTAAGACCGGTAGTAAGCTTTCTGGGGTTGCCATTACTGTGTTGCAGAGAGTATACCACCCAGACTACAACAATGAGCTGACCCAGTTTCTGCCCCGAATCGTCACACTGAAGAAGCCTCCTGGAGCTCAGGTGAGCTGATAGGAGCCCCTTTCTTATTCCAAGCGAGATCTGTCCATGCCAGAAGGTGGCCATGGTTGGGAAGGATGGATTGGGAAGCTGAAGGAATTCTCCTTTAAAAAAAAAGATTTTATTTATTTATTTGAGAGGTAGAGTTACAGACAGTGAGAGGGAGAGACAGAAAGGTCTTCCTTCCGTTGGTTCACCCCCAAAATGGCCACTATGGCCGGCGCTGTGCAGGTCCAAAGCCAGGAGCCAGGAGCTTCTTCCTGGTCTCCCATGTGGGTGCAGGGGCCCAAGCATTTGGGCCATCTGCTGCTTTCCCAGGCCACAGCAAAGAGCTGGATTGGAAGAGGGGCAGCCAGGCCTCGAACTGGTGCCCATATGGGATGCAGGCGCCACAGGTGGAGGATTAATCTACTGCACCATGGTGCCAGCCCCGAAATTCTCCTTCTTGTGACCAGGGAAGTGGAGCTCCCGCTTCTACAACTTCTGACTGCCCTCTGAGGGACACACAAGCTGAGCCCTTGCCACAGTAATGCTACTTAGAAGTTCTTGCGTTTGTGGTCTGTATTGAGTGTCTGTTCTGTGCTCTTGCCTTACAGTTGGGATTTAACATCCGAGGAGGAAAGGCCTCACAGCTAGGTATCTTCATCTCCAAGGTGCGTGTGCCTGGTGGGCAGTGGAGATGGCTATTTCCGGTTGTTAATTTAGCGGCTTGCAGATCCCTGAGGCCCCAAGGGCTGACAGCAGGATGCTTTGGTGGACTCCATAGAAGGGGCATAATGAGGACACTCTGTTTCCACTTAAAACTCTCTAGTTGGCAAGCCATCTGTCTCTCTACTTGTCAGAGAAGTAATAGCACCTTACAGTTGGATAGCACTGAGCTTCCCTTACAGTCTTCAGAAGTTACCTCCCTCCCCATCACACGTGTTCTCTCTTTACCAACAGGTGATTCCTGACTCTGATGCGCATCGGGCAGGACTTCAGGAAGGCGACCAAGTACTGGCTGTGAATGATGTGGATTTCCAGGATATTGAGCACAGCAAGGTGAGCGCAGCACGCGGGCTGTGCTGATGCAAGAAGTCATCCCAGCTAGGACAGGTTGGGCAGGATTAGCCTAGTCTGTAACTTAATAAGCAAGCTTCTCTCTTGGGGAAATGGACCCAAGGGAAGCAGCTCTTCATAGCCCAGAAGGTTGGAGTGGAACGTCCCTTTGCCCTGCTATGGATCTCTCCTGGGTCATTGTCTTCATTTGTATAAGCTGCTGTTGTGTGTCTTCCAGGCTGTGGAGATACTGAAGACAGCCCGTGAAATCAGCATGCGTGTCCGCTTCTTTCCCTATAGTAAGTGCCACCCTCTTTTGTGTGTGTGTATGTTTGAGAGAGAGGTAGAAAGACAGAACTCCTGTGCTGGCTCACCCTCCAAATGCCCACAGGGGGCCAAGGCCAGGAACCCAGAACTCAACCCGGGTCTCCCATGTGGGTGCAGGAGGAACCCAATTACTTGAGCCGTCGTCGTTACCTCCCAGGGTTTGCCTTAGCAGGAAGCCGGAGTCAGAAGCTGGAGCTGGAACTTGAGCCCAAGCTCTGCAATATGGGATGTGAACATCTTGAACAGTGCCTTAACCACTAGGCCCAGTGCCATGCCCCTTCTTGTTTCATTACCTGGCAGAACCCTATACTCTTGGAATACTGATGACTAGAGGCCCCGCACGTTGGGGCTGGGGAATTGGGAGCTCAGGCCTGAAAATAACCTGCTGTGTTCCTCCTTTTCTTTCTTCTTTTCCTGCAGATTATCATCGCCAAAAAGAGAGGACTGTGCACTAGAGTGTTGCATCCCACAGCCCTCCATGTGGAATCTGCCAGGATCAGCTGGCCAGGCCCAAAGGAAGCCACCTGAGACATTCGCTCAGCCCCTTCCTGGCATAGTGCAGTAGGGACGTGGCAGACAGTGAGCCAACTATGTCACTCAAGCTGTACCACACTTTTAGTTCCCTAGTTTGTTAGGTGAACTTCATTCCCTGAAGGGAAGAGGATGGTGGTGTTTAGGTAGAACCTAGCCTGTAGGGGACCCAGCTAGCAAAGGCAACTGACAGTTTTTTGTTAGATACCATGTGCTAGGACTTGCACGGGTCCTGTCATTTTAATTAAAGAAATTAGGAAAAGAATCTTGGGGACCTTCCATCTGGCTTGCCTGGCCATCTCATCCTGTCCTTGTACTGCCAGAGGTCTCAGACACTTGAGAGACTCCCATGAGACACTGGCCCCTTCTCTTCCTGTTCTTGCAGAAAAAAAAAGTAAAACACAGTGTTGAAGAAATATTGGTATGACTTTTGAATATTACTGATTGGGGATAAAATGGTATTGAGGCAAAAAAAAAGAAAACCAAAAACACAGTTCTTCTGAAGAGAGGAGCCACTGGAAAAAACAGCAGTCTTATACCTCTTCACAACTATCTGTGTCTGGCCAGAACATTAGGGAGCTCCAGGAACCTTAGCCACAGGGTAACCAAGTTAGGGCATGGGATGGAGGGTCCTGGAGAAACAGTGCTCCTTCCACTTGGAGCTTTGGACATTTCTCTGCACAGGATGATAGGAATGTATTTCTCTTCTTTCCCAGAGTCTGACCTGGAATGTAAGCCAAAGGAGGGCCTTAGATGTATTTCTTTTCAGAGGCAGCAATAAGAAATTGGTTCTCAGTTTCTAATTTATAAGCTGAGTTGTATGACCTGCTGGCTTCCGCCTTTTCTTCACCCAAGCCCTGAATAACCTTCTAGCATGTCCTTATATCTTCAGTTACAGACCCATTGTTCATGACTCTGGGTCACACCCCTGCCATCTCTACCTGCGTGTTCAGAACACTCATTCAGAATTGAAAGTTTCCTGGGGCGGTATGGGGGAAGTGTTCCTATGATCAAAGGACCAAATGTGCCTTGAAAGAATTCTGGGAGCTTAAATGTTTTTTTCCAGGCCCTTCTGGAACATGATTCTATTGATCTGAGGTAGAACCTGGAAATCTGAATTTTAAAATAAGTTTTCAAATAGAAGAAACATCATTTTAAATAGTATTAATGTGTCTGTATGGGGAACTGTTGGCTCTTTCTGTATACCCCACCTCAGCTCAACCAGAGACTGCCATTTTTAGGTGCCTGTGTAAGCTGTGCTGGAGGTAGAATTAATTCTGCTGTCTCTATGCCTCCTGGGAAATCTGTTCTCTGGTTCACTCTGCTGCCCCCCAACGGCCACCTGAAAACACTCTTAGATACTTCCACAAAGCTGTATTGGCCAAGTTGCGTCTCCCTATGGTTAACAGGATCTAAAAGACTCATCTAACAAGTGTGGGAAACGGTAAAAAGCCCTTTTCAGTGGCCAAAGGCCTAAGGCAAAACCTCTCTGGCCCTAAACTGGTTCTTAATTTTGAATGGTTCTGTGTTCACAGCAGCAGCAAGAGGCAATTGCATTATGAAAGTGTAGATAGAATGTGGAGAATGTGGTGCATTGGCTTTTGAGGTAGTTCAGTTGTAGAATAGCATCCTTTTAACTGTCAGAGAAGATAAGGTGGAATTCCCAGGTGCTTCAAGAAGTTTCCACCAATAGCTGTGAGATGCAGTCAAGAAAAAAAAATAGAAGATAACAACACTTTGAGAGGTTCCATTTTACTCCTAAATCAGAATTGGCCAAATGTTTAAACCTGGGGGTAGGAAAGGACAGCTATGGAAAGCCTACATGTAATAAACCCATCAAATTGGACAAAGACAGGCTAAACTATCAACAGAACAGTGGTTTTTGGTCCCTGACTTCTTGAAGGGCTCCAGTTAGATTTCAACCATTGAAGTATGTATTAAAGTAATGGAGGCCAGCGCCGCGGCTCACTTGGCTAATCCTCCACCTGCAGCGACGGCACCCTGGGGTTCTAGTCCCGGTTGGGGCACCAGATTCTGTCCCAGTTGCTCCTCTTCCAGTCCAGCTCTCTGCTGTGGCCCGGGAGTGCAGTGGAGGATGGCCCAGGTCCTTGGGCCCTGCACCTACATGGGAGACCAGGAGGAAGCACCTGGATCCTGGCTTCGGATAGGCGCAGTGCGCCTGCCACAGCGCGCTGGCCATAGCAGCCATTTTGGGGGAGTGGGGGGGGGTGAACCAACGGAAAAAGGAAGACCTTTCTGTCTCTCTCTCTCTTACTGTCTAACTCTGCCTGTCAAAAAAAAAAAAAGGGTAATGGAGTAAAGTGATTGGAGTTAAATCTCTACTCCCAGGGTCAGCTTCTAGGAGAACAGAAAAAGCATTCTGATCTCAATGATCCCTTTCCCATACAGGCAAGCCAGAGAGCTTCTTTGGGTTAAAGTCAGTCCCATTTTGTTTTAAGTACCGCTCAGAAAAATTGGCTCGGTTATCAACTCAGCAAAGGAAGCCTGCCTTCTCTGCTAGTATACTCCTACCTCAGCAAAGCTGGAAGAAAGGCTACTCCCCTTTACCTTCAATGGAGGCCAAGGACTCCTGAGAGGAAGGGCAAAAGCCATGTGCTGGACTAGCTCTGTGTTTGTGTATGGAAAAAAATGGTGCAGTTCAGAGGCTGAGATGACTGTGGGACTACCTAGCGATGGGAAGATACAGAGTGCAGTAGAAACAGAGAAATAAATATTACATTTCTCACGTTGTAACAAGCTACAGCACTGCTCTCCAGAAACATCATCAAGGTGGCTGAGGTTTTTCTTCATCTTCTGCAGAGACTTGTCTGGACAAGTGGGAAATGATGAAAGGGACCAGATAGTGGTAACCCAGAGTTAGTGGATAGGGACTTCTGAGGTATAATGATGCTTCCCTAGCATCAGGAACCATAGAGGCCTTGAACCCATGACCTTTCTGGCCTCAGACACCCATAACTCCTCCTCAAGTGAACAAATCACAGTGGACCCTCCCCTGTAGAGATGGAACGTGAGGTATGCTGGAGGTTGTAGTTCTATCTTTTGTTCAGATCAGTCTTGCTACCTATCAACAGGATGACAATATTGTCACCTCTTCCTGTTTATCTTCTACCCATTTTGTCTTCCTGAAAGAATTGACATTACTTGTCCTTTCCCTCTGCTAGTCTTGCTAGCCCCCTATCGCTTCCCTTATAATCCTCTTTTCAAATAAAACATTACCTAACACCTGTTTAACGATATCCTGTACAACCGCTGCAATAGTGGAATCATGAATATACTAAGGAATTAGGCCTCAAAAGTACTCCTTACCGCGGTGTCCAATAGCTGCAGCTGAATCTGCATAAAACAAATGTTCAGGGAAAAGATGGGGAAAGGTAGAACCTAATAATGGCAAAATAAAAAAGGGGAGGGCTGGTGCTCTGGCATGGTAGGTTAAGCCTCTGCCTACAGCACGAGCATCCCATATGGATGGACGCCAGTTCGAGTCCCAGCTGCTCCTCTTCCAATCCAGCTCTCTGCTTATGGCCTGGGAAGGCAGTGGAAGATGGCCCAAGTTCTTGGGGTCCTGCACGCAGGTGGGAGACCCGGAAGAAGCTCCTGGCTTCAAATCAGCCCAGCTCTGGCCATTGTAGACATTGGGGCGTGAACCAGCAATGGAAGATCTCTCTCTCTCTCTAACTCTGCCTCAATAAATAAATAAATAAATAAATAAATCTTTTTTAAAAGGGAGAGGTGAGTTCTATTCCCTGAAAAGTGGCTGTGATGGCCTCAAACCAAGTGGCCTACAGTTCCAGGACAGGTCTACTCAATTTTGCCATATTTGAATTAAGGAAAACCCTATAGAACAGCATATTTAAGGATTCAAGACCTCTTAAATTTGAACAAGAAACATCTTGAACAAGAAACAGCACTTGGTAATTTGGGAAGGCTTCAGGTTTTTTTAAATATTTTATTATTCAAAAGAGAAACAGAGATCTTCCACCTACTTGTTCACTCCTCAGATGCTCACAGCAGCCAGGGCTAGGCTAGGGCAAAGCCAAGAGCTCAGAACACCATCTGGGTCTCCCACATGAGTGGCAGGGACCTGAGTACTTGAGCCATCTTCTGTTGCCACCCAGGGTATGCATTAGCAGGAAGGTAGAATCAGAAGCCGAGGAACCTAGTCTCAAACTGGCACTCCAGTATGGGATGTGGCTTAGCTGCACCACAACACCTTCCCCAAGCTGGTTTTTTATTCCCCTTGTTTTCCCACTGGTGATGTGGGATGGTGCTACTCCGCTGCAATGAACAGGTCTAAGGGATTGAGGCCTAGGATTAATGAGTGCTATGAGAATGAACACTCACTCTTCAGCCCTCCAAGGACATGGTCTTGGACAAGCTGTCAGTTCCAGCAGTTGCCTCTCTGAACTCTGCCCTTCTACCCCAATACCAGGCAGCCTTAGAACCAGAAATAGAGAGTGGGCCTTGAGAGGTGGGCCTGCCTCATCTTCCCAGTGCTTACAATAGATAACTTTGAAAACAAAACCCCAGCTGAGTCTGCCAAAGAAAGGGCAAAGATACACCATGTGCCTTCTGCTTGGCTCACCTGACAAGCATAGTCGACGCTGTCTTATGTGAGTTGGATGATAAATGATGTTGGCCAACCATCGCCCTGGTGCCCTTTTCCCCTTCAGCATCTCTCTGAGTCCTCCGCCCCTTACACACTTGTACACACCAAAGTTTCCCAAGAGGAAGAAACCGATTTCCCAGATAGCCCCCCCAGACCCTTTCATACCTTCCTATCCCCAAAGCCCAACCCACACCCACTGCTCTGCTCTCCCAAGAGTATGAGTTTGGTTTAGTACAGAGCCTGGTATTCAGGTCTTTCATTTGTCTCCAGGCAGTAGCCTTAGGGCCTCACGGGGACCAAAGGCATGGGTTGCAGCAGCTGGGTGGGGGCCTCTGCACTGTCCCCTACTGCGGATCGGAACCACCCCCTCGGCTCCCTCCTGGCAGCGCTTGCACCCTATGCCCAACCCAATGGGATGACTGCCAGAGTTGGGAGAGGAGGTGAGAGCAGGGGTGGCCAGGGTCGAAGAGAAAGGTTAAGGACCCTGGGAGGGTGAGTGACTGTCAGAAGGAAATGGGGGGCACCTAGGGGCAAAGCACGTGCTAAGGGGACAGGGGAGGATGGATGTCAGTACTTCCGGTTGCCCTCCAGGTGGAGGAAATTGTAAAGAAACTGCCAGGCACGTGGGGACCAGCCAGTTTATTAGAGCATTACAGTGTGGGCTCCCACATTCAGGGGCACCTGAGTGAGCCGCTCAGTTCCCTTGGTCTTCCTCCACCTTCTGGCTCTCCTTCTCACCTTGTTCCTGTTGTGCAAACTCCTCGATGACGATGTCTTCAGAGCTTGCAGAAGTCGCAGAGGGGAACATAGGGTTAGGAACTGTTTTGGGGGCATCCTCCACGTGCATTCCCATGGCCCGATCCCAGGGTAGTGATCCCCTCCCAGCTTCCCAGCCCAGCTGCTCAGCCAGGATCTCTTAACACAAAAGACCCCCAGGAGTGCTAGAAGGCAAAGAAGAATGGAGGGTGGGACGGAGGGGAGGGCTTGGAAGAATGGAGGGCAGGAGGAGTAAGGGCAAGGGAGCAGGGGGAAAAGGGAAAAGGAAAATGGAAGGGTTGAGGGGGAAGAAGGATTCTGAGAAGAGCAGGGGTGGAAGGCGGGGGCTGCCGAAAGGGAAAGGAGGGTGCATGAAAAGCACTGAACTATGACATGAAGCAAAACCATATGTTTCCACTGCACACGTATTGAAAGCAACACCCCAGGGAAGCTTTTGTACATTTCCAGCATTAGAAAATGGAGGGTGGCAATGGGGGGGGGCGGGGCTTCCAGGCCTCTCATTCCATTACCTAGCAGCCTCTGTAGCAAGCATGGAGAGGGACAGAAAAATACAGCAGAAGCTGGTAAGGGGTTCTTCGGGTCCCTGAAGACATTGCTTGGCTCTTGCCCCCTCCCTTTCCATCTCTTCACCTCCTGCTCACACAGCCCCCTCCACAGAGAACCCAGACATCCACCTGCCTGTAGCTATTCCACCTCTATCCAAACTACTGGTCTCCAATTCATGAGATCAGAACTGCTTGGCCCCCCAACCCTCAGTACCACCTGGTCACTCACCATGAGATGGCTTTGGATGGCTCAGGATCAAGGGCAGCTCCACACCAACATCACTGCAAGGATCCCAAGGTAGAGTAACTGAGCTCCCTGAAAGCCCAACCCCCTGAACTTCCTCCCCTCAGTTTTGCAGTCCTAGGGTGGCCTCAGACTCTCCCTAGTCACTATTTTGGTTCTTTATTCCTTCATTCTCCCCTTGCCCTGGTGCATCCAACCCATAGTTTCTCACCTGGCTGTCAGGTCTCCTAGGATGCTGTGGGTAGAATGACACTGAAAATTAGTCACTGAAAATGAGGGGCCAAGCTTGTTTTACTGGGGCGTGAGGAATCATAAGGCGAACTCAGCCACTGGAATGGGTTTCTGGAAGGGAAGGTGACCTGCTCACTGAGTTCACAGCTTTGGGAACCTGGTATGGGAGAAGGGGAACAGCTTGATAGGGTCACTCCAATGGGGAGAAAAACGGACATGACTAACCCTTGGCTCCCCAGCTCCCGCTCAGACAGATCTAGAACCCTCACTCACCCTCCACAGGACACCATCAAGTTGACTCTGACTTTGTAGGACACCAGGATCCCCAGCAGCTCCTTGTCCATTCCAGGTCGAAGACTGAGGGCCATAGGATTCATTGATGCATGCTTTGTGTGTTCAGGGCATCATTCTTTACTTTCACCAGTTCCTTCCTGTGCATGCCCTTCACCACACACTATTTCCTTTTGTCTTCTCCCAGACTCTACTCTCTCCCACCCATTTCTCCTGCTAGTGTTCCATTGCACTGTGTCACCCTCTACTCAGAAGCCCACTTTTCCAAATACAACTACTCAGCCTGACTTTTCAAGACGGTTAACAATCTGGCCCCATCTAGCCTCTAACCCTTCTGCCCCAACTCCCTAACAGTTGGGGTACAGCCAAAGAGGATCCATATTGTCTCTGTGCTCAGAACATGTGGTGGATTCCCACCTTCTGGCCTTTGCCCATGCTATGTTCCCAGTCTAGAACGCTCCTTTCTTCTTCCTTTGGTCTCCAGATCTTACACATTCTTCAAGATCTAGCTCATTCTATCTCCTTCAAGAGCCCTCACCAGCTGTGCTGATTTCTTTGAACTGCTATTGGATGTATAATCTGAACCGTCTGTATTAACACTTAACTCTTAGTTTGTATTTGCATTTCTCTTTGTTCCTCATCTAGGCCATAAATTGCCTGAAGGTAGAAACTTTCTTAAACTGCTTTGTGTCCTCCACATTGCTTAGCATGAGAATAAGTATAATAACAGGTGCTCAATAAGACATTGAAAGCTGTACAATCATGGGAAGTTCTCTTCGTTGCTCTGGACTGCTGCCCCCTATCTGTGAAACAATGCCATTGGGATGACTTCTTGATTGATAAAGCATGGGGGGAGGGGGGCAAGGGGCTCAAGGCTTGTCAGATGGTGGCAGGTGGTAGGAGATACATCTAGAGCCTCTGAAGACATAGAACCAAATGAATGCCCGCGTGGAGTTCTATTAATTCCTATTGTATCATTCTCTTTTTTTGTCTGCCTTTTCCTCCGTTCTAATCTCCTAGTCTTCTACTCCATTTCTATCATCTCTAGAGAGTGGCTTTTATAGAAGCCACAGTGTTCAGAGTCAGAATGATGCGTGATACCATTCCGTCCACCTCTGCCTCTCTCTGAACCTCAGAGTACTTATGGATAAACTGGAGTAAGAACACCTGGCCTTGGGGCCAGTGCCGTGGCGTAGCGGGTGAAGCTACCGCCTGTAGTGCTGGCATCCCATATGGGCACCGGTTCGAGACCTGGCTGCTCCACTTCCAATCCAGCTTTCTGCTTTGGCCTGGGAAAACAGAAGAGGATGGCCCAAATGCTTGGGCCCCTGCACCCACATGGGAAGACCTGGAGGAAGCTCCTGGCTCCTGGCTTCAGATCGCAGCAGCTATGGCCATTGCGGTCAATTGGGGAGCAACAGCAGATGGAAGACCTCTCTCTTTCTCTGCCTCTCCTTCTCTCTCTGTGTAACTCTGACTTTCAAATAAATAAATCTAAAAAGAGAGAGAGAGAGAGAGAGTGAACACTTGGCCAGCCTACTTGAATGGGATTCCTACAGAGGTAATATAGTGTGTATGTTTGTGAACGCTGACATATTATATAACATAAGACTTTTTTATTTGCCTCTTTCATTTTCTTTTCTTGCTGCCTGAGACCTACACCTGTCATTGGCTCCTGGCCTTCAGGCCTGGAGAATGCTCTGAACATTGACTTAGGGATGTTTTAAAACAAGGTAGGCTTCACAGACTATGAAGCCTCAGAGTTGTATATACAGCAGGTGGAATAGGTTAAGGGCAGGAAATGGAGATCGGGGCATGTGTTTGAGCTTACATTGTGCTAGAGGCCAGATTGGTATCTTCATGCTTCAGTTTGCCATCCAGTGCCAGGCCCTGTTTGTGGCAGTTGGTAGCCAGTAGCGGGGTGACTGCAAAACTCTGGGAAAAGCTGGAGTTAGCAGCTATAGTCTCCCTTTGAAAGGATAACAAGAGAAGAACTTAGGCTTGGCTCGCCGACCAAGTATCCTTTCACGCCCGAGAGGATCTGGCAGAATCCCCAATCTCTCATGGAGAACCCATGAGAGGTGACAAGTCTAACAGCAAAGAGTAAGAGGAACTAGCTCCAGTGAGAAGTCCTCATGCCCCCGCCTTCCTTTCAGCCCTGTGACCATTCTCCTGTGGGTAAGTCACACCCCATCACCACCCAGTTCTCCTGGGAATCCCTCCCTTCCTCTCTTCTAGCCTTTGCCTCAATCTTCCCCATTCCTGGGCTCCCTTACCCTTTCTTCCTTCCTCAACCCCCTCCTCTGCCTCCCACCATGCCACCCCTTGCTTCTCTGACCCCAGCCCCAGTGGCAGCTCACGTGAACTCTTGAAGGAATACAGTCTTGGTGTACTTGTCTAGTGAATACAGGACAACGTCCGTGATCTGGTCAACTAAACAAGCCAGGAAAAGCACACGGCTAGAATCAGTGATCCTCGAGATCCCACTGCACTATCCGCAGTGGAGACCTTATACAAGGGCACACTGCACATCCTGCAGTAAGATGTGCACATTGACAGAGATTATCTGCTTTGAGAAACCTGTTTTGGAGGGAAGGCCAAGAGGAATGCAGATGGCTAAGTGGGGCAGAGATTCAGACAGAGACCTGTGGTTCTGGGGCCAAGTGTAGGAGGACAGGAAAAGCAGCTCACCTGAAATCCTGATTTTCTTGATGACCTTGTTGGTGCAATTGTTGATAGAGACATTGACAGGGATGGGTTCGCCATGGTAGTGAACCTGAAGTAGGAGGAGAGGCCCCATCATGAGGTTGGAGGAAAAACAGATCAAAACCCCAGAATTCCTGTGTCCTTGGCACTGTTGCTGCCCCGACTCTCATCTCTGCCTACCAAAGAAGGAGGTGGGGGAAAACAGGGCATCAGAGGGATTGTAGGGTAGGGGGCAGGAAGTGGAGGGTCACAAACCTCCTTGTCCATCCACGCCTGGAGTTGTAGAGGCTGAGCTGACAGAAGGAAACGGCGGGTGGTCTGGGCCCTGGGGCCAGGGCCTGGCTCCAGGGGTGCAAACTGTACTTTCCGGACAACCAGTCGCACCGAGTTGCTGAGCAGAAGCCAAGGAATCAGCCAGAATGTCTCCTAGGGGACCCACAGACCTCTCCAATGCCAACCCCATAGCCCAGGCCTTGCTTGGGAGTGGGGGTTGGGGGAAGGCCTCCCTCCCAGAAATCTTCTGGTACCTAATACCAAGGGGCAGCAAACTATGTAGGGCTCACTGGCCAGATCTGGCCTACTGCTTTTTTAGGTATGGCCTGTAAGCTAATAATGATCACGTTTGTAAATGGTTGAAATAAATCGAGGAGCAGAAATATTTTATGACACAGGCATGTGATTTAAAATTCAAATGTCTGTGTCCATCAATACGTTTTGATGGAGCCTAGCCAGGCACACCCATTTCTGTACTATCTGAGCGTGCTTTCCCAGTGGCAGTGGCACAGTTCAACTGAGACAGAAGAGCCCGCAAAAAAGCAAAATATTTAGATTTTGGCCCTTAATGGAAAGGTTTGCCAAAGAAAAGAAGTCAGAGGGGACTCCAAAGTAGGCATCTGAGCTGGTGGCAATGGTGCTATGGAGTTAGAAGTCGGGCTGTCTGTGTGTGAGACCGGGATCTGTTTCCTGGCAGAAGCTAGAGCAGGCATCTGGGAGAGGGCTGAAGAATACCCCTTGGGGATTTTCTCCTCCAGGTTTTCAGCACAGAAGCTCTTCACTTCAAAGTCAACACCACAGGCCTGCAAAGGGGTAGGGGGCAAAGAGAGCTCATTTCCAACACTGTCCCTCCTTTCCTCCTGGGCCTCCAAGAGGAATGCCTGGCCTCACCCCTTAGCTGGCTGTTCCTTCAGTCTCGTCCATTCCCTCCTTACTCCCCTTCCCTGGCATTACCTGTCTATCCCTCTTTCTCGGGACCCAAACCTCACCTTTCCTGCATCTTCAGGACCTGGCTGCAGGGTCACTGAACAAGGCAGGTTGGCAACCATCTAGGGGACCAAAAGGAGGTCAATGCACAGAAGAAAAAGAGACTCCTGTTCTCTGCTCTCCTTCTTCCTCTTCCCTGGAAACCATGCCCAGGACTTGGGATCCATACCTGCAGAGTAAAGGGGTAGGCATTATCCCCCAGCTTGTGCAGTAGTCGCTCCTGCAGGAGTGTGAGGGGTCCCTGGGGGCTGGTGGGTTCAGCTGGAGCCACTTGCTGGACCTGGACATACAGATCTTTGTGGAATGTCAGACCAATTGCATCCAAGTCCTCACGGCCATAGTGAAAGGCACATGTCAACATGACAAACACTGCAGGCAAAGGAGGAAGGAATTGACCTGTCAGGCCTGAGTGGGAAAGATCTTAATGGTGATCATACTGTTGAAAGAACAAAAGGATTACTCATACATTCGACGACATATGAGGGTACTATGAAGGATTTGTGGAAAATGGAATCAAAAGTAATGCACACTTTTCACAAACCTTTTGACATATATTAACATGGTTAAAATATAAAAACCTATTGTGGGGACCAGCACTGTGGTGTAGTGGGTAAAGCTGCCCCTTGCAGTGCCGGCATCCCATATGGGCACTGGTTCGAGACCCGGCTGCTCCACTTCCGAGCTCTCTGCTATGGCCTGGGAAAGCAGTGAAAAATGGCCCAAGTCCTAGAACCCCTGCACCCACGTGGGAGACCTGGAAGAAGCTCCTGGCTCCTGGCTTTGGATCAGCACAGCTCTAGCCATTGCAGATATCTGGGGAGTGAACTAGCGGATAGAAGACCTTTCTCTCTCTCTCTCTCTCTCTCTCTCTCTCTCCCTCTCTCTCTCTGCCTCTGCTTCTCTGTAACTCTGTCTTTCAAATAAAATAAATAAATACTTAAAAAAAAAACCCTACTGTGTATGAAAAGCCAGCTGCAGAACGATCTGCCCAGTAGGTTACTGTTTCAAAGCATGTAGAACAATACCAGACTTCATCACACATACACAAATATGGAGATTTTTGAAACCTCATGGGAATAGTAAACACCACATTCAGAATAGTGCTTACCTGCGGAGTGGGGAGAGAAGGAGGAGGAGAAGGGTGGGAGAGAGGATAGTGGGATCAGGGAAGGACATGTAGGAGACTTCCATTTGTTTCTGTAATTCTTTATAAAGCTAGGTGATGGGCACAGAGCATCCTCTCCTGAAATAGTTCATAACAAGAAAGATAGACGATAAAATTAAGGGTAAAAATAGCTGGGCTTGCATAGGACTTGAACAAATTCCCTGAGTTCTCCAGGCCTTAGTTATTTGGCCTGTCTATAGCAGAATGGTGCTAGATCTCTGCATACATGATTTGGACTGTACAACAAGCCTCTGAAGTATTTTTTCTTAAGATTTATTTATTTATTTGAAAGTCAAAGTTACAGAGAGAGGGGGAGAGAGATCTTCCATCTGCTGGTTCACTCCTCAGATGGCTGCAAAGGCCAGGGCTCGGCCAGGTCAAAGCCAGGAGCTTCTTCCTGGTCTCCCACGTGGGCAGGGGCCCAAGCACTTGGGCCATCTTCTACTGCTTTCCCAGGCCATTAGCAGGGAGCTGGATCAGAAATGGAGCAACTGGAACTCAAACCGGTGCCCATATGGGATGCCGGCATTGTAGGTGGTGGCTTTACCCACTATGCCACAGCGCCAGCCCTGAGCTTCTGAATTATCATCCCCACTTCATAGGTAATTTGAATGAGCTCAGAGTAGTTAAGTTATGGCTCAGTATTTGAACCCAGGCCTATGTGATTCCAAAGCCCAGACTCATGGGCACCTTGAACAGCTCATGGAATTCTCATGAGAAGGAGTTGCTGTATGTGAAATGTGTTCGGAAACTGTAAATTATTTGTAGATGTGGATGTCAGTGACGGCGGTGATGATGATGATGATGAGGAGGAGGAGGAGGAGGAGGGAGAGGATGGGAATCTTGGCAGATGTGGAAGAGTTACAGCTGAATTCAGACTGTGCCGTTGCTGCCTATGGTTAGGGACAGATTGAACGTGTCAGAACTGTACTCCTGGAGTGAGAGGTGGAGAGGGCTACCTGCCCAAGGACAGAGCGACAGAGGCTGAGGTAAGGAAAGATGGAAAACACGGGTGAATAACCTTCTATGTATCAGGGGCCCTGACCCAAAGGAAAGAAAACTGCCAATAGCTACACATGAGTTATTTTAGTATTTTAAGAGATCCACATATTAAATAGCAGATTGTCTGCTTTGAATATTAAGAATGCAGAAAATGAATCTGTATTGAAAAGAAGTAATAAAGGTTGAAAGTAATAATAACACTAGGGCTGTAATAAGGACCAGGGCAATGGGCAGCCTTGTACACAGCAGGAGGGAAAGTTAATTGGTACAAACCTTTTGGAGAGCAATTTGGCAATAGGTACAGAAAGCTTTAAAAGTGTATGAATGCTCTCTGACCGTTAATTCCTCTTCCAGGCATTTAGAAAATAATGGGCAAGGACGAAAAGACACACACACAAACACAAACATGCACGCGCGCACACACAAGGGACACTTTACAGGATTGTTTATAACAGCAAAAAATGAAAAACAAAGTTGATGTTCAACAATCAAAGGTTAGCTAAATACGTTAAGGTACACTCATGCAATAGAAGGCTAGCCAATGTAAGAAGTTATAGACTTTTGGGGCTGGTATTGTGGTGTAGGGGATTAAGGTGCGATGCTGGCATCCTGTATGGGCGCCAGTTTGAGTCCTGCCTGCTCCACTTCCAATCCAGTTCCCTGCTAATGCACCTGGGTTGCGTTTCTGTTCTTTTAAAAGGCAACACCTGGGGAGCAGG
Source organism: Lepus europaeus (assembly GCF_033115175.1). Taxonomy (NCBI): domain Eukaryota; kingdom Metazoa; phylum Chordata; class Mammalia; order Lagomorpha; family Leporidae; genus Lepus; species Lepus europaeus. The sequence goes on from NC_084850.1 coordinate 85,959,037, forward strand.
TGTGGTGCCAAGGGTTAAGCCTGAGCTTCGGTGCCTGCTTCCCATGTTGGAGTGTCTGATTCAAGTTCCAGCTGCTCTGCTTCTGAGCCAGTTCCCTGCTAAGGCAACTTTGAAGGCAGCAGATGATGGCTCAGTTGCTTGGATCCCTGCCACCCATGTGGGAGACTTGGCTGAAGTTCTGGGCTTCCTGCTTCAGCCTGGCTCAGCCCCTGTTGTTGCCGGCATTTGGGGAGTGAACTAGTAGAGCGAAAATCTCTCCCATCTCCCCACCAACCCACCACTCTGCCTTTCAAATAAATAAATAAATAGAACTTTTAAAAAATTCAACATCTGGAGTGGGCCTTTGGCCTAGTGGTTAAGAAATGTCCTATATAGGCCAGTGCCATGGCTCACTAGGCTAATCCTCCGCCTGTGGCACCGGCACACCAGATTCTAGTCCCGGTCGGGGCGCCGGATTCTGTCCCGGTTGCCCCTCTTCCAGTCCAGCTCTCTGCTGTGGCCCAGGAGGGCAGTGGAGGATGGCCCAAGTCCTTGGGCCCTGCACCCGCATAGGAGACCAGGAGAAGCACCTGGCTCCTGGCTTTGGATCAGCGCGGTGCGCTGGCCGCAGCGTGCCGGCCATTTTGGGGTGAACCAACGGCAAAAAGGAAGACCTTTCTCTCTCTCTCTCTCTCTCTCACTGTCCACTCTGCCTGTCCAAAAATAAAAAAAAAAAAGAAAAGAAATGTCCCATATCAGCTAGCCTGGGTTCAATTCCTGGCTCTAGCTCCTGACTCCAGCTTCCTTGTAATGCAGACCCTGGGAGACAGTGGTGATGGCTCAAGTGGTCGGTTCTCTGTCACCTACATGGGAAATCCAGATGGAGTTCCTAGCTCCTGGCTTCAGCCCAGCCCAGTCCTGCCTGTCGCTGGCATTTGGGGAATGAACCAGTGGATGGGAGCTGTTTCTCAAATAAATAAATTTTAAAAATCAACATTGACTTTAAAGTTATTGACTTATATTTGCCTCTGTTATACAAAGTGTATATATTAATATTCTGAGTATCACCAAATATAAACAAAAAGACAAATCAAAGCTCGGCCATAATATATCACAATCCTGGGGGCCAGTACTATGGTATAGCAGGTAAAGCTGCCGCTTGCAGTGCCAGCATCCCGTATGGATGCTGGTTCGAGTCTGGCTGCTCCACTTCCAATCCAGCTCTCTGCTATGGCCTGGGAAAGCAGTAGAAGATGGCCCAGTCCTTGGGCCCCTGCACCCATGTGGGAGACCCGGAGGAAGCTCCTGGCTCCTGGCTTCCGATTGGCACAGCTCTGGCCACAGTTGTGACCAACTGGGAAGTGAACCAATGGATGGAAGACTTTTCTCTCTCTGCCTCTCCTTCTCTCTGTGTGTAACTCTGACTTTCAAATAAATAAATCTTTAAAAAAATATATCACAGTCCTGAGATAGTTGCTGTTAACAGCTGTCGTGTATGCTTCCCAACTCTTTCTGAAACTGGACACAAAGCCATCTTAGGTATTTATGACTTGTCTCTTGTGCCTTTTTGAAATTTGTTTATTTTGAGATCATTATAGATTCACATGCAGTTGTAAGAAATTATACAGAAAGATCTTGAGTCGATTTTTTATGGATAATTTGTTCACACCAGCACATACTCATACAAGGCTTCATCTAAAAGTTCATAAAAAAATTTGTGTCATGAAAAAACTATGCATGGATTTCAATTTTTTTGTACCATACTGTCATTCTGTTTTTCCATAAACTTTTTTTAAAAAAGTTTGTTTATTTATTTTTATTTGAAAAGCAGAATAACAGAGAAGGGGTGTAATCTTCCATTCATGGGTTCACTCCCCAAATGCCTGCAACAGCCAAGACTAGGCCAGGTAGAAGCCAGGAGCCTGGAATTCTATCCATATCTCCCACACAGGTGTCAGCAGCCCAAGCACTTGGGCCATTTTCTGTTGCCTTCCCCGGTGCATTAGCAGGGAGCTGGATCAGAAGCAGAGGCAGGAACTCAATCCCAAACACTCTAACATGGGATGCAGGTATCCCAAAAGGCAGCTTAACCTGCTGACCACAATGCTTACCTGTTCATGAACTATTTTTGAATATGTATTTCTTTATTTTTTTAAGGACAGAGTGACAGAGAGAGAGGGGAAGAGACAGAAAGGAATCTTCCATCTGCTGGTTCACTTCCCAAATGGCTGCAACAGCTGGGGCTGGGCCAGGTTGAAGCCAGGGGTCAGGAACTCCATCTAGGTCTCCTGCCCATGAACTTTTTGAAGTACCCTTGTATATTGCCCATCACTGGCCTATATCATTGAGCAGTATAGAGTAAAGCATATTTTACATTAACAAATGTACCTTGGTAGAAAACACATTAGAAAATATGATGCAAATGAGATGATCTTCATAAAATTAACATTTGAAATAGTTAGGAACAAACTTAAGAAATATGTGCAATTTAAATGAATAATAATATAAAATTCCATTGAGAGGACATAAAAGATTAGAATGAAAGGGAAAAAAGTATATCTTATTCCTGGATCAACATGCACTTTTTTTTTTTCAGACTTGAGATTTCTTTCCATAGGTTTTTCTGAAGATTTTGTAGGAATGTGAAAGAATGATAGAGGTTTTAGAAACAGAGAGTCCTTGGGAAGTTTAAAGTAATTTTGTTAATTTATGGCTACACCCCTAAGTTTCTCGGATAGTTAAAACTGGCCAGATTGCTTATTCACACTGCTTCAACTTGCAAGATTAAAGCTGCTTTATTCCCCACTATCTAAAAGTTAGATATCTGAACTCGTATTCGTCAACTTGTTCTTGAGCCTTTTGTGAATCAAACTCAATTTTCAGTCTTAGTTGGATCACAGTGGGGTTAATCCATAGTGAGAATTAAGAGGGAAAAATGGAGTGAAAAAATATTTCAGTGTAATCTTGATCTGTAGTACTGGTGCCAGAGTAGTGATGTCTCTTGCTGTTACTTCCTGTGGTTGTTGTTTTATTTCTTTACTTGGGTTTTTTTAATAGGAAAGTTAGGCTGTTTCCCCACACAAAAAGAGAAGACAGAAAGACATATACCAGAGGTTGCAAAATGGCAGCCTGAGGGTCACATTCAACATAAAAATTTTTTTGATCTATCCAGGCCTTTTAAAATCTTATTATGAGTTGCCAACATGTGAAAATCTGGAAATTTGCATTAAGATATGGATTTCTAGTGCACTGGATCATTCCACTGGCAGTCGAAGCCCATATTCAGTTTAATAGTCAACCAGGGGCACCACCAATAATAATAGGGAAAACCAAAAATTGTAGAAAGGGACTATTTTAATTCCAGCCCACAAGTAAATTTTTTGTGATTTAAAAAATGAAATTCTATTTCTGCTGGGGAAATATATTCATTTTGAATATCATTCAGGAAAGGGGCTCCGTAGTTTTCAGATATCAGGCCTCTAAAGGTTATATTTTCAGCTTCATTTCTAGTGCCTAACAACCAGAAAAATTGACCACATTGGACTACAATTCCCATTCGTCAGCCTCCATCAGACAAGGCCTTCCCAGTTCCTGTCACTCTCTTGTTTTTTTAAATCCCCTGGCCCATTCCACTCATTGAGGTTACCTGCCTAGCATGTATGACATTTCCATTTGGGACCCCTGAAACCTACAAAGAACAACAAGGATTTTTACTTACACTTGCGACCTTTTAAGTAATCAGGGTCAACAAGGACTACACCATCTATGGAGAGAGGGAGAGATGGCACCCAGATCAGGAAAAAATTCTCTGACTGCAAAACACAAATTGATCCTACAAAACACAATGGTTCTCCCCATTCTTCCCTTTAGTTGGCCTCCAGTTTTGCAGGGTCCTTCTCCCTGGCTCCCATTCCCTTCGCCCCAGGCTCTTTTCCTTTTTGGACTCACTGACCAATGGGTTCCACCATGTCCACATGGTCCACGAAGTCCCGTTTCCCCAGGTAGATGGAGATCTGTTGTGGAACAACCTCCCATGTTATTTTCACAGTCGCCTTGAACGGGTTCCCTTGACATCCCCGGCCCAAACCCTTGACACACTGAAGCATGTACCCACCTATCCCCTTTGCCCTCTCATTTGCCCAGCTGGGCCAGGTTCTCTCACCTTCCCATTGGAACTGGTCTTCTTAAACACCCTACGGGGAGAAGACCAGAAAGACGATAGGGAATGGGTTGGGAGAGCAGGGAAGAGGAGAGGAAGGGAGAGGAAAGAAAGGGAACTGGGGAGAAAGATTTCTAGGATTAGAGAAGAGCATGGGATGGAGCAAAGGTGGAGGTAATCTGGGCAGAGTCCAAGCCCACAAATTAGGAAGAGGTTGGAAAACACTCTCCCCCAAAGCAAATTCTTAGGTTTGGCTAGGGAGCAATTCAGATTCAGAGCATTAGATAAGAGTTCTTACTTACTTGGAGATGTTGGCCATGGAGTTTATGTTGAGCCTTTTCTGGGAAGAGGAAAACAATGAGGAAGGGTCGATCATTTGGTCCCTGTTCTCCTTACCTCACTTGAGTCTACCCTCCAGACACATCTAGTGTGACAGGACATTTCCTTCGTAGACACCTAACCACCATCAAGTGCCTCCTATTCTCCCTTCTGCCAAGCCACGTTCTTACCCATCTCAGACAAAGGGCAACGACCTTCCCTATTTTGTACATGTCGCTGACTACCATACTGTCTATTATCCAGAAACGGCTGGACTTTCTGGAATGACAGGGGCACTCCTGAGAAGCTTCAGAGAGAAGGACCTTGTCTAGAAGGAAACTGGTATGGAGGAATTGTGTTTCTTGGACTGGAAGAGACTGCACATCACCAGGCACACAGTAGGCACCAAGGCATGTTTGTTAGATACATGAATGAGTGAACAAATGGATTATGCCTCCTTCTGCTCCTGCAATTGGATCCTGAGCCAGTGTTAACGGCACTATGGCCTTGACCCTCATCTAATAAGGTATGAGAGAGAAGAGGTTGGTGCTCTTAGGCTCTAAGTTGTTGGTGCCAGAGACCTCTATGGAGGTTGAAGCTCTTCATTCCTCTTAGCACTCTCCCCAGATTTTTCCATCCTTATCCCCATCTATGTGCCCAGATACCACGTCTTGGGATAAGGACCCTTAGAGAGAGGCAGATGTCTCTTTAGTGCTTCCCGTCAATGCTTACTAGGCCTGGCCTGAGAAGTGAGCTTAAGAGAGCTGCTAGAGGTTTCTTGCAGGGTAGGGTCTCTTGACCTGAATGCCCGCTGTTTGTGTCAGGGAAGGTTCCCTTGCACTGCCACCTGATATATTAAGGGGGGTGCTCATGGCAAGGAATGCAGTGCTTAGTATGGGCTAGAAGTAGGGGGCTTTGGAATCTTACCTGGGGGGAGGGAGAGATGAGGTTCACATCAGCCTGCAGCTCTGGCTGCTATGCTCACCTCCCCAGCCTCTTATACCCACAGTGCTCAGCGCATTTACACTGGTGGGGGTCTGAGGAGAAGAGGAAGGGTCTGGGGGTGGGGGCATGAAACACTGCTATAAATAGCTCAGGTGCCATGAGTTGGGAAAAGCAGCTTAGTGGCTACAAGATTAGTTGTCCAAAAGATTAGCAGGCTATTGCTGCTGGGACAGGGTGAGGGTGAGGATGAGGGTGAGGGTGAGGGTGAGGGTGAGAGTGAGGGTGAGGGGTTGATTCTGATGATGTTAGAGGCAGGGGAGTTTGTGAAGGGGAAACTACAGCATGTGGGCCTCGTGAGACCTTGAACCTGAAGGCTGGGATCAAAGTGGAGTTGGCAGCCTGAAAGGTGAAATGCAATGGGGACTAGAAGCAAGAGGGCTCAGAGTATAGGCATTGTGTGGTTCTGAAAGGAGAGCCACATCCCAGTGATCTGCTGTTTTAGGTCACATAAAAATCAGAGGTATTGGAAAGAGGATCCTTCCCCCAACCCCCATGACTTGGGATTTTGGACTCTTGAAGATGATGATTATCAGCAAGCTTGATTATCCCAGCTTATGTGTGCAGCAAGCAAGCAGGAGTCAATCTTCCATAAGGTGGTGGGGGTGGGGCGGGGGGGAGGGGTTATGAGTGTGTTGAGTTGCCTGTGCACATGGCTGTGAGCCTTGAACATTTTTTTTTCTTGTTGGAGAGGAAGACTACAAAAGATTCCTGGCCCAGGATGTTGCATATGGAGGGAATAGGAAATTGACAACTATATTGCCCTCCACCTAGATTAACCCCCAGCCCCCAGCTCTTGACTCGCCCCAATCCCTGAAACTAAGTGCATGCTCTAAGCGGCTTCCCTTGCCTCATATGACCACTCATGGAATTAGAGCTATTTCTGGCCCTGCAGCTGCCAGGATGTCCACAATGGCAACAACACAGTAATCTTCCCTTGGCGTCCTTCCTGGAGAGTCCAGGCCAAGGCTTTGTGGGCCGGGAGAACGTAGACACAGACTCTCCAAGCTCCTGGGACCTAGCACCTTGACCCCTCTGGCTTTCCCTTACAGCCGACTGGCTGGTCTCTGGCACTTTGTCTGCAGAGCCAGCCCTCCATCCCCCTCCAGAGGATGACTGTGGCTTTCTTTCCCTGACATTGCTGCTCACCGAGAACCCTGGGATGGCTGTCCTGTATTTCTTTCCCTGTGCCATTCCTGGCCATTCCTGGCCAATACGCACCCTTGTCATGTGATTGCTGTAGCTCTCTCCTTCTCGGGACTTTCCTAGATTCTTCAGGAACCACAGAGAGATAGAAACTGACACTGGACATACAGGAAAGAGTCATATTTGCCATGGTTGGTGTCCGTGGGGAAGTTGCCATCAGAATGAATCTCCTTTTGCACTAGCCTTTATCAGATCCACACTTGGGGGCTCCTGTCTCCCTTTAAAGGACTTCATCCCTTTTTCAATGCAGGTCCATGGGTCCCGCAGCAGGAAGCAAACAGATCTGGAAGGCCCTTAATTTATTAATTTTTTTAAAGATTGATTTTTTTATTTTTGACAGGCAGAGTGGACAGTGAGAGAGAGAGAGACAGAGAGAAAGGTCTTCCTTTTGCCATTGGTTCACCCTCCAATGGCCGCTGCAGCCGGCGCACCACGCTGATCTGAAGGCAGGAGCCAGGTGCTTCTCCTGGTCTCCCATGCAGGTGCAGGGCCCAAGGACTTGGGCCATCCTCCACTGTACTCCCGGGCCACAGCAGAGAGCTGGCCTGGAAGAGGGGCAACCAGGACAGAATCCGGCGCTCCGACCAGGACAAGAACCCGATGTGCTGGCGCTGCTAGGCGGAGGATTAGCCTGTTGAGCCACGGCGCCGGCCTGATTTTTATTTATTTGAAAGGCAGAGTTACAGAGAGAGAGAGAGAGAGAGAGGTCTTCCATCCGGGGTTCACTCCCCAGATGGCCGCAACAGCTGGAGTTGCGCCGATCCAAAGCCAGGAGCCAGGAGCTTCTTCCGGGTCTCCCACATGGGTGCAGGGGCCCAAGGACTTGGGCCATCTTCTACTGCTTTCCCAGGCCATAGCAGAGAGCTGGATTGGAAGAGGAGCAGCCGGGACTAGAACTGGCGCCCATATGGTATGCCAGAGCTTCAGGCTAGGGTTTTAACCTGCTGCGCCACAGCGCTGGCCCCCCCTTAATTCATTATTTTGATTGAACTTAAATAATTTTCTCTCTGCCAGGAGTGTATACTTTTCTTGAGTAGCACAATTTACAGATAGTAAAATGCACAAACCATTTTTTAAAAAGATTTACCTATTTGTTTTGGAAGTCAGAGTTACAGAGAGAAAGGGAGATACAGACACACACACACACACACACAGAGAGAGAGAGAGAGAGAGAGAGAGAGAGAGAGAGAGAGGGAGAGATCTTTCATCTGCTGCTTCACTCCCTAGATGGCTGCAGTAGCCAGCACTGGGCCAGGTTGAAGCCAGGACCCAGGAACTTCATCCAGGTCTCTCATATGGGTAGCGGGGACACAAGTACTTGGGCCATCTTCTTCTGCTTTTCCTAGGCCATTAGCAGGGAGTTGGATCAGAAGTGCAGCAGCTGGGTCTTGAACTGGCACCATATGGGATGCCAGCATGGCAGGCAGAGACTTTACCCGTTATGCCACAACATCCCAAAATGTGCAAAATTTAAGTGCAGCTCTATGTATGAAAAAATAATGATCCCTAAAGATAGCAGGTGCTAGAACTCATGAGAATTACGTTAAATGGCTGAAGGGGCTTTGAATGTGTGATTAAATTAAGGCGTCTTATTTTTGAGAAAAAGATTTATTTGAAACACAGAGTAACAGAGAAAGGGGGAGAGACTTTCCACCCACCGGTTCACTCCTTGAATGCCCACAAAAACCAAAGCTGGGCCAGTCTTAAAAAGTCAGCAGCCTAGGGGCTGGCGCTGTGGCTCAGTGGGTTAACGCCCTGCTCTGAAGCTCTGGCATCCCATATGGGCACCAGTTCTAGTCCCGGCTGCTCCTCTTCCAATCCAGCTCTCTGCTGTGGCCTGGGAAAGCAGTAGAAGATGGCCCAAGTCCTTGGGCCCCTGCACCCATGTGGGAGACCTGGAAGAAGCTCCTGGCTCCTGGCTTTGGATCAGTGCAGCTCCTGCTGTGGCAGCCATCTGGGGAGTGAACCAGCAGATGGGAGACCTCTCTCTGTGTCTCGACCTCTCTCTGTAACTCTGTCTTTCAAATAAATGAAGTAAATCTTTAATTAAAAAGTCAGCAGCCTAGAACTCCATTCAGTTGTCCCATGTGGGTGGCAGGGACCCGAGTACTTGAGTCATCACCTGCTGCCTTTCCAGGCATATTAGCTGGAAGCTGGATCAGAAGCAGAGGCACTGGGACAAAAAATTGGCACTCTAATATGAGATGCAGGCATCCCAAGCAGTGGCTTAACTTGCTGTGTCACAATGCCCACCCCAAATTAAAGATCTTGAATTGGGGAGATTATTCTGGTTTTCTCAGGTGGGTCCCTAAATATAATCACTAGTCTCATGATGAGGGGGCAATGGAACTGCAGAGAAAGAAGGTGGTGTGAGGACTGTGGCAAGATGCTATGCTGCTGGGGCGGGTGCTGTGGCGCAGAGGGTTAAAGCCCCAGCCTGCAGCGCCAGCATCCCATATAGGCGCCAGTTTGAGTCCCGGCTGCTCCACTTCTGATCCAGCTCTCGGCTGTGGCCTGGGAAAGCAGTGGAAGATGGCCCAAGTCCTTGGGCCCCTGCACCCGCCTGGAAGAAGCTCCTGGCTGCTGGCTTCAGATCAGCTCAGCTCTGGCCGTTGTGGTCATTTGGGGAGTGAACCAACGGATAGAAGACCTCTCTCTCTCTCTCTCTCTCTCTCTCTCTCTCTCTCTGTAACTCTGCAAATAAATAAAATAAATCTTTTTTAAAGTATGCTATGTTGCTGCCTTTGAAGATGAAGGAAGGGGCCACCAGCCAAGGAATGCAAGGACTGCAACCCTAGAAGTTGGCAAGGCAAGGCAAAGGAGTCTCCTGGTCACAGGGTGGCTGTTGCAGTTCCAGCATGGCCCTGTTGACACCTTGACTTTGGCCCACTGGAACAAATTTTGGACTTCGGACCTCCAGAACTGTAAGAGAATAAATGTATATTGTTGGAAGCCACCAAGTCTGTGGTCATTTGTTATAGCAGCCACAGGAAACTAATAATCTGTGTATACACACATATAGCTACCACCCAGAACCAGATACTGAACATTTTCGTCTCCCAGGAAAATTCCTTTGTGTCCCTTTCTGGTTACTAGCCCCCCACAAGAGAACTATAACCATAGTTTCATTTTGACCAGGAGGATTTTGCATTCTGCATGGATGCAAGGGTACGAAGGTAAAGGAAATCATCTCTAATTACAGAGTTTCTTTTTTTTAAAAAAATAAAAGATTTATTTATTTATTCAAAAGTCAGAGTTACACAGAAAGAGGAGAGGCGCTCTCTCTCTCTCTCTCTCGCAAGAGAGAGGTCCTCCATCTGCTGGTTCATTCCTCAAATGCCCACAATAGCCAGATCTGTGCCAATCCGAAGCCAGGAGCCAAGAGCTTCTTCAGGGTCTCCCATGCGGGTGTAGGGGCCCAAGGCCTTGGACCATCTTCAACTGCTCTCCCAGGCCACAGCAGAGAGCTGGATTGGAAGTGGAGCAGCTGGGACTTGAACCGGCGCCCACATGGGACACCAGCACTGCATGCGGCGGTTTTTACCCACTATGCCACAGCGCTAGCCCCTAATTACAAAGTTTCTAGCCCCTATGGTGCTCCTCTCCACCAGGCCTGTCATTTTATTTTTTAAAATTTTTTGACAGGCAGAGTGGACAGTGAGAGAGAGAGAGAGACAGAGAGAAAGGTCTTCCTTTACCGTTGGTTCACCCCTCAATGGCCGCTGCGGCCGGCGCACTGCGCTGATCCAAAGGCAGGAGCCAGGTGCTTCTCCTGGTCTCCCATGCAGGTGCAGGGCCCAAGGACTTGGGCCATCCTCCACTGCACTCCCGGGCCACATCAGAGAACTGGCCTGGAAGAGGGGCAACCGGGACAGAATCCGGCGCCCTGAGCGGGACTAGAACCCGGTGTGCTGGCCCAGGCCTGTCATTTTCTTCCCATTGCCAGTGACTGGGTTAGTCATAGGCATGATGAAACTCAGGCTGCCGAGATGTGAGGAGAGCTTTGCTAAGGAGAGTCTGGGAAAGGTCTCTTGGATGCTCAAAATAAGAACACAAGAAGAGACACCTTCCTCTGCTCCACTACATGGTGACATGCTTGGATGCCATGCCTGAACTGTCACAGCCACCTTGTCACCATGTGAGTTGCTACACAACAAGCTGAAGGTCGCACATTAGAGAGATGGAAGGAACCAGGAGCGTTTGTGACATGGCTGAACTGCTCCATTAGCCAGCGCCAAAGCTGCCCACTCCTGGGACGCGTCTCCCATTTTTAAAAGTCAAGCTGAGTTGGGATTTTGTATTATTGCAACTGGAAGCTTACCAACAGATTCCAGTGAGGTGTGGACAAGAGCTCTAGCTCAGTGATGGGAGTTGGGGTGCGGGATGGGGAATAGGAAAGAGCTAGAGGCATCAAATGGTAGAAACAGACTTCCGGTACTGTGGTGTAGTGGGTAAAGCCGCTGCCTGCAGTGCCGGCTGCCCATATGGGCGCCGGTTTGAGTCCCGGCTACTCCACTTCCAATCCAGCTCCCTGCTGTGGTCTAGGAAAGCAGTAGAAGATGGTCCAAGTCCTTGGGCCCCTGCGCCCACGTGGGAGACCCAGAAGAAGCTCCTGGCTCCTGGCTTCAGATAGGCGTAGCTCCGGCCATTGCAGCCAATTGGAGAGTGAACCAGCTGATGGAAGACTCTCTCTCTCTCTCTTTCTGCCTCTCCTTCTCTTTCTGTGTAACTTTGACTTTCAATTTAAATAAATAAATAAATAAATCTTTAACCAAAAGAAAGAAAGAGAGAGAGAGAGAGAGAGAGAGAGAGAGAGAAAGAAAGAAAGAAAGAAAGAAAGAAAGAAAGAAAGAAAGAAAGAAAGAAAGAAAGAAAGAAAGAAACTGCCTACGCTGTTCTCGGTGCTGGACAAAGCAGTCCCTGTCTCTGCTGTAAGGTTGATAGCCTTGCTGCAAGATAAAGAACAGACATTTGAAGAGACAAGAAGGGCACACTACAGAAAAGCCACGTGGACCAAGCTGACAATTCTACCGAGCCAGTTACGTCCCCATCTTTCTGTTATTGAGTTTAGCTCATCCAGGGGTTCAGAATACTGCTCCTTCCCATTAAGGCAGAGTGGCTGTCTGACCCCACTTACTCTGAGCAGAGGACCCCATTTTTTCACGGCATAAAGAAAAAGGTAAGCCACGAGGTGAACCTCCAGCACCCTCCAAATACACCTATATTTAATTCCTAACAGCCATGCAGACACCGTGCTGGGTCCTTCACGTTCACCGTGACATTTTCTCCTTGCAGCAAGCGCAGTGCTAGTATCCTCGTCCCACATAGGAGGACACAGAGGTTCAGGAGAGACTTAGCCATAGTCACGTAGCTGATAGGTGATGGAGCCGGAGTCCCACCCGGTGTCGATCTGACTCCAAAGCCTGCATTTTCCTCATTTCATCAATTACCTTCTTCCCATCTCTTTCTTTCCTCCCTTCCCCCTCCCCCTCTCTCCCCCACCTCCCCTTGCTCCTTTCCTTCGTTCTGAACTCAGAGACAGAGATTAGAAAGCAAGCATGCCTTCTCCCTTTCCCTCTTTTCAGGCTCCATGGAGACAGCAAACATTGCAGAGAAACTGTCATCAAGACATTTATGAATATCAGATATGAGGAGCCAGGAGGGAGAGGAGTGGGAAGCATTGGGGGAGTAGGAGAATGGGAGGGTGTCAGCCATAATAGTGTGCACACGTCCTATTTATCTCTGTCATGGGAAAGATGGCAAATCTGCTTACTAAATCCCAGATGTCAGTGAGATATCCAAGTGAATGTGTCCTACAGCAAACAACATAGATGTACAGGACTTAGATTATAGATATGGAAATCATTAAACGCAATGAACTATAACCACACCATTCATTCATTAAAATACAGCTATTGAACATCTACTATGTGCAAGGTACCTGTTTTCTTCTTTTTTTATTTTTTTAAATTTTCTGCCAGGCAGAGTTAGACAGTGAGAGAGAGAGAGAGAGAGAGACAGAGAGACAGAGGGAAAGGTCTTCCTTCTGTTGGTTCACTCCCCTAATGGCCGCTACGGCCGGCGTTGCACCGATCCGAAGTCAGGAGCCGGGTACTTCCTCACAGTCTCCCATGTGGGTGCAGGGACCCAAGCACTTGGGCCATCCTCCTCTGCCCTCCCGGGCCACAGCAGAGAGCTGGACTGGAATAGGAGCAACCGGGACAGAATCTGGCACCCCAACCGGGACTAGAACCCGGAGTGCCGGCACCGCAGGCAGAGGATTAGCCAAGTGAGCCACAGCGTCGGCCCCTTCATTTTTTTTTAAATAATGAATTTATTTGAAAGAGAGAGGGGGAGACAGAGAGAAGGAGATCTTCTATCTGCTGGTGACTATAATGTGGGAGACCCAGATGGCCAAATGGCCAGGGCTTGGCCAAGTCAAATCAGAAGCTTCATCTGCGTCTCCCATGTGGGTGGCAGGGGCCCAAACGCTTGGGCCATCTTCTGATGATTTTCAAAGGCCGCTAGCAGGGAACTGAATCAGAAGTGGGACAGCTGGGACTTGAACCAGTGCCCAAATGGGTTGCTGGTGTGGCAGGTGGCAGCTTTATCCACTGCACCGTGATGTCAGCCCCAAGGTACCTGTTTTCTTGACTGAACCAGAAGTCATTTTGGGGGCAGTGGGACATATAAGTTGAAAAAACAGTTATCTAGAATGTATGCTGTTACAACGTTCCCTGGAAGGCTGTAGGTAAAGCAAGTCATGGGCTGGCGCTGTGGCGCAGCGGGTTGAAGTCCCAGACTGCAGTGCCAGCATCCCATGGGGATGCCGTTTTGAGCCTCAGCTGCTCCACTTCTGATCCAGCTCTCTGCTATGGACTGGGAAAGCAGTAGAAGATGGCCCAAGTCCTTGGGCCCCTGCGCCCATGTGGGAGACTTGGAAGAGGCTCCTGGCTTTGGATCAGCTCAGCTCTGGCCGTTGCGGTCATTTGGGGAGTGAACCAGTGGAATGGAAGACCTCCCTCTCTCTCTGGTTCTACCTCTCTCTGTAACTCTGTCTTTCAAATAATAAAATAATTCTTAAAAAAAAAAAAAAGGAAAAGCAAGTCAAACCAAGTGTGTAGTGTCAAGGAGCTTTGGGTCCAGCATAGGAGTGTGGAGGATCCGGAGAAGATGGACAAAAACATAGATGAATTTGATTCTAATCAGTCTGTAGTATGTGCCATAACCTTTGTGGAAACTGAATGTGATAACAGAATGAAGGGGGAGAGATATATCTCCATGAAAAAGCTTTGGATGCTGGAATTCCTTGGTTATTAGAATTGCTGATAGCCTCTAAGTGGCAGCTGAAATCCTGCAAATGGATGTTCTTATGCCGGAAGGGAAGATAGAGAAGGGGGAGAGAAGGTGCTCCTTGGGGAAAGGAAGACAAGAAGAAGTCAGAGATGAGTCAGAAGGAACAGCCAGGGGCCAGTGTTGTGGTGCAGTGGGTTCAGCCGCCACCTGTGAGGCTGGAATCCCACACGATCGCAGGTTCGAGTCCCAGCTGCTCCGCTTCTGAGCCACCTTCCTGCTAATGAGCCTGAGAAAGTAAAAGAAGCTGGCCCAAGTCCTTAGGCCCCTGCTGCCCACGTGGGAGACCCAGATGGAGTTTCAGGCTCCTGGCTTCTGCCTGGCCCAGCCATGGCTGTTGCGGGCATTTGGGGAGTGAACCAGCAGATGGAAGGTCTCTCCCTTTCTCCCTCTATCTGTATCTCCCTCTTTCTATTACTCTGCCTTTCAAATAAAAAAAAATAAATCTTTAAAAGAAAAAAAAAAGGATCATTCAGAGGAACAGGTGAACTAGACTAAAAAAGTTACAGAAACCAGGATGAAGAAGAGTTTCACAGTCTAATCTGTGAGTCTAATCTGCAGCCCAGCAGGCCTCTGGGCTCAGGTGAAGACAATAGAAGCTAAGGACTTCCGGTGGGGGAATGCAGGGAGCGGTCTTTTCCTGAAGCAGCCACTAGGTGGCAGCAGTAGCAGCTGTAGCTGGCTCCTGCTCCGAGCAAAGAGCCGGCAGAGCTAAACCAGATTGCGGCAGAAGGAAGTGGCTGGGGCCAGGGCTTCTCCAGTGTAGCGCTTCTTCTTGGAAGTGCACTAAGCCTCAAGTCACTCTTGTCGTCCTTGGAAGAGACCAGGTTCATCCCTGGCAAAAAAAAAAAAATAGTAACAAAAAAATACCTTACGGATTTGCAGCATCTTGTGGTTTACAAAGTGTTTCCACACCTATTAACCAATTCAGTATTCAGAAAATCCTAAAAGGTTGGTGAGGAAACTAAGTTACAAAGAGGTCTCTGGAGTCATACAACTAACACGTGAAAGAACGAGGACTTGAATTCATGCCTGTCTGCCTACAAAAACCTGGGCCTTTTATGCAGTGTCACAGCAGTCAGCTGCCTAGGCTTCAGCTTTGTGACTGCTTCCTCCACCCCTACCTTTGATCCCAACCCCTACCCTGCCACAGGGCAAGGAACTCCTGGTTTCTCCAACCCACGTTTTTCAGTCTTCCAAGAGATCGAGACTCTAAATTCTAGAGGCTTCCTTGCAGGCCTGCCTCCTCCTCCTCTCACTCCCAGGATCCAGCTGAGCAGCATTCTCAGGACCTGAGGATCAAGTTCAGGGTCCTCCTCAGTGCTTCCCTGCTGCACTGCGAGTGCGTTCCACTGCTGTCTGCCCACCCCTCCCCAAAGGCATGGCCCACCTCATCCTCCGAGTCCTCCAGACCCAGATTGGTCTCACATGCCCATACTTAGGGAGCCCCAAACCCACAGCTGCCAACAATTGGGTGTTCCTGGCACTGGGCTCTCAAACACCTAGGCTTGCTTTCCATGCCATCTCCACTGTATTCAAACTAGGGTCTCTGGGAGTGAGGAGTGAGATGGGGAAGCGGTGCTGTATGGGAATGGGGCAAAGTCTGTGAGGGAAGCTTACTGCCTTGAGTCCTTAGGGAAGTGTGAGTTGCCTCCCGGCCACCACCTCTTACACGTGCAAGGCATCTCAAAATTCACAGGCTGGAAACTGAGTTCTGGCGCTTCCCCCAAACCTCCCCCTCCTCCCACAGCCTTACCCATCTCTGTCAACAGAAACTCCATTCTTGCACATGCTCAGGCCAGAACTCTCGGAGTCATTCTTGATTCCTCTCATTCTATCACATCTCATGTCAGTATATCTTGTTTCCTGTACTTCCTTTTAGTTTTTTTTTTAATTTTCTTAAAGGTTTACTTATTTATTTGAAAGGCACAGTTAGAGAGAGAGAGAGAGAGAGAGAGAGAGAGAGAGAGAATCTTCCATCCACTGGTTCACTCCTCAAATGGCACTGGTGGCTGGAGCTGGGCTGGGCTGAAGCCAAGAGCCTGAGACTCCATCTGGATCTCCCATATCCTCTGATGCCTTCCCAGGTGCATTATAAGGGAGCTGGATGGGAAACGGAGCAGCAGGGCCTCGAACTGGTGCCTGTATGGAATGCCGGCACTGCAGGCAGCAGCTTTACCTGCTACGCTATAGCACTGGCCCCACCTCTACCTTCAAAGTCTGTCTGGAGTCTGACTGCTTCTCTCAACCTCCACCACCCTGGTCCAAGCTACTGTCATCTCTATTGGCAAAGCCTCTTTAAAAAAATTTACTTATAAAAAAATTTACTTATTTGAAAGGCGGAGTTACAGACAGAGGGAGAGAGAGACAGAGAGATCTTCTGTCCACTGGTTAACTCCCCAAATGGCTGCAATGGCCAGGTCTGGGCCAGGACAAATCCAGGAACCTGGAACTCCATCCAAGTCTCCCACATGGATGCAAGGACCCAAGCACTTGGGCCATCTTTGGCTGCTTCCCCAGGCACATTAGCATGGAGCAGATAAGAAGTAGAGCAGTCAGGACTTGAACCAGCACTCATACGGGATACTGCATTGCAAGCAGTGACTTAACCCACTGTGCCACAACGCTGGCCCCTGGCAAAGCCTCTTGACTGGTCTTACTCCTATGCCCCAAGCCCTGTAGTCTATTCTTTTTTTTTTTTTTTTTTTGACAGGCAGAGTGGACAGTGAGAGAGAGAGACAGAGAGAAAGGTTTTCCTTTTTGCCGTTGGTTCACCCTCCAATGGCCGCTGCGGCCGGCGCACTGCGCTGATCCAAAGCCAGGAGCCAGGTGCTTCTCCTGGTCTCCCATGCGGGTGCAGGGCCCAAGCACTTGGGCCATCCTCCACTGCACTCCCTGGCCACAGCAGAGAGCTGGTCTGGAAGAGGGGCAACCAGGACAGAATCCGGCGCCCTGACCAGGACTAGAACCCGGTGTGCCGGCGCCACAGGCAGAGGATTAGCCTATTGAGCCATGGCGCCGGCCCCTGTAGTCTATTCTTATCACAGAACTAGCCAATGCAACTTCTTTAGTCTTAATTTTTAAAAAATGTTTATTTTGTGAGAGGGGTGGGGAGAGAGAGAGAGAGAGAGAGCGAGAGCGAGCAAGCCACCTGCAATGCCGGCATCCAATATCTGTGCTGATTCAAGTCCTGGGCTGCTCCACTTCCGATCTTACTCCCTGCTAATCTGCCTGGGAAAGCAGCCAACTGGAAGAGCAGATGGAAGACCTCTCTCTCTCTCTCTCTCTCTCTGTCTTTCCATCTCTCTGTGTAACTCTGACTTTCAAATAAATAAATAAATCTTAAAAAAGCAAACAAAATTCACATTTTTTTATTTTTAAATTTGTAAAGATTATTTGAAAGGGAGGGAGAGAGAGAGAGCAAGTGAGAGAAAGAGCTTCCATCTGCTGATTCACTCCTCAAATGGCTGCAACGGCCAGGACTTAGCCAGGCCAAAGCCAGGAGCCAGGAACTTCCTCCAGGTCTCCCATGTGGGTGCAGGGGCCCAAGGAGTTGGGCCATCTTCCACTGCTTTCCCAGGTGCATTAGCAGGAAGCTGGATTGGAAGTGGAGCAGCTGGGACTCCAGCCGGCACCCATATCATATGGGATGCCGGCGCTGCAAATGGTGGCTTAACCCACTGTGCCACAGTACCGGCCCCTGGTTCACTCTTCAAATCTGCACAATGGCCAGGGGCTGGACCACGTCAAAGCCAGGGGCTGGAAACTAAATCCAGGTCTCTCACTCCCACATGGGTGGCAGGGACCCAGCCACTTGAGCTAGCCTTGCTTACCAGGGTGTGCTCACTCTAGTATTGAAAACAGTAACCTTTTCTTGCCCTTTTTTTCCCTCTCTATTCCTCTTCCTTCTTTTATTTTTCTTCATGACAGTTATGATAATCCATACTCTTATTTTACTTATTAAATTTTTTAAAGATTTATTTATTTATTTATTTGAAAGTTAGAGTTAGAGAGAAGCAGAGAGAGAGAGAGAGAGAGAGAGGTCTTCCATCCACTGGTTCACTCCCCAATTGGCCACAATGGCCAGAGCTGTGCCGATCCGAAGCCAGGAGCCAGGAGCTTCTTCCGGGTCTCCCACGTGGGTGCAGGGGCCCAAGCACTTGGGTCATCTTCTACTGCTTTTCCAGGCCATAGCAGAGAGCTGAATCGGAAGTGGAACAGCTGGGACTAGAACTGGCGCCCATATGGGATGCCGGCACTGCAGGCAGCGGCTTTACCCACTACACCACAGCGCTGTCCCCTTACTTATTAATTTTAAGGTGGGAGTTTTTCTCTGCAGTGTCTAGTACTGGACCAGGCAGACAATAGGCTTTCACTAAATACTTGTGATTCTTTTCTGGATCATGGCACAGGAAGTAACTCATGAATGCTAGAGCCTGGCCCAAAGGCAGGTCTGCCGGCGTTCCAAACTTGATTCTATTCCTCATTAGCAAAATACGTAAAGGTCTCCGTGCCCTAGTTTTCTTATCGGCAAAATATAGGGCACGTGGGGTTGTTGGTAAGTTAGGTGCCTGCCCGATGATTAGTGCTACAGAAGCATTTGTTACCATCATACACATATATAAAATTGGGATCACTAGTTTGGAGTTTCGAAATCTTCCAATATATCATCTTGTAGTTGCCCAAGTTCAAATTCAACTCTCGTGCTTCTGCTCACTAGCATGGACTTGCATGGCCTTTCTGTTGTTTGGTTATCTCCAGCGACCTGGCTCTCCATCTGTAAACTTGGATGTTTCCTTGTGTACTCTCTCCTACAGTCAGTTTGAAGCTGCTATAGAGTAATCTCTCGCGGGGCCCCAGTTGCCCAATCTGTACACACAGCGGGTTGGGCTAGCTAATCTCCATGGGCCTCTCTGGCTCTGACCATCTTCCAGGATGGGAGGAGGAACAGTCCCCACCCCTGGTCCCACCCCCTGGGTTATGCCCTCCGGCTGCCAAGGTAAAAGGTGACAGAGTCAGCTGGGCTCAGCGTCAAGGGGACCAGGTAGGAGACGTGCCAAGGTTCTTGGGCAACAGTGGTGATGGGGCTCCTGGGCTGCAGGCAGGTGGGGGGTGGGATGTCGTATGGAGACACGGGGACTAGGGTGAGAGGTGAAGGGGGGCGGCCTCAGGGGAGAAATGCGAGACATAGCTGTGATGGCGGGTTAGGAGACACTGTAGGTCTGGCCATCTTCCCACTTTGGCTGGCACTGCTGGGCCTCCACGCTCTGCAGCTAAGCCAGACTCTGAAGATCAGAGTCAGCTGTAGCGCAAGGACAGCTCAGGTCCATTGACTGCTGTCCTGAGCCCTGACACTGCCTATGGCTCCGCACTCCCCAGGCTGGAGCAGGGGAGCTCTGGGAGGGGCCAGAGCGGCCTCAGTTGTGCGGGGACGCACCCCTCTCAATTCTCCCTAGTGCTTCAACCATAGCTCTCCCTCCTCTGTACTTTTTTCTCCAGGTCAGGGCCACGGGGCCAACAAGATCCAGCCACCCTCACTTCTGCCCATTCTCCATCTCTAGGTGGGAGGGGGCATGGCCAGCGTAGAATCCTCGCTGTTGCGATCCCTGAGCCCCAGCCCAGCTCCCGGCGATGGAGAGGTGGAGCTAGACTGCTGGTTTGACGAGGAGTTCAAGTTCATCCTGCTGCCTGTGAGCTATGCGGTCGTCTTTGTGCTGGGCCTGGGCCTCAATGCCCCGACCCTCTGGCTCTTCCTCTTCCGCCTCCGACCCTGGGATGCAACGGCAACGTACATGTTCCATTTGGCTTTGTCCGACACCTTGTATGTGCTGTCACTGCCCACCCTCATCTACTATTATGCAGCCCGCAACCACTGGCCCTTCGGCACTGGGTTCTGCAAGTTTGTGCGCTTTCTCTTCTACTGGAACCTCTACTGTAGTGTCCTTTTTCTCACCTGCATCAGCGTGCACCGCTACCTGGGCATCTGCCACCCACTGCGGGCACTACGCTGGGGCCGCCCGCGCCTGGCAGCCCTTCTCTGCCTGGCAGTTTGGTTGGTCGTAGCCGGCTGCCTCGTGCCCAACCTCTTCTTTGTCACGACCAGCGCCAGGGGTGCCACCATCCTGTGCCATGACACCACCCGGCCCGAGGAGTTTGACCACTATGTGCACTTCAGCTCGGCCGTCATGGGGCTGCTCTTCGGCTTGCCCTGCCTGGTCACTCTCATTTGCTATGGGCTCATGGCCCGGCGCCTGTTCCGGCCCCTGCCCGGGGCTGCCCATTCGTCATCTCGTCTTCGTTCTCTCCGCACCATCGCTGTGGTGCTGACCGTCTTCGCTGTGTGCTTCGTGCCTTTCCACATCACCCGCACCATTTATTACCTGGCAAGGCTGGTGGAAGCTGACTGCCGGGTGCTGAACATCGTTAACGTGGTCTACAAAGTGACTCGGCCCCTGGCCAGTGCCAACAGCTGCCTGGACCCCGTGCTCTACCTGCTTACTGGGGACAAGTACCGCCGTCAGTTCCGGCAGCTCTGTAGCATTGGCGGGCCCCAGCCCCCCACGACTGCCTCCTCTCTGGCACTGGTGTCCCTACCGGAGGATAACAGCTGCAGGTGGCCAGCCACTCCCCAGGGTGGCAGCTGTCTGTGCCCTCTGGCACAGACAGGTTGTAACTCCGCAACTCTGGATGCTGGGAAGTGAGCGGAAAGGGCGGAGGTGAGAGATCCTAATAGTGACACCCAGATAAGGCCCTTCTGCCTTTCTCTCTCTCTCTCTCTCTCTCTCTCTCTCTCTCTCTCTCTCTCCCTCTCTCTGTGTGTGTGTTGGGGAGGGGAGAAGCCCTCCTCCTGAGGGCTGGTTGGGGGGGGGGGGCTGGCAGGTGAGCTCCTGTGTGGCCGCATCTCTCATAAACCCCTTTGGGTTCCTTGTGAGCTGAAGGCACTAGTGCCTACTCCTCTGCCTCTGCTTTTTTTCTCTTTGACTCTGTCCCTTCCTGGAGCCATGGGACCTGCTTCTTGATCCTGCAAGCTTCCTGGAAAGCATCCCTAGGTCTTCGTCCCCAGTCCCATCTCCTTCCCACATGGCATGCGTCTCTCCAGCTCCATCAGAGACAGCATCAGGATGGAGAAGGCGGACTCATTTTGGGATTAGCCTGGCTTATTCCGATGCTGATAGGCAGGGTCATGTGTGAAGACCCTGGCATACCCAGATGCTGGGGCTGTGCCATATGTAGCACCCATGCCCACTTCCTGGTTTCCCCCTCAAAAATGGGACAGTTTTGCCTGTACAGAGGCATCTCATGCAGCTGGTCGCCTGGCCCTGTGGAACTGGTATGCCACCATGGGGTAAGAGTCCTAGCATGGGTGCGTCCTGGGACAGGGACAGCCTCCACAACACAAGGGACTGAGCATCCTCTAAAGCCGCTGCAGAGACCACACCGGGCAGCCCCGCTGTGCTGGCTGCAAGCCAGAGTGGATGGCGGGGGCTGAGGAGGAGGAGCTTGCTCTCTGTGGCTGTGAGTTCTGGCACCCAGGGGCGGAGCAGGTTTGTGCAGAGGGTGGGGTGGGGACAGGAATTGATGCCCAGGGCTGGCTCTTCACTGGTCTCTCCTCTTTCTCTAGCTCCTGCCCCGGGTAGATGCTATATGTCTCACCAGCTCTTTCAGTTCAGGCTTTTAGGACTTGGAAGCCAGGGGTGGGGGCACTGGGACTAGGATGGGTCCCCTCCAAGTTTCCCACCCACTCCACTCCTGCCCTCTCTCTCCAGCTGAAAGGGGTGGGTGGGTGTTCTGGAATTTGGGCAGCTAACACCTAAGTCTTGGGAGTGAGAATTTCCGGACAGGCATTCTTGAGCAGGGGGCTTCCTCTGCAATCGCTCTCTCCCCTGTTGGCCTCCTGAGGCAGACCCCAAGTTGTCTTTCTTTCATCCGACCCTTGCTGACCTGTCCCTCATTTCCTATTGTCTGGTGACAGCCAATTTTTCTTGACTTCTAAGGAGTCTTTCTTGGAGAGTAGGGTTGGGGCTGGACTGCACAAACGAAATGGCTTCAGTGCCCTCCTGTCCCCCTTTTCATTCTGTGCTGGCTCCCTCTTTCTTCCTACATGACCAGGCCCCACCTGCTACCCAGGGCCCTTCTCTCATTGGGAGTTAATGAAGCGGTCTTGTTCTCCACTCTTCGCTGGTCATCCAGTCTCATGGTTACGCTGCCTATGCTGTCCCTCATCTCTATTCTCTCTCTCTTCTTTGCCTATGACTGTGGTCTCCTTACCATGAGCTCTCCTACCCAGCAGCCCCACCCAGGACAGCAGCTCTCTCCAATGTGACTGACCCAGCTTCCTTCGTTTCCTAACTGCCTAGACATCATGGTCTGCTACTTTAGGGCTGCCTTCCCTTGCACACTAGCTTTAGTGAAACCCCTTGACTTTCACTGTGCTCCAGTCTTCTCCTCTTTCCTAGAACTGGCTTGCAGAGGAAGCTGGAGCACAAGGCTGGCTTGACCCACTAATACTTCCTGACCTGGAATTTCGCCTAAGCCCTCTTGCCTCTCAGCCTGCTGCATTCCTGGCGAACGTTCCACAGCAGCTCTTTCCTGTCTTTTCTGACTTCTCAAGGCACAATTTCATCACATCCTCATGACCTCCTAAGAGCTACCTTGCCTCCTGCAAAGCAGATCTAATATCTCAACTTCTCTCCACTTCATTTGGGATAACTCTGCATCTCTACCTGTGTTGTCTTTGTCCCTTTCTGTCTGGAAATCCCTGAATAAGAGGTGGCCCTCTTTCTTGTTTGCTTATCCCTCTTCATCATTTTCAATCTCTTCCATCAGGCCCCATCTTAAAATCAAACAACAAAATCCAACCGGACAAAAACAAAGCATTGCCACTGAGACTTTAACCCCACGGGGCTCTTCCAGCTAGCATTCTACCCATTTTTATTTCTTTCACTCCCAACTTTCTAGAAAGAAGCGTACAAATTCCATTTCCACACCACAAAATGACCCCTAACTCTCTGAATCTGATTTCTTTCGTACACTTCCCTGCACTTGGAAGAAAACAAATAACCTCACTTTAATGATCTTCCTTTACCTTCATCGTTTTTGACCTCCCTGCTTCACTGGTGGCTGTTGTATGTCCTCTTTAAAACATTTATAGGAAACATTTAAAAATTCCCATAGGATATCATTAAAGGAGATTCGGAAAGAAAATACCTGTACTTCCAACCAATTATTTTCCAGACAATTATTTTCATTTTTCTCCCTGTTCCAGGCTGTTTCAGTTTATATACATATACCTATTTCATAAACACACAATCATAGTGTACATATCTTTTAAAACTGTGCTTTTAAAAAACTATTGTGGGGCCTGTTTGCAGCACAGTGGGTTAAACCACCACCTGCAATGGCAGTATTCATATCAGAGTGCCAGTTCAAGTCCTGGCTGCTCTGCTTCTGATCCAGCTCTCTGCTAATGCTCCTTGGAAATCAGCAGATGATGGCCCAAGTGTTTGGGCCTCTGCCCCTTATGTGGGAGATCCAAACGGAGTTCCTGAGTTCTGGCTGTAGCCTGGCCCAGCCCTGGAGATTGCGGTCATTTTGGGAATGAACCAGTGGATGGAAGATCTCTCTCTTTCTGTCTCTCCTGCTCTCTCTCTCCCTCTGTCTTTCAAATAAATGAAAATAAATCTTTCAAAAGCTATATTGTAAACATTCTCCCTGCTGCTGCAATCTTTCATATTTATCATTCGAATAAGCCACATCAAATGATATCCATCAATGGATGACATTTTATTTTAACTCTTCTCCTTTTATTGGGCATTCAATAGCTCTCAGTTTTTCTGTGCTTTAAGCATCTTAATGTGTATGGCTTTTTTCTTTCTTGTAATTCTGTCTCTAGGACAAGATCCCAGGAGTGGGATTTCCAGACCAAAGAGCTTGAGTGCTTTTATGGATCATGATTTCCAAAAGGACTGCAAACATTTTCAGCACCACAATGACACATGAGCATTCCAGTTCCTTTGCAGTTCTGGCATTGAACTTTATAAGGACTCTTTTTGGATGGCTAATAATTAGTTTGCTCATTTCATTTCTTTGTTTACTCATGGGGTTGTACACTTTCCCACCCGTTTTCTGTTTACATCCTTCTCCAATTGACATCTGAATGATATTCTTAGATATCTAAATGCATTCTTTATTTACTAGACATGTTAATTTTTTGGTCACATTTAATATAAATATTTATCCCTGCTTGTGATGCTTTCTATTTTAGTTCCTCCTTTTACTCCCTGGACTTAGAATTTACTTCCTCTTGCATTTCTCTTAGTTTACTTCCTCTCTGTTTGCTTTGCCACCTTCACCTTCTCTTTAACTCCTTAAGTGGATAGAGTTGCTGAGAGGTGTCCCAGAGTTATAACATCTGAAGATTACTCAATGCCCTTCCCCCACCAGACCTTTGATTTTTCTCTTGGAGACGACACGTGGGCAGGTGAATGCAATTCAGTTGACTCAGTTCCTGAGAATACCTTCGCAATTACACAAGGCCTGAGCGTCCTCTCACTGTACAGTGGAGGAAACACGTTTGAGACATGCCTTCCTCATGACTTTGCAAGTTAGGGGCAGAGAAGAGATGAGATTGCAGGCCTCCAGATTCCCAGAACTACTTCCATTAGGCCAGTTCAGGCCAACTCAGTTCTAGGTCTGACCTTTCTCCCAAGCTCCACGTCTACATCTTTAATCGTCCCATTGGACAATTTCACTTGGGCTTTCCAACGTTACTTCTAACCCAAGATATCAAAAACTAAACTTCCCTAGGCAGTCCCCAAACTTGTCTTGTTCTGCTTTGTTCATGTCCTCTTTCTTCAAGCTATCAAAGCTCAAAAACTCTCCAGCAACTTCTCCTCTGCTCTGTCTGTTTCACCAGGGTCTGTCATTTCTTTCTTCATCTTGCCACATCCAACTGGCCGCCCTTTATGATTCCAATGCTCCCATTCTAATACTGGTTCTTGTCACCTTCTCCATGACTGCCATGGGGTCCTAACTGGTCTTTCTTCCCTCCCTGTCTCTTCCCACATGAGTGCATACTATATGATGCATGTTGCCAAATGAATCTGCCCAACCCCTACTTCCAGAGTTTCACTCTCTCATTCGAATTCCTTTCATGATTCCCTATTGTCTACAAGACAAGTCAAAATCCTTTAGTGAGAAATTCAAGAGGGCCTTTTCAATCTTATTTTCCACTCTTCCATAATACAAATCTCTCTGCTTTACCTAATATTTCCTCATTCTCCCTCCAAACAAGACTTACACTTTCTTATCTCTGCACCTTTATTTTTCCTATCCTCACCCCCCAACGCACACACTAAAAAATCCTCCCTTTCTTCCCTACCTATCCCTTCCTTACCCAGTTTCCAAGACCAGGCTTAAGTCTCATTGCATGGGAACTTCTTTGCTGACCCTTACTCACAACAGCCTTGCTGGTCATTCTTCCAGTAATTGTTATTTATATCAGTCATTTTTTAACCTGTCTCATCCTTTTACATTACTTATGCTATTATCTTGAACTGTTATTTAACTTTTTACGTATGTATGTCTTGGATTCCCACCTGTAAACCCATTGAGTTACTGTAATAAAAAGGAAAGAGCATTAGGACTAAAAGTTAGAATACTGCCCAAGTTTGAGTCCTTGTTCTAAAAGTGGGGCTCAGGCATGTCACCTCAGATGAGTCACTCAGACTTTTGGAGCCACAATTTCATCACCTGTAAACTGAAGATCATAATCTCAGCCTTAAATACTTCTTCAGATGGTGGTGAGGCTCTGCATAATGTTATGAGCTATGCAAATATAAGTGGTTGTTATTATATCACCCCATTTGCTTAATAAATGGTGCTCCTTAGTAAGTATTTTCTGGATGATTACATGTCAGTGATTTCATTGATTGCTTGTTTTCCTTGGTGTATTCCCACTTTAAGAGGCCACAGAAACCCCAAGGAGTTAAAGACGTGGGGGCACCTTAGGAGCAGCGGGAGAGGGGAGGGCATTGGAAAGAGAAGGAAAGAAGGCCTATCCAGCATCTCTCAAATCCAAGTGTTCAGGCTTTTCATTACTTGGCCTGTCTGTAAGATGGACTGGATATGGGGAGGAGGTAGCATATTTGATCTTTCACTTTCCCCACATATTCCTCCCATCCATCCCACAATCCAAGATGCTTGGGCCAAATGCTTCACCTAGGACTTGGCTCTCCTTCCTTGATATGCTGGAGGCCACTGGGAAGGAGAGGAGGAGGAGGCACAGAGTGAATAGACAATTTCCATCAGATAACTAGTCTTGACTTTGAATTGTTGATCTCTTACAACCTGCATGATCTTAGACCAGTTGCTTGAATTTTCTGAGCTCCAGTTTCCTTATCAGTAAATTAGGCTAGAATACCTATTCGACAGGGTTATTGTGAAGAACCAATGGAGTGATGGATGAAGAAATATCACAGTTTCTGTGAGTAGGGACCCCCTATCAACAGTTTTCAACTGTAATGTAGCTGGAAGAAGAGCTAGCATTCTAGATTTGCATCTGATGTTGCTTGGAAGTCTTAGGGAAGATCATGACGGAGAATGAACTCTTGAGTATGACCGCTGAGGGATGGCCCCAGTGATGGACTTGGAGGAAACAGCTTGGGACTCTGGCAGTGCATCTAGGGAGAAGAGAATTCCAAGAAGAAGGACTTACAACACTTACTTAAAAAAAAAACACCTTTGAATTAAAGAGAAAAAGAAAGATTAAGAAAATAAACAGCCGGGTGAAATGCCTAAGAGAATTCAGGGAGGAGGAGACACTCAGAAATGCTTAATAAAAAATACTTGACTCCTTGCCAGCCTAGATTTATGCATACAAAAGATATTAGCCAATGACATTGACTAAAGAGGCCAATCTCAAGTTGTTTTTGTAAACAGGATCTGTTTACACACATTTCATACCCCTCCTTCATTTTGAGTTATTAGGTGCCCCCAAACCTTTCCAAAGATTTCAGAATAACCTGTTGAATGGGTCACTTGCCATACCTACAGAACTGATATTTCCAGTGTGAGCTGAGGGTGTCAGTCGTCACGAGAAGAAATTGCAGAAATACTTGCGTGCAGTCAAAGAAGTAGGCTAGGAGGGTACCTTGGTGTATGTTCGGTTGTCAAAGCTTGTATTTGGTTCACAAATAACTCCTCCCTCAGTCAAGGTGGACATTATTAAAAGGCGAGAACTCTCCACAGAAAGAGGAAGCTAGAATCCTTCTTGGGGATGACTGATTGTTACTGTCAAATTTGTAACACAGTTTGGAGCCTGAGTCATGTTCTGGGACCCACTGATGGGAAGTAGAAATCAGATGTACTTGGAAAGCTCAAGAGAAAACTTGCCGATGCCTTCTCAGGAGACACTGGGCTGATGGCAGCTGCTCATAAACCTCATTCTCTTGACTACGCCAACAGCCCTCTACCTTCAATGTGAATAAAATATTTTTGACCCACTCTGAATCTTGCTAGATTCCTTTCCAAAGGGTGCCATTGTTCTGGTTCTTTGAGGACCTAGGTTCGAGTTTGATTTTCAAAGATTTGTCAGATCAATTGAACAATTTGTCCTTGTGGGCCAAATTATTCAGTTGATTCCTCACTTAAGCAATTTCTCTTTTCAAGTCAAATTCCTCAATTGTGATCAACCCCTGAGGGAAAAATTCAAGTTTTTATTGTTTTAGTGGTTTTATTTTCAAGAAAATTTTATTTCACCTCTCCCAATGGATAGATGTTTATTTCAAGGTGACTGCAGCCTCTGTTGAGGTTCTAAAGAAGGAAATCTGGGTTTTGAGTTCTGAAGGTACAAACCAACATCCTACTCTCAGTTATTTGGAAATTGTTGGTGATCTGCCCAAACTTTGCTGTTAAGTTTGCCATATGTGGTTCAGCGTGGTTCTACTTTCACTCTGATTCATAGGCTGTATATAATAACATTCAGCCTCTCTTTGTTTTCCAACATGCTCGGGTTAACCACAACGATTCCCACTTCTATTCCATGTCACCTCTAGGCATATAAACACAAAGTGTTGAGTCCTATGGGAACAAATGTAAAGTGCAAGATGTGAGCAGAATTCATTGCAGTGTATTGGAGCCATATTTGATCGAATTTATGTGGCATGATCCATTTGGAGAAAGGATGCTCTTTTTAAGTTATAGGAATGGTTTTCTAACTATGTTTTTTTTTTTTTTTGACAGGCAGAGTGGACAGTGAGAGAGAGAGACAGAGAGAAAGGTCTTCCTTTGCCGTTGGTTCACCCTCCAATGGCCGCCGCGGTTGGCACGCTGCGGCCGGCGCACCGCGCTGATCTGATGGCAGGAGCCAGGTGTTTCTCCTGGTTTCCCATGGGGTGCAGGGCCCGAGAACTTGGGCCATCCTCCACTGCACTCCCTGGCCACAGCAGAGAGCTGGCCTGGAAGAGGGGCATCCGGGACAGAATCCGGCGCCCCGACCGGGACTAGAACCCGGTGTGCCGGCGCCGCAAGGTGGAGGATTAGCCTAGTGAGCCGCGGCGCCGGCCTAACTATGTTTTTTTTAAAAAAGGATTTATTTATTTATTTGAAAGGCAGAGTTACAGAGATGCAGAGGCAGAGAGAGAGAGAGAGAGAGAGAGAGAGAGAGAGGTCTTCCATCCCTTGGTTCACTCTCCAAATGGCTGTAATGGCTGTAATGGAGCTGGGCTGAACTGAAGCCAGGAGCCAGAAGCTTCCTCTGGGTCTCCCACGTGGGTTCTGGGGCCCAAGGACTTGGGCCACCTTCTGCTGCTTTCCCAGGCCATCGCTGTGAGCTGGACTCAAACTGGCACCCATATGGGATACTGGCACGGCAGGTGGTGGTTTTTACCCACTACACCATAACACCAGCCCCCAAAAGATCCTGTTTATTAACTAGGTGTTTTGGTTTCAGTATGGTTTTGATTTTTGGTTTTAGTATGTAGTCTGATTTTTCAAATCAGAATGTAGACTTTTTTCCCTTCTCCTAATAAAAAGTAAAATATGTGGGCTGTTGCTACAGCCTAGCAGGTAAAGCTGCCACCCGCAGTGTCGGCATCCCAAAGGGGCACTGGTTCTAGTCCCAGCTGCTCCACTTCTGATACAGCTCCCTGTTAATGGTCTGGGAAAGCAGTGGAAGATGGTCCAAGTCTTTGAGCCCCTGTCACCTATGTGGGAGACCTGGATGAAGCTCTAGGCTCCTGGCTTTGGCCTGACCCAACCCCAGTTGTTGTGGCCATTTAGAGAGTGAACCAGCATATGGAAGATCAATCTCTCCCTCTCCCTCTCCCTCTCCCTCTGTCTCTTCTGTAGCTCTATCAAATAAATAAATAAATAAATAAATATTTTTTTTTAAAAAGTAAGCTATTTTTCCTGTGCCCCTTTTGAAGTAGTGTAACAGGACTGCATTTGCATGTGACAGAAATCCTTGATCTCACTCATATGTGGAGTCCAAAAAAAAGTTGGTCTAATAGAAGTTGAGGGTAGACTGGTGGTTACAGTGGCTGGAGAGAGTAGTGAGGAGGGAGGAAGGGGAAAGGTCGATTAATGGGTACTAAGTTCTAGTTAGATAGGTGTAAGATGTTATAGTGTTCTATTGCACAGTAAGGAACTGTAGTTAATGATAATGTACTACATAGTTTCTTTAAAAAAAAAGGTTAAAAGAAAGGAGTTTGAATGTTTTCACTATGGAGAAGTGATGTTTCAGGAGATAGATCCATGTAGCCTGATTTGAACATTACACAGTATATACATGTATCAAAACATTCCATGATGCTCCATAAGTATGTACATTTTTATATGTCTGTTAAAAGTAACAAGAAGTAATTCTATTATGCGGACTCAACAAAATGGGCATTTTGTTTTGGTTGTTTTAACAAAAAATGCCCAGGTGGGCAGTGCAGGGTAGGTGCACCCGCTCCAGAGAATCCTTATAGCTTCCCGCATTACCATTTTCTTAGCACCTTACTCACTTTCTGCACAGGAAGAAAGAGGTAAGAGCATAAAGCATAGGGCAGAGGAAACTGGTGCATTAAACTCCATTTTGTTTACCAGGAAAATAATCACCTTTCCAGAAACCCCATCTAGTAGACTTTGGCTTAAACCTCAATGGCCAGAGCTAGGTTGTGTGACCAACCCCACCTATGTGTACAGGAAGTTGGATGTATTGCTGCCACAGACAAGTAGGAATTTTCTGAGTGAAGAAGACAGAGGAGAATGGGTGTTGTATAGGATACTAGCAGGGGCTGTTATGTACTACTTGTTTATTTCTAAACTAGAAACTGGGTTTCCCATGGTAACCTTCCCCAACACAAACTCTTTTTCTGAGAACGTTCAAAGTTGCAAAAGCAAGCTTAACAGGCTACAATCTTTTTATCATATTCATTATGAGGTTAAGCTTTTGAAAACTGTAAACTTAATGATCTTGAGTTCAACAATTTAAATTTCTCCGGATTGTCTTGCTCACATTGTATGCATATTATTGTGGTCTGCTGTCATCACATCCTTTTCACATGCAAAGCTTTTTTTTTATTTTTCCCCAAAGAAATCTTTTATTTAATGAATACAAATTTAATGAGTACAACTTTAGGAATATAGTTGTTCTTCCCACCGTACCCGCCCTCCCACCCATGCTTCCATCCCTCCACCTCCTCTCTCTCCCCTTTCCAGTTCTATTCTCCATTAAGATTCATTTTCAATTAACTTTGTACACAGAAGACCAACTCTATACTAAGTAAAGAGTTCAACAATTTGCACACACACACACACACATACACACTGAGAAGTTTTACAGTTAACTGTCTTAGTACAACTCATTAAGGTCAGAGTTTCTGCATTGGAAGTTAGTGCTCAGTGACTCCTGTTGTTAATTTAACAATTAACACTCTTATGTATGATATCAGGGACCACCTGAGGCTCTTGATATGCGCTGCCTAGGCTATAGAAGCCTTTTGAATTCACAAACTCTATCGGTGTTTAGAGAAGGCCATAAGCAAAGTGGAAGTTCTTTCCTTCCTTTAGAGAAAAGTACATCCTTCATGTACAGAGATCCTTCATGTAGGATATTCTGTGCCACAGTGTCATGACTTTCGATGCCTGAAATGCTCTCATGGGATTTTCAGCCAGACCAGAATGCCTTAAGGGTTGATTCTGAGGTCAGAGTGCTACGTAAAGTTATTGTCATTCTATGAGCCTGCTGTGTGGACTCACATGCAGTGAGTCTGCATGTGAGGATACTTGGTATGGAGCAATGCAGCGATACCTGTCAATTTACTAGAGCATTCATCCAATAGACTGAGCTCCTTAAGGACAGAGTAGGATTCTGATCTATTTCTGTGCCTCTCTCAGTGCCTAGCATATAATATCTGATCAGTAAATATTACTGAAGGAAATGAGTGAGTGTCTGAGGTGTCCAGAAGGACCTCTCAGGGCCCTATATTATCAAGGAAGATCCAGCCCTGGAGTAGGTAAGGGCTAGACTACCAGCCAAGAAGATAATAGAAAAACCACAATTGTCAACTCTTGAGTCAAAAGAATATTTGCTACCGATTCTTCACGTTGGTAATTTTAGTACATCAGGGATGATTTTTTTGTGAGTTTTTATGTGTCTCAAACATCGTTCAAAATTGTTGAAAAATTTTTCATTTCTGAAATCATTGCCAAACCAGCAGGGCTGGCATAACTATGTAAAAATGACTTCAAATAAAATTCCCCAAAATGTAGGAGGAAAAACCCCACATCTGAAAAGTTACGGATTCTTTTTAAGTTCATCAAACTTGTTTTTCATTATTACAGAAACAATGTGTTCTCATTACAGAAGGACCACAAAATACAGGCATGCAAAAAGAATTCCATGTGGGTAGGCAGAGCTTTCTCTTTCTCTGGACACAGAAAATAACCACATAATCACTTCTTGGCCTTTTGGCTAAGAGCAAGTGTAGAAAATAATAACATGAAATAAAGTGATGAATTCGCCTTCATCAAAACATTTTTGAAATTGCTAGAGTCAAACCTTCAGTGCAAAAGAATTCCAAATAATTCATGCAGGTACTGAATCCTCAGTGAGGGGCATGCAGCGTATAGCTTCCCACTCCTTCCACGGGGATATGCATAGAGACTTCTTTCCAAGGAGGACCATTTGGAAGTGGGGGGAATGGAGAGTAGCTCTACCCCACCTCAGCCACGTGATCAAGGTCAACATCAATATTGATAAGTCATGTTGGTAATATGAATCTCAACTATGATGTGACGACAGTGGCGTTTTCCCCTCTGTGATTGTCCTACTTAAAATCCATAACCCCAGTCTAATCATGGTAAAAACATCAGGCAAATTCCAACTCAGAAGTATCCTATAGTGTACTTGGCCAGCACTCTTCAGAACTGTCAAGGCCACTAAAAACATCTCAATTTTCTCAGTACATCTAAATTATTCCAAACAATACATTCTATGTAAACACAAACAAAAATTTGCTAACTGAAAAAGACATTAATGTGTGTCAGACTGGGAGAAAAATCTTTGCAGAATATCTATCTGACAAAGTATTGGTATGTAAGATTTATAAAAAAAATAAACTCTTGCTAAAACTCAGTGGTAAAGGGGCCGGTGCTGTGGCCCACTTGGTTAATCCTCCGCCTGTGGCGCCAGCATCCCATATGGGCACCGGGTTCTGGTCCCGGCTGCTCCTCTTCCAGTCCAGCTCTCTGCAGTGGCCTGGGAGGGCAGTGGAGGATGGCCCAGGTGCTTGGGCCCCTGCACCCGCATGGGAGACCAGGAAGAAACACCTGGCTCCTGGCTTTGGATCGTCGCAGCGCCGGCCGTAGCAGCCGTTTGGGGAGTGAACCAACAGAAAGAAGAATTTTCTTTCTGTCTCTCTCTCTCTCACTGTCTATAACTCTACCTGTAAAAACAAAACAAAACAAAACAAAACAAAAAAAAAAACAAACCTCAATGGTAAAAGCACGAACCCATAAAATAGACTAGAGGTAAACAGATACTTCAAAAAACAAGATATATGAATGAGTAATAAGTGAGTGAAGTGAAAAAATGCTCAACATCATTGGTCATCAAGGCACTGAAAATTCATACCATGATGAGATACCACTGCACAGTCGTCAGAATGGCAACAATGAAAAAGACTGATAATGTCAAATGTTGGTGAGAGTGTGAAGCAGCCCAAAATCTCACTCCTTGTTGATGGGAATGTAAAAACAAAATGGCACAGCCACTTTTGGGGTGAATCTGTTAGTTTCTTATAAAAGTAAACATCTACTTATCCCATAACCCAGAAATTGCATTCCTAGGTATTTACCAGAGAGAAATCTACGTCCATAGCCAGGTGTTCATAGTAGCTTTGTTTGTAATTGCCCCAGATTGGAAGCATTTCCGGTGCCAGTAACAGGCTAACAGAGTGCAGTTGATTTCAACTGTATAGCAATAACAAGGAAGGAACCACTGAGAGACACAACCGTATGGATGTGTCTCAAAAATATTATGCTGTGTGACACGAGCCAGGCCCAAAGAGTTTGTCCAGCATGAATTCCATTTATATGGAAGTCCAAAGTGGCTGAAACTAATATATACTCATATGTAAGGATTGCAAACTTTTTTTGCACCAAGTTAAACTTATCTTTTAATTCCATTTTCCACGAACTTTTTGAAATTCAGTTATAATGGAGAAAAGCTGCTTCTGGGGAGGTTGGGGGCAGAGATTGACAGGGAAGAGGCATGAAAGAAATTTTGGGTGATGGTAATGCTCTATATCTTTTTAAAATTTATTTATTTATTTTTAAGATTTATTTTATTTATTTGAAAGTCAAAGTTACAGAGAGAGGCAGAGACAGAGAGAGAGAGGACTTCCATTCGCTGGTTCACTCCTCAGATGGCCACAATGGCCGGAGCTGCGTCCATCTGAAGCCAGGAGCCAGGAGTTTCTTCCAGGTCTCCCACGAGGGTGCAGGGGCCCAAAGACTTGGGCCATCTTCCACTGCTTTCCCAGGCCACAGCAGAGAGCTGGATTGGAAGAGGAGCAGCCGAGACTAGAACCGGCGCCCATATGGGATGCCGGTGCTTCAGGCCAGGGCTTTAACCCACTGCGCCACAGTTCTGGCCCCTTATTTATTTATTTGAAAGGCAGAGTTACAGAGAGGCAGAGAGAGAGAGAGGTCTTCCATCTGCTAGTTCACTCCCCAGATGGCCATAACGGCCAGAGCTGCATCAAGAGCTTCTCCCAGATCTCCCCGCGTGGGTACAGGGGCCCAAGCACTTGGACCATCTTCTGGTGCTTTCCCAGGCCATAGCAGAGAGCTGGGTAGGAAGTGGAGCAGCCAGGACTAGAATCTGTGCCCATATGGGATGCTGGCACTGCAGGCAGCAGCTTTGCCTGCTATGCCACAGCACCAGCCCCACTGCTCTATATCTTGAATGGGGTTTCGATTAAACAGGTGGATGTGTTTGTCAAAATTCATTAAAAGGTCTACTTAATATTTGTGCACTTAACTGTATGAAAACTTAACCTACAAATAAAACTATAAAGAAGTATTGAACTCAAATTACTGATACATATGCTAAAATGACTGATACGTATTTGTAGGTGACATGCACCAATGCCTGTACTGATTTTGAAATGCACAAAAACAATATGAGATAAATGGATACATGTGTGATAAAGAACACACAACAAGGACCAGGGCCAGTGTTGTAGCACAGCAGCTGGTATTCCATCCAGTTTGAACTCAGCTATTTGGTGTCCGATTCAGCTTCCTGATATTGCATGCACCTGGGAAGGCAGCAGAAGCTGGCCCAAGTGCTTGAGCCCCTGATACTCTTGTGGGAGACCTGGATGGAGTTCCTGGCTCCTGGCTTCAGGCTGGCCCAGTCCTGGCTGTAGGGCAGTGAGCCAGCAGACAGTGGGCCTCACTCCGTCTCCTTCTCTGTCACCCTGCCATTCAAATAAATAAATATATCCTTGTTAAAAAAAAGAACAAAGAAAACACAGGGGCCAGCATTGTGGCACAGTGAGTTAAGTTACTGCCTGCCATGCTGGAATCCCATATGACTGCTGGTTCGAGTCCCAGCTGCTCTACTTCTGATTCAGTCCCCTACTAATGCACCTGAGAAATGTAGCAGAGATGGTCCAAGTGCTTGGGCCTCTGCTACCTACATGGGAGACCCAGAAGGAGTTCCTGGCTCCTGGCTTTGGCCTGGTTCATCCCCAGCAGCTGTTGTGGCCATTTGGGGAGTGAACCAGTGAATGGAAGATCTCTCTCTTTCTGTCTCTCCTTTTTTCTCTCTGTAATGCTGCCTTTCCAATAAGGAAACAAATCTTTGGGATAAAAAAGAAAGTACAGGAAAATGTCACAGTGCACATTTTGTAAGTTGTCTACATGCGGGGCAATATTTTGGCTGGGGAAATGAAAGCCACAATAGTGACTATTTGGAGCCGGTGCCATGGTGCAGTAGGTTAATACTCCGCCTGTGGCACCGGCATCCCACATGGGAGCCTGTTCTAGTCCAGCTTGCCCCTCTTACAACCCAGCCCTCTGCTATGGCCTGGAAAAGCAGTAGAAGATGGCCCAAGTGCTTGGGCCCCTGCACCCATGTGGGAGACCCAGAAGAAGCTTCTGGCTCCTGGCTTCAGATCAGTGCAGCTCCGGCCATTGTGGCCATCTGGGGAGTGAACCAACGGAAGGAAGACCTTTCTCTCTGTCTCTCCCTCTCACTGTCTGTAACTCTCTCAAATAAATAAATAAAATCTTTTAAGAAAAAAAAAAGAGTGACTAGATCTCTGTGAACATCCTTCCACATCCTTTCTTCTTTTTTTTAAAGATTTATTTATTGGGGCTGGCACTGTTGCGTAGCGGGTAAAGCCGCTGCCTGCAGTACTGGCATCTCATATGGGCGCCAGTTTGAGTCCTGGCTGCTCCACTTCCAATCCAGCTCTCTGCTATGGCCTGGCAAAGAAGCAGAAGATGGCCCAAGTCCTTGGGCTCCTTCATCCCCGTGGGAGACCCGGAAGAAGCTCCTGGCTCCTGGCTCTGGATCAGCGCAGCTCTAGCTGTTGTGGCCAGTTGGAGAGTGAACCAGTGGATAGAAGACCTCTCTCTCTCTCTCTGCCTTGCCTTCTCTCTCTGTGTAACTCTGCCTCTCAAATAAAAAAGATTTATTTATTTATTTGAGAGGCAGAGTTACAGATAGAGAGAAGGAGACAGACAGAGGTCTTCCATCCTCTGGTTCACTCCCCAAATGGTCGCAATGGCTGGAGCTGGACCAATCCAAAGCCAGGAGGCAGGTGCTTCTTCCGGGTCTCCCACAGGGGTGTAGAGACCCAAGCACCTAGGACATCTTCCACTGCTTGCCCAGCCATTAGCAGGGAGCTGTATTGGATGTGGAGCAGCCAGGACTTGAGCCGACGCCCATACGGGATGGCAGGCGGAGGCTTTAGCCTACTACACCACAGCGCCAGCCCCTCTGTGCTTTCTTGGAAACAGATGCGAAAGGGCAATGTAGGCACATTTTGCTCAAATGCTGAATGGCCAAGTGTTAAAGTCAATATTTAAGTGAAGCACAGTGTGAAGTTGAATATTATTATCCATTTTAGCACAAATCTGTGGTATTGTAAGTACAGCTGATGTTTTATTAACCATAAGCATTATTACAACTTAAAGTTTTCAGTAGCAATTTTAGGGATGTTTTGACATTACAGTGCAGAAACTGTAATGTCTTAGCCCTGGGAGCTGTGGAACTGTTCTCCTTCTCACTGTTTTGCACAGTTACCATATTAAATACATTTTTACTTTCAGCTGAGGTCAGTAGAAGAACATGACTCATGGCCTAAATGGAATTAGTTAACTAAAAATAAAATAAAGTTCTTAAAAGTTATTTTTAATGGTAGTAAGGCTAGTACATCAAACAGTTCATAAAGACAAGAATTGACATACAATTTAATCTTTATGGCTAAAATTTTCATAAAAATGTATTGGTTCAAAAAGGTTATAACATAATTTCTAAAGTTAGCTTGATATTACATTTTCTCTTAATGTTCATACTATCCATCAGTTTCTATATTCAGTTAACTATTTGAAAGGTCTTAATAATTATGTTGTGCACAGAGTTAATGACTTTCACAATTGGAATTAATAATTGAATTTAATTCTTACATAATGATGTTTAACTCTTACAATTATATACATATATTTGCACTTTAATAGAACTTCAATATATAAAGCATAGAACTTTTATTTATTTTTTTTTTGACAGGCAGAGTGGATAGTGAGAGAGAGAGACAGGTCTTCCTTTTGCCGTTGGTTCACCCTCCAATGGCCGCTGCGGCTGGTGCATCGCGCTGATCTCAAGCCAGGAGCCAGGTGCTTCTCCTGGTCTCCCATGCGGGTGCAGGGCCCAAGCACTTGGGCCATCCTCCACTGCCTTCCCGGGCCATAGCAGAGAGCAGGCCTGGAAGAGGAGCAACCGGGATAGAATCCGGCACCCCAACCGGGACTAGAACCAGGTGTGCCGGCACCGCAAGGCGGAGGATTAGCCTGTTGAGCCATGGCGCCGGCCTAAAGCATAGAACCTTTAAATAATTTTATATGAGAGGCAGAGACAGAGAAGGAAAGCTCTCATCTACTGGTTCGCTCCTTGGCTGGGCTGAAGCTGAAACTGGGAGCCAGGAATTCAGTGCAGGTTCCCCTTGTGGGTAGCAGGCACACAGTGACTTGAGCTATCACCACTGCCCTGTGAAGTCTGCATTAGTAGGAAGCTGAAGTTAGGAGCTCCCTCCGGATATCAAACCCAGGCACCCTCACACCCAGCCCTGGCCATTGCAGCCATCTGGTGAGTGAACCAGTGGACGGAAGATTCTCTCTCAACTCTGCCTTTCAAATAAATCTTGAAAAGAGCAGCCTTAATTTTGGTTGCAAGAGGGGCATGTTAAGTGTTTTTGGGGTGGCACAGTAACTGTATTTTGCCTGTGCTTCGACATCCTTAGAAAGCCAGCTCATTTTGTTTCGCTGTGTCATGGTGTCAGAGTATCCTAGTCTGTGAGATTGGTAACCTGTGAGATAGGAGAATAACACGCCACAGCTGTGGGAACCAGGCCAGCTGCTGGATGTTGAGGGCTTCTCAACGTCTGTCATTCTGTCTACACACACAACTTCTGCAAAAATTAGATGGTTCTACACACTGTTCTGTAAGCGCTAATTTCTCTTAATTTATTGATTTGAATGCGTTTTTCTATTTGGCATACTAATTATATTAAACCAGCAGAAATAAAAGGCACAAAAGTACATACAGATAGAAATGGGGGAGAGGGAAAATTTTTAAAATAGATTTATAGCTAGACATGGTGCTAGCTCTGAGAGTACTCCTCAATGTATCTTTCTTTATTGACCCTAGGATGATTTGGGTTACTATTGCCTTAACATGACAATAGCCATGTTCACTAAAATTATGGACACATACATGAACTTTTATTACTGCTTTGCTTAGGTAGAAATAAAAAAATCTGTAATATGTAAAAAATCTAAGAACTTTGCAAGATCACTTTTAATGGCTGTGTAGTGTTCTATTGTATAGATGTAATTAGCCTTTTCCCTCTTGATGGATATTTATTTATTTGATTTTTATTGAAAGCAGAGTTGAGGAGGAGGAGGAGGAGGAGGAGGAGAGAACCTTCCATGCACTGGTTCACTCCTCAGATGGTTGCAACAACCCCAGGCTGGGCAGACTGAAACCAGGAGCCAGGAGCTTCATCTGGATCTCCCATGTGGGTGCAGGGGCTCAAAGACCTGGACCATCCTCTGCTGCTTTATATTTATTTGATTTTTTAAAAATTTATTTGAGGGGCTGACTTTTCATTGTAGCAGGTTAAGCGATTGCCTGTGACCCCAGCATCCCATGTGGGTTCAGGTTCAAGTCCCAGCTGTTCCACTTCTGATCCAGTTTCCTGATGATGCACCTGGGAAAGTGGCAGAGGATGGCCTGAGTGGTTGGGCCCCTGCACCCATGTGGGAGACCCAGAAGAAGCTCCTGGCTCCTGGTTTCTGTCTGGCCCAGCCCCAGCCATTGTGGTCATTTGGGGACTGAACTAGCAGATGGAGGATCTCTGTCTGTCTGTCTCTCTCTCTCTCTGTAACTCTGCCTTTCATATAAATTAATAAAAATAAATCTTTAAAAAAATTTATTCGGGAGACGGGGCAGAGAGACGCCTTTCATCTATTGGCTCACATTAGCCAGAGCTGGGTCAGGCTGAAGTTGGAGGCCTGAAACTCCATCCATGTCTCCCACGAGGGTGGCAGGGGCCCAACTGCTTAAGCCATCACCATGGCCTCCTGTAATTGGAAGCAGACCTGGGACTTGAACCCAGGCATTCCAATATGGACTGTGGATGTCCTAAGTGGCATCTTATAGTTCTTAGTTAGGGGATGAGCATTGCGTGATCAGCTCATGTGTAGGCCTCTGGTTGGTCCACAGGGTGCATACCTTAAAAAGGAGAGTCTCTGCTAGCAGTAACCGAGAGAGGAATAGGGAAGGAAGAGGGATTGCTGGGTAGTGAGCAGGATCCCGAGCAGGAATACCGCTATCTTACAGTTGCACCACTGTCTTAGGTGTCAGCCCGCCTGGTTTGAAAAACCCATGCAAGCCAGCTCAGCCCTGCCTAATGCCCATCCACCCAGAACTAAAAGCAGCCCTGACTATATAAACCCCTAGTCTGTACCAAAGAGGCTCTGTGCCCTCACTGATAGGGGGGTCCTTCTTAGGGTTGTCTCCAAATAAACCTGTTCTCGATGTTGAGTTACTGGTCTGTATCCCCTTTGTCCCGTTCTTCTACTCTAACAGGGATGAGGGAGGCTCTGGGGGAGGGGAAGGCATTAGGACTTCCTTCTGGGCCTTCCCCAGTCACTCCTCTTAGGGGAGGCATCCCTAAGCCCCTCCTGCCCGAAGCCTTCCTGGCTGTCCTCTCGGAGCCTGACACCAAGGTACTGAAGGACTCAAAATAATAGCCAGGCAGCCACCACTCCATTTGCATTCTTGGTCTTAACACAATTTTAAAATTGAGAAATAATTTGCACTCCGCACGGGGAGTCCAGGAATTAAGCAATAGCTGTCTGGTTCTTTGCTCTGTGCATTGCAGTGAGTTTCTATGTTGTCTACCAGTGACGTCAGTGGTCACCCTACTGAGCCTCTGGGAGCTGGGCTGATCTGAAACCATGAGCCCGGAGCCTCTTCCAGGTCTCCCACGAAGGTGCAGGGGCCTAAAGAAGGACTTGGGCCATCTTCCACTGCTTTCCCAGGCCACAGCAGCGACCTGGATTGGAAATGGAACAGCTGGGACTCGAAACAGTGCCCACATGGGATGCTGGCATTGCTGGTGGAAGCCTTACCCACTATGCCACAGCGCCGGCCCCCTATATTTTTCATCCTGGGTGATTATATACATAAAATTGGGTTAGATAGAAAGGAGGCAGTATATGAATCCACAGCCAGGCCGAATTTATTCAGAGAAAATAAATTCGAGACGGTGAATTCCTGGAACTGGTCTTTCAGGTGGCGGTGCAGGGCCTTGGGAACCTGGAAAGAATGTGGGGGTGGGGTATGAAGGTAATAGGGTGTGAGACCCAATTGAGATGCGAGGGCAAGTAATAAATTCCAATGTTTATCTTTTGGGCAAGGAGTGAGAATGGCCGAGGCTTATGGCTTTGTTCCATCAGGGGTGACTGTTAGCCCATACATGTAAGGAATCAGCAGGCAGGACAGCCAGAGGCCAGCCATTGCAATATGGCCTGTAATCCAAGAAGCATACTTGACAATATTTCTTCAGTTAGGATGCGTTTTCTTTGGCTCAAGAGGATTTTCCAGGTAGGTGATTTGCATCTCTAGGGGGAGGAGCCCATATTCCCTTTTCATCTTTTTTAAAAGATTTTTTTTTATTTACTTGAAGGACAGAGTTAGAGAGAGAGAGAGAGAGAGAGGTCTTCGATCTACTGGTTCACTCCCTAAATGGCAGCAAAGGCCAGAGCTGGGCCTATCCGGAGCCAGGATTTCGGGTCTCCCGTGTTCCCCTTTATCTTAAGGATTCCAGTAGATGCCCCGGGGGCCACCCTCCACTTACACTACCCTCTTATTTGATGCTATGAAAATGCAGGGAGAGACAAACAACAGGGTTGTTAACTCTTGTTTTCAATGGCCCTGGGCTGAGGTTTCCTTGTTCCAAGTAGAAAGTCCTTGGTTTCCGGGGAACTCAGTGCTGGGCTTCCTCATCTGGACAGCACCCCCTGACTTGGGCCTGCAGTCACCACTGAAGTTCACAATTCCAAAGTTCAAATTTTTCCTCAAGCTTCTACCAGTTTTTCTTTTGTGTGGTATTGTGCCATCTTGCTTAGCTTAAGAGTTCCACCGTGTAGCGTATTTTTGATCCATAAGCCCTGATTTTATCTATCTTGTTAGAGCTTTTCTTCTATCAATTCTCCTGTGAAGTCCCTCCCTCCCTTCCTTCCTGGAAATATGAGGGTTTTTCAAAGAGTTTGTGGAAAATGCACATTAACTGTTGATTTCATTTTTCCACAAACATCTTTTTTAAGATTGATTTTATTTGAAAGGCAGAGAAAGAGAGAGAGAGAGAGAGAGGGTCTTTCACCCACTGGTTCACTCCCCAAATGGCCACAATGGCCAGGGGTGGGCTAGGCCAAAGCCAACAGTCAGGAGCTTCTTCGCAAGTGGGTGCAGGGGCCCAAGCATTTAGGCTATCTTCTGCCACTTTCCTAGG
The DNA here is from genome assembly GCF_033115175.1 of Lepus europaeus. NCBI lineage: Eukaryota > Metazoa > Chordata > Mammalia > Lagomorpha > Leporidae > Lepus > Lepus europaeus. The sequence goes on from NC_084850.1 coordinate 86,000,851, forward strand.
CCATTAGCAGAGAGCTGGATTGGACGTAGAGCAGCCAGGTCTCCAACAGAAACCCATATGGGATGCTGGTGTCGCATGCGATGGCTTTACCTGCTATGCCACAATGTCAGCCTCTCCATGAACATCTTGAAGTACCCTCATATTACACACACACACACACACACGTATATGGTAGGAAGTTAGAAATTAGCCTATGTGTGTGAGAGAGGCCTGAGGAAACAGCACGTGCAGAAGCTCACCTTGAAAGCAGCCCAGTGTTTACATTTCAAAGTCCTGCCCAGACCCAGTAACTTTCCAGGTGGTCCCAGCCCTTCCCCCAGGTGAAGCCCCCGGGGAGAATTCTCTCTCCTCAGCACCAAGTGGGTCACCTGGCCTGATACCACGGAGCAGTACAAGCTGCACAGCCTTCCTCCAAGGCAGGCACCAGGTCGGCTTCCCAAACCCGGGAGGAATCTTCCGAATTTACACTCTGCAAACCCTTTGTCCTGGAGGAGAAGGCGGAGGGAGTAAAGAGAACTGGTGGAAAAACTGGGCCCTTTCCCTTATGAGCCCCAGTGTGAACAAAGACCGCACACTCTCTCAGCACTGCTCTGAGCCGCCCGCCTGGCCTGTCGGCTGTATTCTCTCCATTCGATCGTGCAGCCTTGCTTTCTCCCAGTCTGAACAACGGGCACTCTCCCTCTCTCTGTCCCTTCCGTTCTGACAGATGCCCTACCCCTAATAAGACCTTGCTGCTTTACTCTCTGTCTCATGCCGGAATTCTTTCTCGCATGAAGACAAGACCCCACCACTCATCTCCACTAACATATATATATGTATATATGTGTGTATATATATATCTATATATATCTATATCTATATACATATATATAGATATATAGATATATAGATATATATATAGTGGCTATCACATGCCAGGCCCTGCTTCAGACATTGGGAATACTGAAACAAAGAAGACAGCATTTCTGCTCTCAAGAAACTCTCAAACTACTAGGAAAGACATGCCTAGAAGCAAATAATAATTATGCTGTAGTAATATATGCTAAGTCTCATCTCATCACAGAGACAAGAAGAGGCTATGGGAAGAATGAAGGAAGGGTTGGGGCTGGCGCTGTGGCGGAGTGGGTAAAGCCGCCGCATGCAGTGCTGGCATCCCATGTGGGCGCCACTTCGAGTCCCGCCTGCTCCACTTCCCATCCAGCTCTCTGCTATGGCCTAGGAAAGTGGTAAAAGACGGCCCAAGTCCTTGGACCGCTGCACCCATGTGAGAGACCTGGAAGAAGCTCCTAGCTCCTGGCTCCTGGCTTCAGATCAGTGCAGCCCCAGCAATTGTGGCCATTTGGGGGGGGGAGTGAACCAGCGGATGGAAGACCTCTCTCTCTTTCTCTGCCTCTCCTCTCTTTGTGTAACTCTGACTTTCAAATAAATACATCAATCTTTGGAAAAAAAAAGAATGAAGGAAGGGTTAATACATTCTGCCTGGTGACAATTTCACTGAGAAGGTGATGTTTGATGTTATTGAAGAACAACCTCCCAAACTAGTTGGAGGTGTTGCTATAGAACCCCCAAACCTGGGTCCTCTCGCCTGACATGCAGGAAGCCAGTCGCTGCTATTGGCCTAGTGGAGGAAACTGTATTTAGTGCAAAGTGCAGAGTAAGATGCCAGGCAGCCTTTGCTTAACTGCCAGGCTCCCCGAGGAGTCAGGGGTGAAGGTTCTTACAGATTGAAATTGGGGCTGAGAGGTGCGTGATCAGCTCGTGTCTATTGTTCTTGGTTGGTCAGTGCTGTCCCGACCTTCGTTGGATTGGTCAGTGATGTGTGCTGGTTAGGGAATGTTTATGATGGCCTGGCAGGCTTCATCTGGGCTTGGGAGGGAGACACGCAAGTGGGAGTTACCTTCTGCCCCAGACCTGGAATTTCCCTGCCTGGACCTGGAATTCCCCTACACAACCCCCTTGGGACAACCTTGGCCAACAAGGTTTTATCTACTGGAGAAGCAAATGAGTCTGATAGATTCCCAGCTAGGCAGACAAGGGACCAAAAAGGCCTCTCCTACCATCTGGAGATGAGTCTCAGAGAGAAGTCAAACAATCAACTTCTGTGTAGGATCTCTGTGATTGGGCACTTAACCTTCACCCAATTAACCAATCAGAACAGTCACTTCTCAATCCCCTTATTTACATTTCCATCTCTCGCAGTCAAGCAGCTGGCTTCCATGCTCAGAGACTTCTCAATGGTTCATTTGCATCTCTCCTGAACCAGTCAGGCTCTGCCAACTTCCTGATTAGTTCATGCTGAATGCTTTATTAGCATACATCACAGGAAGACTCTGCCCACACCCTGATTATCTCACAAATGCTTCATTTTACATCTCCCCTGACCAATCACAAGAACTTCCCCCTTTTTAACCCACAAAAGTCCCTAGACTGGGGCTGGCATTGTGGTATAGTGGGTCAAAGCCACTGCCTTCAACCAATATTCTTTATGGGCACTGGTTCGCATCCCATCTGCTCCATTTCTGATCCTGTTCCCTGCTAATGGCCTGTGAAGAACAGTGGAAGATAGCCAAAGAGTTTGGGATCCTGCCACCCACGCGGGCTATCCAGACGACGCTTCTGGCTTCAGCCTGGCCCAACACTGGATGATACAGCCATCTGGGATATGAACCAGAGGATGGAAACCTCTCTCTTTGTCTTTTCCTCTCTCACTGCAATTCTGACTTCCAAATAAATAAATAAATCTTATTTAAAAAAAAAACCTTGACTATCAGCCCTCAAATTTCCCTCCTTCAGGGACCACCCCCCTCCCTGACATCTGGGAGCTTTCTGTGGTTCTGTCAATAAACATCCTTCCTTTGAGTGGCTCATTCTCAGCAGAGAGAGAGCTGTTACCCTAAAAGTGCTGTAACATTTCTAAAAATTTGGTAGGAAGAAAAACCTGCAACAACTCCGGGGGTCCACTTGATCTGGGATAAGGCAGGTAGCCAGATTAGGGTCAGGAGCTGGAAGCAACACCTCCCCTTGCCCTAGGCAATCCTATCCACCCACCTGTCAGTCAAAAGACCCGTTCCCCAGGATGTACCTCTGCTTACCTGGAACCTGGAGGCGGTATCATGTAACCACTCCCCCTTCCAACCTTCTAAGAGGGTGCCAACTGGGAGCGGCTTGCTCTCTCTGCAAACTCAGAGGAGTCAGGGTACTGAAACACCCTCTCTCTTCCTTCCTCCACCCTTTTCTCTTCCTGGCTCACCCTATTCCTGTGCACTGCCCACATATGTGTGTTTTCCTCACCTTTTGAATAAACTTTATCACTTTACACATCATCTTTGTGCCTATACTTAGAATGCTTCTCTAGATAAGAGGTAAGAGCCTGGAATCGGGACTTTAGACCCCACCTAGCCCACAACACAGTTATCAGAACCTTATAGGGCCAGCTGCATTCCTTCCTCAATTCAGGGAACTCCTTTTGATAAAGGACAGGCAAGGACACCTTGGGCTAAGGGAGACAGATGAGAGGCCTGGTCCTGCCTTTCCATGATAGGGGTTCCGTTTCATTGTGGGCTTAAAAGACAAATAGGCTTTTCCATGTATAGAGGGCATGAGCAAAAGCAGAGATGCAAAGCTGTTTGATTGCTTAGGTTTGTGTTTTGTCCCCAAGAAATGTTGCCAATTTTTCTTTCTGCCGAGTTTTTGGAATGTAACAGCTCTTTCAGATGGCACCTCTTTTCTCTGCTGGGTTCTTTGTCTTGTGCCCACAAACAATGAGGAGCATGGGCAAGGAGGAGTGAGCCAAGTGAAGGGGGATGGTGTTACAATGCAGGACTGGCAGAAATTCCAGCTCATTGATTCCTGTCTCCTCTTCTTGCTGGGTTCCCCATACCACAGGTGCAGCAATCCCCTCTGTGAGGCAGCCCTCTGGATGTCACTCAGGTCCTCTGCTCCTTTCTCTTTCCACTCTTATCTCAAATAGAGCCCCAGCCATTTGGTCCACTGGAGGTCACCATCCTGGCCAGTCTTTGGGAACACTCCTTCCTACACTCACGTTCCATGATTTGTAAGTCCCACTATTTAGTTGCCTGGATGATCAGCACACCCAGAACATGGAGCAAAGGCTTAGAATGTTAGAGTATTTTTTTTCCTTTTTAAAAGATTTTATTTATTTGAGAGGTAGAGTTACAGACAGAGAGAGGAAGAGACAGGGAGAAATGCCTTCCATCTGCTGGTTCACTCCCCAAATGGCTGCAATGGCTGGAGCCAGGAGCCAGGAGCTTCTTCCGGGTCTCCCATGTAGGTGTAAGGGCTGAGGCACTTGGGCCATCTTCCACTGCTTTCCCAGGCCATAGCAGAAAGCTAGATCAGAAGAGGAGCAGGCAGGACTCGAACTGGTGCCCATGTGGGATGCCGGCACTGCAGGTGGGAGCTCAGCCCACTACACCACAGCGCCAGCCCCAGAGTGTTAGAGTATTATTAGAGCATTTCAGACACAAGAGAAACAGGGATCTCCAGACTCAAGTTTCTGGCATCACTATCACTGCCAATTAGACAAGAATAAAAGAACATGCTATCATCTACATTAGTCATATAAATTAAACTGTAAAGGAAATGCCTTCCTCACTTCCTTTCTACCTCAAAGAATCAGTGCCCAGATGCTAAGATAAATGGAAAGAACTTGGACTTGTGAACTCACGTGAAAAAGCAGACTCTGTGTTGAGTCTTGGGTATCTTGAAGATCCAAAAATCTTGCTCAGCATGGGTGACTAACAGAAAGCCATCTGATGCTAAGCCCCACATCACGTCGGGGAGTTTGTTGTGTACTGTAAAATAAAATGTACTGCTTTGGGAGCTTGAGAAAAAATTTAAAAAGAATATTCAGAGAGAGGAGGGACTAGGGGAGGGAGAGACTGCACTGTGGCTGAGGGTGAGGGCAAGCAGAAAAGATATGGGGAGGAGGGCACCGAATTTCGGAGGAGGAGCAACTAGCTGATCCCAATAAAAAGCAAATGTTTATACTCCTATCCCTGTGTTCTTTCACTCTCCCAAGGAAGGTCATGGTCATAAAATACAAATAGCCTCCATCCCATGCGTGCCCTTGAGATTTCTCTGTAAGATTCTGCTCTCATTCCCTCTGTCTGGAAGAAACACCACAGCAGGTGGGAACATTTCAAACCCAGTTCCTTTCCCATGCGATTACCTTCGGCTCTCTGCCATACGACTTCAATCCACTCTGAGAGTCCGAGTTCTCCTACAAAGTCCTTGGCCAATTGGAAAAGTTCCTAAACCAAATCAGCAACTTTCCTTATTTTTCCAGTAGCCTTCTCTGCCATGCTGAGGGTTTTGGACTTTATCCTACAAAGGCCAACATTTTCAAGACTGTACTGAGAGAAACTAAATGTTCTAGGAGATGGTAGTGGGTGTTATTTGAAACAAGGATTCTGTCTTCAGATACATTTGGGAAGTGCTAAATACTCCCCTTTGGAAAGACACAATGCCCATTAGCGTAGTAAAGACACTGAGAAGACTTCAATACATGCACTTCTCTAATTTGCTTACTCCAGCATCTCCCATGCTCATTTTGGCACAGAACCACTTTTTTTCTCTGTGCAATAGTCATTAACATCTAAGGAACATGAGTGACAACCTACACACAATTTAGGCTATTCTGATAGAAGTATCACAGGAGCAATAAAAGATGGTAAGCGCGAGACTGGAGTCAGATTTAAGGTTTAAGCAACAGTGTCCTGCAAGTAGACTGATGGATGAATTGATTAGAGAGGACTTTACTAGAGGAGGTGGTAGTAGTAGGCTAGGAATGTTGGCAATGGCCTTGGCTAGATTGTGACATTGAAGAAGGGGACAGGATGGATAAACACTATTGAGTGATAAGGTGTGAGGTTGGGAGGAGCAAAATGATCTGTCTGGTATTGGGTATGTTGAGGTTAAGGTGTATGCTGGAGATTGGTACATTGAATATATTACATTATGGCTGATGAGGAAAATCTCGGTTAGATTTCAGACTTACACTAGTGCAATGTGAGAGAAAAGTGTGGCACTCTATGAAGAACCAATATTTTTAAGGGTTAAAAGGCAAAGGAAAAAAGACTAGTAGTCTAAATGGTTTTGAAACTTTCATTCATTTGCTATTTTTGAAAGATTTTATTTATTTGAGAGGTAGAGTCACAGACAAGAAGAGGGAGAGACAGAGAGAGAGGTCTTCCTTCCGTTAGTTCACTCCCCAGATGGCTGCAATGGCTGGAGCTGCACCGATCTGAAGCCAGGAGCCAGGAGCCTCTTCTGGGTCTTCCATGAGGGTGCAGGGGTCCAAGGATTTGGGCCATCTTCTACTGCTTTCCCAGGCCATAGCAGAGAGCTGGATGGGAAGTGGAGCAGCCGGGACTAGAACTGGTGCCCATATAGGATGCTGGTGCTTCAGGTGAAGGATTAACCCACTGTGCCATAGCGCCAGCCCCAGTCATTTGCTATTTTTTAAAGAGAGAGAGAGAGAGAATGTTAGGTAGGAAGTTCGAAATTAGCCTCTGTGTGTGAGAGGGCCTAAGGAAAACAACTCACCTGCAGGTGCTCACCTTGGAAACAGCCCCCTGTAACTTTGCAGTGGTCCTAGCCTTCCCCTCAGGAGAATCCTCTCTCTTCAGCACCAACTGGCTTACCTGGCCTGATAACACTGAGCAATAAAATCTTCACATCCTTCCTCCAAGGAAGGCCCTCTAGGGGCAGCTCCTCTGCCCGGTGCCAGGTGGGCTCCCCAGTCTGGTAGCACTGAGTAGTGAAACCTTGGGAGAGATTTCACCTGAGATGCACTCAGCAAACCCTTTGTGGAGGAGGAGGAGGGGAGGGGGGAGGGGGAGGGGGGGGAGGGGGACTGGACCCTTTTCCCTTATAAGTGGCAGTCTGAATACAGACTGTGCGCTCAGCTCTCAGCCCTTTCCTGAGCCTCCCACCTGGCTGCCAGTTGTATTCTCTCCATTTAACCATGGCGACTTTGCTTTCCCCAGTCTGAATGACAGGGCACTCTCTCTTGGATTCTGTCCCATACATTCTGACAGATGTCCTATCCCCATTAAACCTTGCTACTTTGCTTTCCACTGTTCTCTGTCTCACGTCTGAATGTTTTCGTGCGAAGACAAGAACCTAGCCCATCCATTTCTGCTAACAGAGAGATCTTCCATCTGCTGGCTCACCCTCCAAATGATCACAACAGCTAGAGCTGGTCCAGACCCAAACCAGAAATCTAGAACTCCATCTAGGTCTCTAGCAGGGGTTGGAAATGGACTTGGGCCATCGTTGGCTGCTTTCCCAGATGCATTAACAGGGAGCTGGATAGGAAGTGGGGCAGCTGGGACGGGAACATGTGCCCATGTGGGATGCCAATGTCACAGGTATTGGCTTGACCTGCTGTACCACAACACCTGTCCCTTTGAGTCAGACACTTTTTATCCATTCCTAAGGCGTGCTTGGCAGTGGTGTGGGCCCAGGTCTTTATGTTTGGGGATAGCAGATTATCACACAAAAATCTGGGCGTGAATGTTTCTAGCAGCACTATTCACAATAGCTAAAAGGAGGAAGCAACATGCAGGGCTGGCCCTGTGGCGTAGCTGGTAAAGCTGTTGCCTGCCGTGCTGGATTACCATATGGGTGCTGGTTCGAGTTCCAGCTGCTCCACTTCCGATCCAGCTCTCTGCTATGGCCTAGGAAAGCAGTAGAAGATGGCCCAAGTGCTTGGGCCCCTGCACCAACACAGGAGACCCAAAAGAGCTCCTGGCTCCTGGCTTCAGGTTGGCCCAGATCCAGCCATTGTAGCCATTCAGGGAATGAACTAGCAGATGGAAGACCTCTCCCCCAACCCCCACCTCTGCTTCTCTGTAACTCTGCCTTTCAAATAAATCAATAAATCTTTTTTTTTTTTAAAGAGAAGCAACTTGCATGCTCATCAGCTGGTGAATGGATAAACAAAATGTGTTAGGAACATCCAATGGACTATTATTCAGGCATAAAAAGGAATGAGGTATAGATGTATGCTACAACATGTAACAACCATGAAAACTTGCTAAGAGAAGGCAGCCAGTCCCAAAAGACCACATAGTGTATTGTTCCATTTATATGAAATGTTCAGAATTGGCGAATCCATAGAGACAGAAAGTAGATTAGTGGTTGCCAGGGTCCTGGGGGACGTGGGGGAACAGGGAGTGACTGCTAATGGGTACCGGTTTTAGGCAGAGGGTGCTGAGAAATGTCCAAAAGCTACACTGTATATGCTGAACTTTACTCCTCGAACAGGTTACATGTACGAGATGCAAATTGTATTGCCACTTGAAAATTGTATAAAAGCTAAGAAGAAAAATGGAGTAGTGGTTGCTTGGCCATCATTTGAGTACTTCAGGGGTCATTCAAGACCTGGGTGTCAGGCTCAGGGAGGACAGCAGAGCAGGAAGGGCTTCCGGATGCCCTGGTCTGGGGAGTGACTGGGCAAAGGCCTCAGGGAGCACTCCCCCCAGGGAGCAGGGGCTCAGAAGGAAGTCCTAGTGCCCCCCTCCCTCATCGCTCTTGCTCCCCCATCCTCTCTCTGGCCAGCACTGGCGGTGGGTCTCCTTTTTAGACATGTGCTCTTGTACTGTGGGGCACACGGTCCCTGAAGTCAGAGGAAAAGAAGCTTTTGGGTCTCTGAGCAGCCGTGCTGCGTCTTATGCTGCTCAAACAGTTTGTGCAGGGCATCCATGTAGAGGGCGTGGTATTTGTCCACCAGCTCCTGGCTTGGCTTTTCAACTCTGGGCAGTGGCAGTGGCTCCCCAACTGCAAGACAAAGACAAGGAGCGAGTGGGAGAATTTCTTCTTCCTTCCACCTCCGTCTCCTTTCCTGGGCCTGACCGGCTCACACCCCAACTCAACACCCAGCTTCCCCCGCTCAGCGACTATCTTCTTCCATGGGGATGAGGTGGGAAGGCACGAGGTGGAGGTGGAGAAGGAGCTAAAGTGACCTGGGGGCTGAGGGCGACACTCACCCACAGTGACAATGGGCCGGGAGTATGGCAGGATCCCCGTGGTGCCTGGGCGGAAGCCTTGTCCATAGAAGACGCAAAAATAGAAGCCAAAGACTCGGCGGAAGTAGCCCTGGAACTTGTACATCCTGCTGTCCTTATGGAACAGCACCTGGTCAAACACTTCGGTTTCTCCGAAAGTGAAAGTGGGGACCAGATGAGCCCTGTAGGGAAACCCAGATTCATTTTCCAGACACAGGGTGGGGTGGGAAGATCCTAGAAGAACATTCACTCATGGCCCAGCCCCCTTCTATTGTGTGCAAATCTCAAAGGCCCAAAGCAGTTCCTCTTGTCCTAAACAGGGCTCCCCTGAGTGAACCAGTGGATGGAACATTCATTCTCTCTCTCTCTCTCTCTCTCTCTCTCCCTCTCCTTATAACTCTGCCTTTCAATTAAATAAATAAATCTGTTTTTAATATGAAGATCTTTATTTATGTTTTTAAAGGATTTATTTATTTTATTTATTTGAAAGAGGGAGAGAGAGAGAGAGAGGAGAGAGGGAGAGAGAGTCTTCTACCTGCTGGTTCATTCCCCAAATTGCCACAATGGCAGGGGCTGCACCAGGAGGAAGCCAAGAGCCTGGAGCTTCTTCCAGGTTTCCCATGTGGATAGTAGACCTTTGCTGCTTTCCCCAGGCTGTTAGCAGGGAGCTGGATTGGAAGTGGAGCAGCCAGGACTTGAACCTGTGTCCATATGGGATGCTGGCACTGCAGGTGGTGGCTTTACCCACTATGCCACAGCACCGGCCCCAATAAAATAAATCTTAGGGGAAAAAAATCTGCAGGGCTCCCCACTTTAGGGTCTCTTATTCTGAAATTTTCCAGGCCAGTGAGAGTGCTATCTCTGGGGCAGGATTGCAAGGATCAGATATGGGGGTACAGGGAGGGAAGAGGGCTTGGGCAGGGACCCCCAGAGGCTGACAGCATGAAAAGCTTCCAGGAGGTGCCGAGGGGAATACCTGACTCTGTTTCCATTGGTAGAAAGTACAGAGAAGATGAGATAATTTCACCTAGAGGTACATATACCAGGGCACTTCAAAAGTTCATGGAAAATGGAATTAGAAGATATGTTTATCTTGGTGCCATTTTTTTTTAATTCAATCATAGGAGGAGTCTTCCAAAAGGTTCAAGGAAGCTATAGAGTAGGTATTATGAAGAAAGTACAAAGTAGGTGAGATTAGTAATAGCGACATTAGGAATTCTCAGAATGGTTAAGTAACTTGTCTGAGAGAGCACAGTAAATCATGGAACCAGGATTTACATCAGATGCCTGCCTCCAGATTCTGCCTCTTGTACTGCCCATTAAAAGGCAGATGTCAGTATCAGTATTGATAATGTGGGCATCACCTATAACCCTAGGGCAACCCTAGCCTGGCCCCTGCCCCTGCCCCTGCCCCCCACCTCACCACCACCACGCACGCCCTACCTCTCATATTGAATCTGGGTTTGCATTTTAGCTTCCTGGGAACTGGTCCAGCTGGCTCAGGAGTCGATGACCTAAACCATTTTGCAATTCTATGCCCATCTCGCCTAGTGAGCAGTAGATTTCCTGAAGGCAAGGCTCGCGTGTTGAGTCACTTTTGGCATTGCCAACAGGGTCATGCGGCTGGGAGAAGGCCACCACCCAGCCCTCTTCTGGGGGAACACCTACCCGTGCTGGAGGGCCGTGCGCACGAAGCCTTTGCGATTCTGGAGGATGAGCGTGGTGGTGTTGGGCACACTCTGCAGGGCCTCTCCCACACCTCCCACTACCACACCCACGAGGTTGCCGGTGCCATGGCTCAGCAGGTAGTCAATGGAGGGTTGGCTCACGGAGCACAGACCTGGGCACAAGCAAGGAACAGAGAGAGAGGAGAAACAGAGTGAGGAGAGGAGCGGGGGAGGGGAGGCCTAGGGCACACGCTCCTGCCTGCTCTTCCCCAGGTGCAGTTGTTTGCTCTGGGGTTCTAGGAGGAGGCTCTGTGAGATGGGGCTGGGGAGTGTGCAGAGGGAAACACTGTGCAGCCGCAGAACAGCACGCACTTTGGGGCTGTATCTCCACTTCGCAGGAGGCACTGAGTGGAAACTGCAGTCGGAAGGTTATTGGTGGGATAAGCAGAAGGACTTTCTGATTCCCAGACCGCGGTTAGTTATTAATTTCATGCTGTGTGGCAGCCTTTTCCGGCCTGATCGCTCTGAGCCGTCACACCACATCACCTGCGGTCGCACTATTGTCATCAGGACCCCCCTTCACAGATCGGGCGACTGAGAGCAGTGGAGCTTAGCTAGTGTGCCCAAGATCTCCCAGCAAGCTGGCAGAGCCACGATTCAGAACCCAGGCGGGTTTAGCTCCAGAACACACGCTCTTGACTATTAGGCCATGATGCCCCAGGCACAGTGTGGTGGCAACGGGGCGTGAAAGGGTACATTTGCGAGCAGAGAACTAGAGCAGAAGCTCCAGTAAGTGTGGTCAGAAGCACCTTTGGCCATGAGGTACTCCCTGATAATGGGGATCTTGAAGAACCAGGACAGCGTGGCCAAGTGAGGAGTGATGCCTGGGAAGGCCCTTGCGAAGCCGGTGACCTCGGTGCAGAAGTTGCAGAAAGCGCCAAAGGTCAGGAGGCCATGAGGGTGCACCCCCATGACGTAGTTGTGCTCAGGCGGCAGGTCTTCAGTCTTCAGGATCTGCGGGCAGAAGAAGGAACACCAGAGGCGGGGGCGTGAGATCACGTGGGAAGCAGTGGAGGGGGCAGACCCCCCAGGAGTAGGGTGCGCCCCAAAGCACAACTTTGCAATAGAGGGACCCAGGGTGGACTTTGAGGGGCCAAGATAAGGAGGCGCCTCAGCCCTTGGGTAACAAGGTAGGGTGTGGAGCACCTAGAGCTGCCAGCCTCTTGCCTGCATCAGGGTGCTTTATGTGGGCTACTTTGTTTTTCTTCTGTGAGTGCCATCATGACATGACAAAGGTCAGGAAGCTCTGCTTTAAAAATCAGGACAGTGCGGCCAGCACTATGGCGTAGTGGGTAAAGCCTCCGCCTATGGCATCGGCATCCCATATGGGCACCGGTTCAAGTCCCAGCTGCTCCACTTCTGATCCAGCTCCCTGATGATGGCCTGGGAAAGCAATGGAAGATGGCCCAAGTCCTTGTACACTTGCACCCACATGGGAGACCCTGAAGAAGCCCCTAGCTTCTGATTTGCTCAGCTCTGACTGTTGCGGCCATTTGGGGAGTAAACCAGCAGATGGAAGACCTTTCTCTCCCTCTCTCTGCCTCTCTGTAACTCTGACTTTCAAATAAATAAATAAACCTTAAAAAAAAAATCAGGATCCATGCAGTCGGTACATTTTTGCACAAACGATTTTGGGTATTGCCTCCACCCCCTGCTGCCCATTCCAGTAACTTTTATTGGGCTGTGAAGAGCCTGCTTGCATGTCTGGGAAGCCTCTCCTAATGTCTCCCCCCCCCAAACTGCCCCTCTAAATCGAATCAAACCTATAGCTCTCTGTACTTGTCTGCCCTCTCTGTTGTATGTGAACTATTCACGTCTCTGAACTGCCTCTGTCTTCTGCCTGCGTCACATGCCAGGTCATGCCAAGGGTATCCAACGTGTCCTAACAGATTATGGAGTGCACCAGAGCAATACGGGTTCCAGAAGTGTGTCCAGCCTGCACTGAGACTCCTCTGGGGTGCTCGCCTTTCTTACGGACACTTTAGCTATCTGGTAGAAATGCCTAGGAGTTTGGAAGTTGTGAGGGGTGCTCGGAAGAGACATTTACCGTAATGGGAAAGTAGTCCCTGATGTAAGTCCACACAGTCCAGTTCCTCACCCAGGCTGAGCGCCTGCCGCCTGAAACAAAAATGCCAGGAGGGGATGATGATGTCCCACTGTGCCACCCTGTACCTTGTCACCCAGGGTTGCCTAGTGGCACCGAGGGAGGTAGGAAAGGAAGAGAGCCCAGGAGGCTTCTGTGGCTCTGAGAACATGGATGACGAAGCCCCGGGTCTGGTCAGTGACACGTACTGTGCAGGGCTGCGGGTTGAGGTGGAACCTTCCCGTTCGTAGGTCCACAAATCTTACCTTGCTCTGGGGTCTTCCTGTCCAGGAACAGCCAGACTAAGTAAAGTGCTGGGAGAGGCCATAAGGGTGTAAACAGCAGGTAGATGAACAGCGGCTGCAAGATCCAAACTGCCAAGGAGATTCGGTCAGCCCAAACTTGTGGTGCCAGCAGAACGTGCCACGTCCCGTCTCGTTACCAGCTCTCCATACTAGCCAGGCCTCTGGACCTGGGCCTCAGCACAGTCCAGGTCCTGCCCATGTATCATTTATGTCCACTCAGCCTTCAAAAATTTCCCCTGGGGCAGGTGTTGTGGGTGCTGCTACTTACAACACCAGCATCCCATATCAGAGCGCTGGTTCCAGTCCCAGCTGCTTTGACTCCCATCCAGCTCCCTGTTAGTGTGCCTGAGGAAGCAGTGGAAGATGGCCCAAGTGCTTGGGCCCCTGCCACCCGTGTGGGAGACCTGGATGGAGTTCCTGACTCCTGGCTTCAGGCCTGGCCCAGCCCTGGCTGTTGTGGCCAACTGGGGGAGTAAACCAGCAGCTGAAAGATCTTTCTCTTTCTGTTTGTCTCTCCTTCTCTCGATTGCTCTGCTTTCAAATAAATAAATGATTTTTTCCAACATTTCTCCTATCATCTACTATACAAAAGCCCTATCTGTCTGCCTATCTGCACCCCTGCCCACCTAACTCCACCATCCCTCTATTGCCCTCTGCCTGCCACCAGCTTGTTTTTCACTCTTGTCCCATCTGCCCACTATTGTTTTCCTTCTGTCTCCTGCCTCCATCCCATCCATCATCCTTGAATGCTTGTTAAGCCACTAGCCTGCCCTCCCATGCCCCTATCCCATCCATGTCGCCCTCCAGTTTGCCTACTCAGCATCCGTGTCCCTCCACTGTTTCCTAGGTACCATTCTTGTCCTCTTACCCATTCACCATTGCTTCTATTGCTCCAGTCTCTCCACACACTACCCCTGCCAGCCCCTCCAGGAATGCAGGGCTCTGTGGGTCAAACACAGGCTACATTTCTCTAAGGATGTAATGCAAATGCTTCCTCTGTCCCACTCTCCATGATCACAGGGCACATTTTCTTTCCCTGCATGGTGAGAGTTAGCAAGTGGAAGGAAATGAGCTAGATCTAGCCATTTCCATCATGCCCTGCCTGTTGTCACTCTCGCCGGGGGCTCCATCTTTTCCTTCCCAGAATACTGGGAGAGCGCCAGGCTCCTCAGCTCTACTCTCTAGTGCTGTCTCAGATGATCGCAGGCCAGAGACAAGACTCCCTATGACCACCCAAATCACCTCCGTCCTGGCCCTGGCCTCTGACTCTGGCTTCTTGCTGTGTACTCTTGGCTTGGTACTTACAGATGGCAAGGTAGCTCAGGGGCCACTGCAGAAGCATCAGACTCTGGAAGTGATTACGCCGCTTGGAACAAGACATGATGCCCAGGAGCCAGAGAGAGGCGAAGTTTCTAGCACAGCGGTCCAAGCAAAGGTGCCACAGGCCTCTGGAAGCTCACTCGACACTGAATGCAGGTGACTGTGAAGAGTTTGGACCTGCCCTCTCCCCTTCTTGTCCTGCCCTACAACCCCCACCCACTGCAGGGGGCAGGCTCGCCAGTGCCCAGGACCGCCCCTTCAGGACAGGCCCCGCCCATCTGCCCTTTGATTTGCTTTCCTGGGATTAGTTCATCAGGATGGAGAAAGGGGAGAAGGACTGCCATCTAGTCAGAGGGACACAGGGACCCAAGAAGGGGAAGCCCACTTCATGGGCCACTGAGAGACTACAGGGCTTGTGCGCTTAGGGAGATGACTGGTAGGAGGATAGTTCTGGGCATTTGTGGACCAGAGAGAGAGCCCCTGGCTTTACAGCGCTGCTACCCTAAAGCAGCCTGGGTTGGGGCTTCCTTTCTCTCCTTTAACTTAAAACATTTTTTTTTTGGACAGGCAGAGTGGACAGTGAGAGAGAGACAGAGAGAAAGGTCTTCCTTTTTGCCGTTGGTTCACCCTCCAATGGCCGCTGTGGCCGGCACATCGTGCTGATCCGAAGCTTGGAGCCAGGTGCTTCTCCTGGTCTCCCATGGGGTGCGGGGCCCAAGGACTTGGGCCATCCTCCACTGCACTCCCTGGCCACAGCAGAGAGCTGGCCTGGAAGGGGGGCAACCGGGATAGAATCTGGCACCCCAACCGGGACTAGAACCCAGTGTGCCGGCGCCGCAAGGCGGAGGATTAGCCTGTTAAGCCACGGCGCTGGCCTAAAACATTTTTAAAAATTTTATTTTTAAGGGGGGAGGAGAGAGAGAGAGAGAGGTCTCCCAACTTCTGGTTCTCTCCCCCGTCCCCCCCCCCCCCCTGAATGCTTGGAGCCAGGTAGAAGCCAAGAACTCCATCTGGGTCTCCCATGTGGGTGGCAAGCACCCAAGGACTTGAGCCATCACTGCTGCCTCGCAGGGTGTGCATTAGCAGGGAGCTGGAGTCAGGATCCGAGCTGGGACTCGAACCCACATACCCCCATAAGGGATGCAGGCAACCCAAGCAGCATCTCGAACACCAGGCCAGCCGCCCCCCCCCCATTAACTTTTTATTATGAACATTTCCAGGCTCACCAAAACTACAGACTGCAACCAATTTTCGTCTCCACATTCACCTTCAACAACTAGCAACGTTTGGCTGTATTCATTTCATCTCTTTCTCCTTCTTTTTTTGCTTAGAGCATTTTAACACAATTCTAAGACACCATGTCTTCTCACCCTGAAATACTTCATTATCTATCTACAAAAAAGTACATGTTTTCATGCATAATAACAATGTCACTAACAGACAAAATTTAATAGTCCTGACAATATCTAAATATCTAATCTATAGTCAAATGTCTTTTTTTTTATAGCTGGTTAATTTAAATCAGGATCCAAATGAAGTTTATTGATTGTATCTGTGTATTATGTTTCTTCAGTCTTTTTCCCTTTCTGTGTGTGTGTGTGTGTGCGCGCGCGTGCACGAGTGTGAGTGTGTTTAACTCATTGTAAAATATGAGGGGACTGGGGCTGGCTCTGAGGCATAGTGGGGCTAAGCCTCAATCTGCGGCACTGGAATCCCATATGGGCACCAGATCATGTCCCAGCTGCTCCTCTTCAGATCCAGCTCCCTGCTGTGGCCTGGGAAAGTAGTGGAAGATGGCCCAAGTCCTTGGGCCCTGCACCCATGTGGGAGACCCAGAGGAAGCTCCTGGCTCCTGGCTTTGGATCGGCCCAGCTCTGGCTGTTGCGGCCATTTGGGGAGTGAACCAATGGATGGAAGACCTCTCTCTCTCTCTCTCTCTCTCTTTCTCTGTCTGTAGTCCTACCTCTCAAACAAATCTTTTAAAAAATATGAAGGGGGCCGGTGCTGTGGCATAGTAGGTAAAGCCGCTGCCTGCAGTGCCGGCATCCTATATGGGCGCTGGTTTGAGTCCTGGATACTCCACTCCCAATCCAGCTCTCTGCTATGGCCTGGGAAAGCAGTGGAAGATGGCCCAAGTCCCTGTACCCACATGGGGGACCTGGAAGAAGCTCCTGACTCCTGGCTCCGGCTCAGCCCAGCTCCAGCCATTGTGGCCATTTGGGGAGTGAAACAGCAGATGGAAGACCTCTCTCCCTCTGTCTCTGCCTCTCCGTAATTCTGCTTTTCAAATAAATAAATCTTTAAATTAAAATAAATGACATGACTTCTAAAGTTAGTGGAAAATGGAGTGGAAAGATAAGTTTATTTTGGTGCAAAAAACCCAAAATCCACGTCTAGGTTTTTCATCATATGTGTTTTCCATGAGCTTTTTGAAGATTGTTTGTAAAACTCAGATACAGAAAACAAATTAAAACAAATATATGGCTTAATGAATTATTTTAATCACTTTGTAGCTATCAACAGGAGAGGGAATAGGTGAGGAACTACCCACCCCAGGACCCTGTCCGTGTGTCCGAATCCATTCACAGCCTTCTTGCCATCCCAAAGAAACCGTTACCCTGACGTTCAGAGCCATCTCTGCTTTGCCTTCCTGTGGTTTTTGTTTCATGTTACAAAGTGTCCTTCCCTAATGACTACAGTTTAGTCTAATCCATCTAAAAAAATTGCTATGTTCTTTTTCTCCTTTTTGTTCATACTTTTCATGTGGGGATAATTTTAGATTGATGGCAAATGTGCAAAGAGAGTAGATACCGTTCCTTATATCCTTCACCCAGCCTCTCCTTTATGTTAACATCTTATATAACCATGGTATATTGATCACAAGTAAGACATCAACACTGGGGCATTTCTACAAATTAAGCTCCAGGCTTTATTCGGATTGCCTGAGTTTTTCCACTGCTGTCCATTTTCTCTCCCAGGGTTCCACATTGCATTTAATCATTGTGTCTCCTTAGTTTCTTGCAGCCTGTGATAATTTCGAGGTCTTTTCTTGTCTTTCAGGACCTTGGTCCTTTTTTTTTTTTTTAAAGATTTGTTTATTCACTTGAAAGCCAGAATGACACACAGAGCGAAGGAGAGGTGGAGACAGAGAGGTCTTCCATCTGCTGGTTCACTCCCCAGATGGTCGCAACGGTCGGAGCTGTGCCGATCCGAAGCCAGGAGCCAGGAGCTTCTTCTGGGTCTTCCCACGTGGGTGCAGGGGCTCAAGGACTTGGGCCATCTTCTACTGCTTTCCCAGGCCATAACAGAGAGCTGGATTGGAAGAAGAGAAGCTGGGACACCATATGGGTCCCATACTGGCACCCATATGGGATGCCAATGCTGCAAGTGGAGAATTAACCCACCGCGCCACAGCACTGGCTCCGAAGACTTTTAGTCTGTTTAAATTTTCAGGCTTGCCCTCTACCTCTGGATTTTGTGTATTGCATGCTGCGCTTCAGCATGCAACTTGGTATTTCCTACAGATCTGCAGCCAGATTCAAAGACTGCATAGGATTCAGCTTGGATCCCTTTAGCAAGATCTTAATTTGCTTTTACTCTAGGACAATCTCCCTTTCTCCCTTCAGTTGAAGACTGTTTTTCCTTGGAGCTCAGCCCACCTTCCACACCTCCATACCAGTTTCCATGAACAGAGGTGGGGTATGGAACCTGGTTCCTATGTGAATCCCAAATACAGGCCAAATTGGGAGGGAGGGGAAGAAAACCTTCATTCCTCTCTCTGACTCCTGTCTCCTACCTTGTTGTAACTTCATACCCATTAAGGTAAATTGGTGTGGGCACCTTTTCCCCATCTGACAACTGTATGCTTTTAAAGGGATAGCACCATATTTCATTTGTCAGTGTGTCTGCTCCTGATGTCTGGAAACTTCTAGACCCTCGGTATTGTATGAACAATTAGTGAGTGTGCTAGTTTGAGGTCTGTGATTGGATGATTTCTTACATGTAGTGAGCTCGCTGGAGTCCTGTGGAGGAGTGGGTCCTGGGGACTTTCAGAGAGGACAAGAGGCTGTACAGAACAGAAGGCAAAGGACACATTTAAAAAGGGAGAGAAAAAAGAATGAAAAGAAAGGAAGTCGGGTACTGACCTTTGAGGCAGTTTGGCAAATGAGGAAGTTCGGCACACTTGCTCTCCCTCCCCTGAGCGCCCGCCTACTCCAGGTCCGCGTGCTGATTGGAAAGCAGCTTGCCCCAGAACAAATGCTAGCACTCAGGTATTGCAGCACCAGTGCCCTGTGGTTGTGGGTGGGGACTCGTGCTTGGTAGTGTGTGGGAGGTTACACTCCCTCCTTCCGGAAGAGAATGTCCTGGGGAGTCTACTTCCTCTCCACACTTTCTCATCCAGATAAATTGTCTTCTCCGAGGAGCAAGCCTCCTGGGTCAATTTTTAGTAATGTGAGAATTCACAATTTCTACACCCACCTCTATTTCTTCTTGCTCCCTTAAAAAAGGAAGTATGTTGTTGAGAAGATACTCAAGCTACAGAGAGATGGATTTGTATACATAGTTTCCCTATAGCACTGATCCCAGCCTTTGATTATTTTTATTGCATGACTTGCATTTTAATTCTATCCTAATTTATTAAATTCCTTTATTTTTAGTTTATCAATATATAATTGACAAATAAGAATTTATAGACTTAGAGCATTCAGTTTGATGTTTTTTTTTAAAGATTTATTGTTTTGTTTGAAAGGCAGAGTTACAGAGGCAGAGAGAGAGAGAGAGAGAGAGAGATCTTCCATCCCCTGGTTTACTCCCCAAATGGCTGCAATGGTTGGAGCTGGGCTGATCCAAAGCCAGGAGCCAGGAACTTCTTCTGGGTCTCCCACATGGGTGCAGGGGCCTAAGGACTTCTGCTTTCCCAGGCCATAGCAGAGAGCTGGTTTGGAAGTGGAGCAACCAAGACTCAAACCGTGCCCATATGGGATGCCAGCACTGCAGGCAGTGGCTTTACCTGCTATGCCACCACCCTGGCCCCTGATAGTTTTTTTTAAAAAAAATGATTTATTTGTTTATATGAAAGGTAGACTGATAGAGAGAGAAAGTGATCTCCCATCCCCTGTTTCACTCCCAAATGTCTGCAACAGCTATGCCAAGTCCAAGCCAGAAACCCCTATCACCTTCTGAGTCTCCCATGTGAGTGGCAGGGGCCCAAGTACTTTGATCATTATCCACTGCCTTCCCAGGCACATTAGCAGGGAGCTGTATCAAAAGCAGATTAGCTGGGATTCAGACCAACACTTTGATATGGGAGCCATGGGTGCAAGGGGCCCAAGAACTTGGACCATCTTCCACTGCTTTCCCAGGCCACAGCAGAGAGCTGGATCAGAAGTGGAGCAGCCGGGACTTGAACTGGCACCTATATGGGATGCTAGCACTGCAGGCAGTGGCTTTACCAGCTACACCATAGTGCCAGCCCTTGCTTTAGTATTTTAATGTTTAAGATACCATGGACCTCCCCATGATAATAGTTGTACTGTTAGTATCAATTTATAGGAACTATATAAAAAACTAAGGGCCGGTGCTGGGGCGTAGCAGGTAAAGCTGCCACCTGCAGTGCCAGCATCCCATATGGGCACCAATTTGAGACCCAGCGGCTCCACTTCTGATCCAGCTCTCAGCTATGGCCTGGGAATGCAATGGAAGATGGCCTAAGTCCTTGGGCCCTTGCACTTGCATGGGAGACCCAGAAGAATCTCCTGGCTCCTGGCTTTGGATTGGCCAATTGGAGAGTGAGCCAGAGGATAGAAGACCTCCCCCCCCGCCACTCTGCCTCTCCTCTCTCTGTGTAACTCTTTCAAATAAGTAAATAAATAAATACTTAAAAAACTAAAGCCACTGTGTGTGCACATCATGATAGTTTTTGTATACAGTTGACATGCTAGCATATTATTTATTCATTTTAGATAATGGGTGGGTCAGGTAGAGATTCCAGAGTCTTTGTAATCATTTGCTCCCCCACTCCCCAGCAATTTGCTGCCTACAAGTTGGGAACAATGGCTAGTTTGCTTGTTTCAAAATGGAAATTGATTTCTTATTTTTCCCTGATTGTGAAAATAATCCATGCAAGCTACAAAATTTTTGGAATACTCAGGAAAATAGAAAGGGAACAAAAGTCACTCATGCTGTCACCACCCACAAATAACCACGCTTAACTGGAAATATCCTGGTATCTTTCTTGATTTTTGTCTGCACAAGTATAGGCATACAGAGTCGCTGTGGAAAGCTTGAGCTCTTGATTCCAACATCTCTAGGCTCATATCTCTGCTTTGCCACTTCAGTGAGCTGTTGCAGGTGATTTAACCTCTTGGTGTCTAAGTTTCTTCATCTGTAAAGAGATAATGGTAATGCCTACTTACATCAGAGGATTGTTACAAAGATGTAATAATCCACATAAAGTACTTTGCTTAGTGCCTTGCTCATATATATGTACTTACAGTAAAAATCCAATAAATGTTATTTATAATATATAATTTATTATCCCAAATGGGATCATATTCTATGTCCTGCTGTGTAACCTACTTTTTCACCTAAACAGTACATTGTGGACATTGAAAAAGTTGTTTATTTAGTTATGTATTTAATTTGACAGAGTGAGAGAGGGAGGGAGTTTCTATGCCATTGCTCCTCAAATCCCCTCAATAGCCAGGGCTGGGCCAGGCCAAAGTCAGGAGCCTGGAACTCAATCCAGGCCTCCTAAGTGTGTGGCAGGGACCCAATTACTTGAACCATCACCTGATGCTACCCAGAATGTGCAATAGCAGGAAGCTGGAATCAGGAGTGGAGCTGAGACTCAAATCCAAGCACTCTGATATAGGATGCAGGAGTATCAACTGACATCTTTTAAAAAATTGTTTTATTTGTTTGAAAGGCAAAGTTACAGAGGAGTGAGTGAGAGAGGAGGGGGGCACTTCCACCTGCTGGTTCACTCTCCAAATCCCCTCAATAGTTGAGACTGGGCCAGGCCGAAATCAGCACCCTGGAACCCCATCGGGTCTCCTACATGGGTGGTAGGGACCCAAGGACCTGGGCCATCTTCTGCTACTTTCTCAGGTACATTAGCAGAGAGCTGGATCAGAGATGGAGCAGCTTGGACTCAAACCAGCACCTGCAGGGGATGCTGCACAACACTGGTCCCTCAACTGGCATCTTCAATCACCATGCCAAATGCCCACCTCTGTGGACATTTTTCATGTCAGTTTTCCTTAATTGTGTTACACATAGCACTTCATTTTATGAACATACCATAAAGCACTTAACCAAACCCTTATTATGGAGGCAGCACTAACTTTGAGATGTGTCTGTTCTATACTGGAGTCAGATTTCTAGCTCTTTCCCTGGGAGGTGAAACATGGCTGACCAGAAAGCCCCCTTTACCTGCAATTTTTCCAGCACGACTTCTTAGTGGCCCTCCCCCTAGGGCTTTTTAGGAGTTAGTGGTGTAGAAAGGGGGACTCATTCTCAAGCTTCCATGAAACTGGATATGGTCCAGGGACCAGGTAACCAGGTGAGCAGAGTTGCAACCCAAGTCTTGGGCTGGGGTGAACCCTGGAAAGAATGAACCTTGTAAGCCATGGATCATTGAGGCCAGCCCGTACCCAGGATAAACTAGGGTAAGAACATCTGTGCCTCATCAGCGTGTTGGTTTCTATGCTTCGTGTTGTGTTCTTTTTCTTTTGAGAAGAAAAAAATCAATCTAGTCTCACCTGAACTAACGGTGAGAGTGTTTTGGAATTTCCTAAGGCAGAATATCTGGGACGTCCGAGGACTTTCTTGGTATGTGGGTGGACCTGGCCGCTCTGCCTTGTATTAAGTGAAATTAAGTCATCATCAAACAAGATTAGGAAACCTAGCGAGGTGGAGACCTGGTTGTTACTAAATTCACTGCCCTCCCCCTTTTTTAACATGCCCACAGAGGTATGTTAATCATCTTTGACTGATGAACCATTCTCATCATTGTTTCACGAATGTTTTTCTTATCCACCTATCTATCTCTTGTCTTTTATTGATTCTTATTTTCTTGGTAGGACTTTTCTCTTTTGTGAACCTGTACCACAGATTAGCAGTTTTGGCTTTGGCCTTGGACTTCACCAAGGCCAAGGTTTCTTCTTGATGCTACAGCTTTGTAAATGGAGTTCTTCTTTCCCTTATCTTCAGTCCCTAGCCTAAAAGGATTCATCAGTGAATCTTCAGACTCCCAAGTGGGTTCTGTCACAACAGCCTGTGGGCAGCTCCTAGGTGAAGTAGGCCACAGAGAAGGATTAACATTCTCCGAAGCCAAAGGCAAGTCATATAGAGATTGAGATATTAAATTTTAAAAAACCAGTTAATATTCTAAGCTCTGGAAGGCCAGCAAGGTGGGGAGGTCAAGGCAAGAATAAGTCAAAAGGCAAGGCCATTCCAAAAGATAACAATGCCAACAGAACTACCACCCCCTCCCCACTGCCACCCAGATCTAGCCCTAGGTCAAAGGTTGGGGGAAGTCAGAAGGGCAAGTGATTTTGATCTCTGTGTCTACATGATTAGAACAATCAGATAGGAGTCTGACTGTTTTCTCATGGGCTTTGGCCAACATCAGCTTATTCCTCAGGTCACCCTGCCTTCCTCTAGCTAGCTTGCCTATGCCTTCTAAGCTTGTTCTTGTGTGTTAAACAATTGGATGATGTGTGTGGAAACAGCCAAGCTGGGAGTGGCAAGGAATGAGGATTTGTTCAGTGCAATGTGATATGAGGTGACTTCAGAAAGTTATGTAAAGTGGAATTAAAAGATAAGTTTGGGGGGTCAGAATTGTGACACAGCAGGTTAAGCTGCAGCTTGTGACCTGATGTCCCATGTTGGAGGGCTGGTTCGAGTCCCAGCTATTTTGCTTCTAATCTAGCTTTCTCTTAATGCACCTGGGAAAGCAGCAGCAGATGGCCCAAGTGCTTGGGCCCCTGCCACCCACGTGGGAGACCAGGATGGAGCTCTTGGCTCTCGGCTTTGGCCTAGCCCAGACCTGGCTGTTGCCACCATTTGGAGAGTGAACCAGCAGATGGAAAGATCTCTTTCTTTCTCTGACCTTTCCTCTCTGTGTTTCACTCTGCCTTTCAAATAAATAAATATCTTTTTTAAGAGATATTTGTTTTGGTGCAAAAAATTGTAATATCTGTGTACACAAGGGGTCTTTAAAAAGTTCATGGGAGGGGTCGGCGTTGTGGCATAGTGGGTAAAGTTGCCACCTGCAGTGTCAGCATCCCATATGGGCGCTGTTTCAAGCTCAGCTGCTCCACTTCTGCTCCACCTCCCTGCTAATGCACTTGAGAAAGCAGCAGAAGATGGCCCAAGTGCTTCGGTCCCTGAAAATTACAGTTTGCAAAGACACTGCCAACATATCACCAGTGTGGGTAGGCAAGGCCTACCTGGGGAGACTGCTTCTGTTTCCCCAAGGTGATTGGACAGAGAGGGTCTAGGACCCAATCAATCTGAAGAGGAACAGTTTATTGGCTGCAAACTGTCTACAACCTTTGCACCCTCAAGGAGACTCTAACTCCCAAGTCCAGGAGCAGCTGCCTGTGTGCCCACTCCTCTCATATATTAGATGCCTGAGGCAATAGCTTACCCCACTGATGGACCCCTGAGCGTTTCTGGAACATCTGAGTTTCCCATACTTTGGTGTCAGAGAGGCCACAAGTCATAAAGAATCATAAAACTCTTCATCTTATCTTCTGGGAGAAGCTTCGTGATGTGGCTTGACTTCTCCTGGGCCCCACCTTTCTGTTCGAAGATCCAATACACCTGCCAAAGTTCCTGAAGCTGCCTGCTGGCGGTGGGTGGTTGCCCTTCGCTGCAGGGTATTAGGGAATTACATCAGCTTTTATTGTCCTTCACCTATTCTGAAAGCTAAACCTCACATGTGGTTTGCTCAGCCCACGGGGATTAGAAAAGCATCTGGTATGAGCCACTTACGTGTGGGAGGCAGCAAAATCTAGGAGGAGCCAAGCTGAGCTACAGGTCGCAAACTCTTAATGTCTCCAGCCACCAGGGGTTCTAGAAACGCCGGGACCAGGCTAATAGGGAGAGACGGTGAGGGTGGTGAACTGGAGAAGGCATGCTTCTTCTACAGGCCTTCAGATTTGGTTTTCCCAACTTTTTATGGTGAATAATTTCAAACACAAGGAGAAGTGGTGGGGCCGGTGCTGTGGCATAGCAGGTAAAGCTGCTGCCTACAGTGCTGGAATCCTATATGGGGGCCAGTTCAAGTCCTGGCTGCTCCACTTTTGATCCAGCTCTCCTCTATGGCCTGAGAAAGCAGTAGAAGATGGTCCAAGTCCTTGGGCCCCTGCACCCATGTGAAAGACCCAGAAGAAGCTCCTGGCTCCTGGCTTCGGATCGGTCCAGCTCCGGCCATTGCGGCCATTTGGGGAGTGAACCAGCGGATGGAAGATGTCTCTGTCTCTTCCTCTCTCTGTAACTCTGCCTTTCAAATAAATAAATAAATCTTTTTTTTAAAAAAAGGAGACATGGTAATCACAGTATGATGAATACCTATACATCATCTCTTGCTATAAATTCAATAATTATCAGTGTCATGGCTATGCATTTTTTCTCTCTCCATAGATATTTATGTATGTGTACGTGTCTTGTTGTTCTGAACCACCTCAAAATTTAAAAACAATAAATACTGTGTTTTCTAAACAGAACACAAGTGCAGAGAGATTGTGCCCAGTGGGGAGGGGCTGCTACAAGTGGCACAGACCAAGCGTGGGTGCCCCAAGGAAGTCCTGGTAGTGCAGTCAACGTTGGGAGCTCTGACATAGGGCAAGGCGTGGGGCAGCAGAAACAGGCCACACTTCCCGCTCCTTCCCAGCCTTCTTGTTTCTGAGACCAAGATGTCATCCTTTTCAGATCTGCTGGGGTTTTATACTTTTCTTCTTCTGTTTTTTTAAGAATTTATCTGTTTATTTGAAAAGGCAGAGTGTTAGAGAGATGAAGAGAGAGAGAGAGAGAGAGAGAGAGAGAGAGAGAGAGATCTTTCATCCACTGGTTCACTCCCGAGAGAGAGAGAGAGAGAGAGAGAGAGATCTTTCATCCACTGGTTCACTCCCGAAATGCCTACAACAACCAGGGCTGATCCAGTCAGAAGCCAGGAGCCAGGAGCTCCATCTGGATCTCCCACGCAGGAAGCTGGATCAACAGCAGAGCAGCTGGGACTTGAACCAGCACTCCTATATGGGATGCTGATATTGCAAGTAGCAGCTTAGCCTTCTGTGCTATAATGCAGGTCCCCAGGTTTCTTTGTGTTATTATGGAGTATATTATACATATAAAAAAGTTGAGGGGCCGGTGCCCTGGTGCAGTAGGTTAATCCTTCGCCTGCGGCACCGGCATCCCATATGGGCGCCGGTTCTAGTCCTGGCTGCTCTTTTTCCAATCCAGCTCTCTGCTGTGGCCTGGGAAAGCAGTAGAAGATGGCCCAAGTCCTTGGGTCCCTGCACCTGCATGAGAGACCGGAAGAAGCTCCTGGCTCCTGGCTTCGGATCGGTGCAGCTCTGGCCGTTGCAGCCATTTGGGGAGTGAACCATTAGAAGGAAGACCTTTCTCTCTGTCTCTCCCTCTCACTGTCTGTAAGTCTACCTCTCAAATAAATAAATAAAATCTTTTTTAAAAATTGAGTGAATAATAATGTAAATATGTGTCTCTACTGCTCAGCGTGAGAAATAGGTGCTATGAGTAGCTTCCATGGCCCCTGTCCGTCTCTCCCTGACCTCATTCCTCAGGCTGTGCCTCATCAGAAGTAATCACCACGTGGATGTGTTTGTCTAGCTTTCACTTGCTTTTATTTGTACAAAGGAACTTCCAAAAGTTCGTGGAAGATGGAATGAAAAGGTAAGTTCACTTTAGTGCAAAAAAATAAAAATAGAAATGCATGCAAAGAAAATGGAGACACACACATACACACACACACAACCACCCCAGGTACTTATCATAAGCTAGTTATTTTGCTGATCATTAGATACAAATAAGATTGACTAGATGATGCATATTGAATTCTTCTTGTAGTTTTTATCAAACACTAAACTGCTTCGCCATACTTGGGTGTTATCTTCGTTATCTATTAGTTATGGGATATATATGTTTAAGACCTGACTGACAGAATTCTGCATGTACCTGTGACATATAGCCCTGAGACTGTGCACTGACCAACACTGATAGGGACACTGCCCTTACAAGGAAAATATGAAATGTCGAGATCTGGAATGTACCTCCTATAGGAAGAAAATAGTTTGTCATATTATTGTGTTGTCAGATCGCCAGTTAAGATAATATGTACTTGACTGGCAAATATTTTAACAGTGCACAATATCAGCCTTAATAAACACTGGGGAGAAGCTATGAGGCTTAGAATATTCTGGATTCTGATATTACACACTGACTGCTTAAAGGTCTAATCACCCTAAGAGATGTCAATTTTAAATATCTAAAATCTATTTAAGGGTGGGAGGGATGTTATGGGGGGGAATGCCATTGTAATCCATAAGCTACACTTCGGAAATTTATATTCATTAAATAAAAGTTAAAAAAAATAAAATCTATTTAAAAATAAAATTCCAGCATATATATAGGATTTCCAAAGCCCTGGGAAAGAAAATGCCATTCAGATATTTCTTGATATATAGATGAGTTGTTGCCCCCAGTCGTGTGCCATATATGATATCTGAGTCAATGATGGACTGCATATATGTCAATGGCCGGTAGCAGCGTCATACATCCCATGTGTGTTATGTGTCCTGTCTGTATCATTTTCTCTTGCGCTCGATATGATCTCGTGTTTTGTTTATCATGGCCCCTAAGCATACAAAAATCTGTGGTTGATTTTGCCAGTAAGAGACTGCGTCGGGGCCGGCGCTGTGGAGTAGTGGGTAAGGCAGTGCCGGCATCCCATATGGGCACTGGTTCAAGACCCAGCTACTCCACTTCTGATCCAGCTCTCTGCTATGGCCTGAGAAAGCAGTAGAAGATGGCTCAAATGCTTGGGCCCCTGCACCCACGTGGGAGACCTGAATGAAACTCCTGACTCCTGGTTCCTGGCTTTGGATCGGCGCAGTTCCGGCCACTGCGGCCAATTGGGGAGTGAACCAGTGGATGGAAGACCTCTCTCTCTGTCTCTGCCTCTCCTTCTCTGTGTAACTCTGACTTTCAAATAAATAAATAAATCTTTTTTCTTTTTAAAATGAGGCTGTGTTGGGCTGGCGCCGCGGCTCACTAGGCTAATCCTCCGCCTTGCGGCGCCGGCACACCGGGTTCTAGTCCCGGTCGGGGCACCGATCCTGTCCCGGTTGCCCCTCTTCCAGGCCAGCTCTCTGCTGTGGCTAGGGAGTGCAGTGGAGGATGGCCCAAGTGCTTGGGCCCTGCACCCCATGGGAGACCAGGAGAAGCACCTGGCTCCTGCCATCGGATCAGCGCGGTGCGCCTGCCGCAGCGCGCTATCGCGGCGGCCATTGGAGGGTGAACCAACGGCAAAAGGAAGACCTTTCTCTCTGTCTCTCTCTCACTGTCCACTCTGCCTGTCAAAAATAAAAAAAAAATGAGGCTGTGTCAAATGACTGCCCTGAAATTGAAGATAAAATTGATTAAGGACTACAAAGGTGGGACATCAGTGATTACTCCTTGCCAGTTAGGGGTGTCCCGTTTCACCTTAGCTATTGTTCTTGAAGAACAAGAACAAAGTAAAGGTAGCTCTCAAAGTATCTGCTTCACTGAAGGCAGTGAGACTAACAAAAATTTGCGAAGGGCCTGGATGAGTTATGACAAACAGATATATATCCCATCTGGGTTTCATGGAAGTCCACTCTGTGATGTTCATAAAATGATGAATGTACCTCATGTCACATTTCTCAGAGTGGATCCCCTTCGTTAAGTGTTGCATGACTGTGTATGTGTACGTGTGTGTGTGTGTGTGTGTAATTGTCAAAAGCAAGCAGCTAGCCAGCGCCGCGGCTCACTAGGCTAATCCTCCGCCTTGCGGCGCCGGCACACCGGGTTCTAGTCCCGGTCGGGGCACCGATCCTGTCCCGGTTGCCCCTCTTCAGGTCAGCTCTCTGCTGTGGCCAGGGAGTGCAGTGGAGGATGGCCCAAGTGCTTGGGCCCTGCACCCCATGGGAGACCAGGATAAGCACCTGGCTCCTGCCATCGGAACAGCGCGGTGCGCCGGCCGCAGCGCGCCTACCACGGCGGCCATTGGAGGGTGAACCAACGGCAAAAGGAAGACCTTTCTCTCTGTCTCTCTCTCTACTGTCCACTCTGCCTGTCAAAAATTAAAAAAAAATTTAAAAAAAGCAAACAGCTATAAACAATGCACTGTTGTTTAGGGAGACACACATACATACGTGATGAAACTACAAGGGGACTTCAAAAAGTCTGTGGAAAGTGGAATTAAAACATGAGCTTATTACAGTTATTTTTTAAAAAGATTAATTTATGATGCTTACATTCTAGGGAGAGAAGACAACAACAAACTATAACCTAATGCAAAGTGGTGTTACACACTGTTCAGTAAAATAAATGAGAGTGAAGGGGTAGTAAATGGGTTGCAATTTCAGATAGGTCAATCAGGAAAGTATGTAGCTATCTAGGGGAAGAGCCATTGCAGAGAAAAAATATATAGCAGGTGCAAGGGCCCTGGGCAGAAGCATGCTTAACTTGTTCAAGGAGCAGCAAGTGGGCCAACATGAGTGGAGTTCAGTGAGCAAAAAGCAAAGAAAACAGCAGGAAGTGGGGTCAGAGAAGTGGTGATACTGTAAGTCATGGCAAGTCTTTGAAGTAATGGCACCTTGGGTCATCAGTGACTTCCTGTTGGCTAGGAGCAAGGCCTAATGGTGAGTTTCTATTCTGGTCCCCTGATTTTTGGTTTCTCCTCCCTTCATTACCTATTCAAACTTTTAGACAATGTTTTTCACATTTTCACTTTCAGATACAATTGCCTGTGAGTTAAAGGACAACTTGCACAGCCTCTGAAATCTCCCCCACGCTGTTGGCGCTACCCGGAATTCACACTCACCTCTTCTTTGCCCAGGGTCACATACCCAATGCAGTCAACACGAGAAGCTAGTTGGTCTTCACTCCCCATTGTAATGAGAAGAGCATGTTAGAACTAGAATGAGTCGGGTGAGTTACATTGTTGGGTTCAGTACCTGTGACAGAGATCTTAAATAAAGTGTGGCTTACATCAAATAAAGATCTATTTGTCCTATGGCAACACTGCTCAGTGAAGCTCTCATGAGCCCAGAACCCCCCATCCCTATGTGTTGCCACCATGTACCTGATCCAAACTGGTTTATCACCATGTCTCCCTAGACCATTGTAGTAGCCTCTTAACAGCCTTTCGCTTTGTTTCTTGTCTTTTTTTTTTTTTTTTGGACAGGCAGAGTGGATAGTGAGAGAGAGAGACAGAGAGAAAGGTCTTCCTTTTTTGCCATTGGTTCACCCTCCAATGGCCGCTGCTGCCGGCGCATTTCACTGATCCGAAGCCAGGAGCCAGGTGCTTCTCCTGGTCTCCCATGCGGGTGCAGGGTCCAAGCACTTGGGCCATCCTCCACTGCCTTCCCGGGCCATAGCAGAGAGCTGGCCTGGAAGAGGGGCAACCGGGATAGAATCCGGCGCCCCAACCGGGACTAGAACCCGGTGTGCCAGCGCTGCAAGGCGGAGGATTAGCCTGTTAAGCCACGGCGCCGGCTTGTTTCTTGTCCTTTTCAATTCTACTCTCTACAGAGCAGCCAGAGGAAGGTTTTGAAACCCTATGTCAGATTTTGCCTTTCCTCTTTTCAAAACCCCTCCAACGATAAGAAAGATCTCTAGACACCAACATGGAATGACTTCCAGGATATATTTAAGTGGAAGAAAAAAAAAAAAAACAAGATACAGAATAGCATATATAATAAAGCTGCCTTCTATGCTAGAAGGGACACACACACACACACATTTATATACAAATATATGGGGCTGGTGTTGTGGCACAGCGAGTTAAGCCCCCACCTGTGATGCTGGCATCTCATATAAGTGATAATTTGAGTCCCGGCTGCTCTGCTTCTGAGCCAGCTCTCAGCTAACATGCCTGGGAAAGCCGTAGAGGATGTCCTGAGTGCCTGGGCCCCAGTATACACATGAGAGACCCAGATGGAGTTCCAGGCTCCTGGCTTTGGCCTGGCCCAGCCTTGGCTGTTGCGACCATTTGGGGAGTGAACCAGTGGTTGGAAGATCTCTCTCTCTCTGTCTCTGTTTCTCTCTCTCTCTCTCTGCCTTTCAAATAAATAAATAAGTCTTTTGAAATATATATGTGTGTATATATATACACAAATATAAATAAGGGTACTTCAAAAAGTTTATGGAACAATGGAATTAAAGATAAGTTTATTTTGGTGCAAAAATTTTTTTGAAATGCATGCTTAGTTTTTGGAGACCTCTCATACATACAGAGGCTTCTCATTGCAAAAAGAACCCTAGAAAGAAAAAAAACCCTAATTACCTAGTTATGAAAAATTAAGGGAGAGGAAAGCAATAGGTTAGCAGGGGTGGGGTTGGGCGTGAGACTTTTCTGAATATACTGCATTATATAAGCTTATAAGTGTACAAGGAATGATAGAGATAGCCAAACATTATTGTACAACCTCTGATGAAATAATCATGTCAGACAGTGGGCACCACTGGCTTCTAAGCCCATGAGGTAAAAGGTTACCACAGATTGTCACCATGGAGAAACCAGGCTGCCACCATTTGTCCTTTGCATCAGTCTTGAGACCACAAAAAGTGAGACAGCTCATTGGTAATTACCTACCTACACATGCCTATAGAGTACTGGTGCCTCCAAAGTTGAACCTGAATCTAATCAAAACTTGAGCTAACTTCCAGTTTAAAGAAAATAGGAGGAATAAAGGAACAAGTGAAAAGACAACATGGAAAGCCAAGACACTGTGGCAAAAATGGCCTTCAGGAAAGATCTCTGCATGAGAGACCAGAAGAAGCTCCTGGCTCCTGGCTTTGGATCATTGCAGCTCCGGTCATTGCGGCCATTTGGGGAGTGAACCAGAGGATGGAAGACCTTTCTCTCTGTCTCTGTCTCTCACTGTCTGTAACTCTACCTCTCCAATAAATTTTAAAAAATATTAAAAAAAAGAAAGTGAGTCAGAGAAGTCAAAGGACTACTCTAGGTTGAAATAATTTAGGGGATATAAACATTTTGGAAGCAATGAGTGAAATTTGGCTGTGAACTAAGTATTAAATGATACAAAGACATTTTTTCAATTTGTTAGATGTGATAATGGCTATTTTTATGTAACAAATTGGTCATTTAAGAATATTTTTATACATAATATCTGTACATATTTATAGACTACAATGTGATATTTTAATACACGTACAGGATGTGTACTATTACATCAGCATAATTGATACATACATTAACTTAAAACATTTATCATTTCTTTGTGTTGGAAACATTGAAAATCAAGTCTAGTGGCCAGCATTGTGGTGTAGTAGGTTAAGCTGTCGCCTTGATGATGGCATCCCATATCGGAGTGCCAATTTCAGTCTCAGTTGCTCCTCTTCCCATCCAGCTCCCTGCTAATGAGCCTGGAAGATAGCCCAAGTACTTTGGCCCCTGCCAACCACATGGGAGACTCGGATGAAGTTCTGGGCTCCTGGTTTCAGTCTGTCCCAGCCATAGCCATTCTGGCCATTTGCAGAGTAAACTGGTGGATGGAAGATTTCTCTGTCTTTCCCTCTTTTTCTTGATCTGTCACTTTGCCTTTTTAATAATTCATCTATTTTCTTTTTTGACAGGCAGAGTGGAGAGGGAGAGAGAGAGAGAGAGAGAGAGAAAGGTCTTCCTTTTCCGTTGGTTCATCCCCCAATGGCCGCTGCATCTGAAGCCAGGAGCCAGGTGCTTATCTTGGTCTCCCATGCAGGTGCAGGGCCCAAGGACTTGGGCCATCCTCCACTGTACTCCCGGGCCACAGCAGAGAGCTCTACTGCAAGAGGAGCAACCAGGGCAGAATCCGGCACCCCGACTGGGACTAGAACCCAGTGTGCTGGTGCCGCAGGTGGAGGATTAGCCTATTGAGCTGCGGCGCCGGCCAATAATTCATGTTTTAAAAAAAACCCAGTTGGGTCAGCACTGTGGCACAGTAGGCTAAGCTTCCACCTGTGGCACCAGCATCCCATATGGGTGTTGGTTCATGTCCCAGCTGCTCTTCTTCTGATCCAGCTCTCTGCTGATGGCCTGGGAAAGCAGTAGAAGGTGGCTCAAGTGCTTGGGCCCCAGAACCCACGTGGGAGACCTGGGTGAAACTCCTGGCTTTGGATTGGCCTAGCTCCACCATTCTTTTTCATTTGGGGAGTGAACCAATGGATGGAAGAAGACCTGTCTCTCTGTCTGTAACTCTACCTGTCAAATAAATAAAATCTTTAAAAAAAAACCCAGGTCATCTTTATTAGCTATTTAAAAATATATCATGGGGCCAGCACTGTGGCACAGTGGGTTAATGCCCTGGCCTGAGGCGCCAGCATCCCATATGGGCACTGGTTTGAGACCCGGCTGCTCCACTTCCAATGCAGCTCTCTGCTATGGCCTGGGAAAGCAGTAGATGATGGCCCAAGTGCTTGGGCCCCTGTACCTGCATTGGAGACCTGGAAGAAACTTCTAGCTCCTGGCTTCGGATCGGCACAGCTCCAGCTGTTGCAGCCAACTGGGGAGTGGGCCAGTGGATGGAAGACCTCTCTCTCCATCTCTGCCTCTCCTCTCTCTCTGTGTAACTCTGACTTAAAAATGAATAAATAAATAATTTTTAAAATATTTGGCCGGCGCCATGGCTTAACAGGCTAATCCTCCGCCTTGCGGCGCCGGCACACCGGGTTCTAGTCCCGGTTGGGGCACTGGATTCTATCCCGGTTGCCCCTCTTCCAGGCCAGCTCTCTGCTATGGCCTGGGAAGGCAGTGGAGGATGGCCCAAGTGCTTGGACCCTGCACCCGCATGGGAGACCAGGAGAAGCACCTGGCTCCTGGCTTCGGATCAGTGAAATGCGCTGGCAGCAGCGGCCATTGGAGGGTGAACCAATGGCAAAAGGAAGACCTTTCTCTCTGTCTCTCTCTCTCACTATCCACTCTGCCTGTCAAAATAAATAAATAAATAAATAAATAAATAAATTTTAAAAAATATTTATTTATTTATTTATTTGAAGGGGAGAGTGACACAGAGGGGAACGGGGAAAGGGAGAGGGAGAAAGGGAAGGTAGGAGAAAGGGAGAGAGAGAGTCTTCCACTCACTAGTTTGTTCGCCAAATGGCTGCAACAGGTGGGGCTGGGCCAGGCTGAAGCCAGAAGCCAGGAATCCCATCAGGGTCTCCCACATAGGTACAGGGGCCCAAGCGACTGAACTATCTTCTGCTGATTTCCGGGGCACATCAGCAGGAA
Source organism: Lepus europaeus (assembly GCF_033115175.1). Classification (NCBI taxonomy): domain Eukaryota; kingdom Metazoa; phylum Chordata; class Mammalia; order Lagomorpha; family Leporidae; genus Lepus; species Lepus europaeus. Next base: position 86,034,819 of record NC_084850.1, read on the forward strand.
TCTAGACTGGAAGTGGGCAGCTGGGACTCAAATCTGCCATGATATGGGATGCTGGTGTCACAGGTGGCAGCATCACTTGCTATACCACAATGCCGGCCCCAAGATTTTTGTTGCTGGTTCCTCTGCTTGGACTGTTCTTCCCTGTTACCTTGACCAGTTGCCTTCACTTCACTCAGATCTCTGTTCAAGGAGCACAGTTCCACAGATGGCCTCCCTCACCGCCCCAGCTGAAAAAGGACTCTCCACCCTCTGCTGATTCTTCGCTGGCTTGATTTGTCTTCATGACAGTTAATAGTACCCCAGGGGGTGCTGCCTGCTTGCTTGTCTGCGTCCCCTAATGAGCACGCAAGTTCTACAAGAGCAGTGTCTTTCTTTTATTCAGTGCTGTGCCTGCCACATTGTAGGAACTTACATAAGCATTGTTAAAATATGGAAAGAAGAGTGTAGTGATGGCTTAGAAACGCTGAGTGACGTTGACAGGCTGGTACGTTTGCTGAGCTGCTAATCCTCTAGGGACACCGTGTGCTGTCATGACCTCTATATGTCATATGGTGTGAGTGATCTTGGAGATAAAGAGGGAGGCATCTCCCAGACTCTGCTTGTCTTCAGGGAGGATTTGTTTGCACAGATGCTTTTGGATGGTGTTACCTGGCTCAGCGCCTGGCAGTGGGGTTTGTGAATGGGGTGGAGTCCTCTCCAGCTATCAGCACGTCTGCCTCTATTTCCTGACTCACCGGTTCCCTGTCCTAGGCCATCCCTAAGCTACTTACTGGGGAAGCAGAAAAGCTGCTTTTTGAGGAGAAGCTTCACCAGGCCTTGGGAACCAGAGGTTAGGCCCGAAAAAGTCTGTAGTTCTTCCTTCACATTGTGCCTTGAGACTGTGGTGGGTTAAGTTGTGGAGGTGTTAAAAGGGTGGGTTCCCTGGGACAGGCTTGGGCCTAAGGATAGCAATGAGTCTGTGTGTATCATCTATCTATCACCAATCATCATCATCTATCAATCTATCATCAATCACCTATCATTATCTATCAATCTATTTTAAACCAATCATCTATCATCTATCAATCTTTCATCAATTATCTATCAATCATCATATATCTATCACCAACCATCTATCAATAATCTCTCATCAATCAATCTATCATCAATCATCTATCTCATCATTCCTGACCTTTGTGTTCTGTTCAGTTGACATAGATATCTATTTTTACACCAGTTCTACTCAATATTCTGTTTTGATGTTTGGGTATTTATTATGGATTTTAATGTCTAGTTAGGCTTGTTCTTTATAATTGAACTGAGTTTTCAAAAATTACCTGTTTTTGACTGTTGATCCTTTCAGGGGAATTTTAGGGTAAGGTTCTCAAGTTCCAAACAAAACCTTAAAAGGATATTCATTGGACATGCATTAAACATTCAATTTAATCTGGAAATATCTTTACAACATTGAGTTTTCTCATCCAGGAACATGGATATCGATAGATTTTCGTAGATCTTTCCCCCACTAATATTTTCGAATCAGTTCTTATGGCAGAAAAGAAAATTTACTTTTTGGTATATATTACCTTATATTTAGCCCCTTGACTGAGATTTCTCATCAATTCTAAACATGTTTCAGTTTATTCTCTTGAGTAAACAACTATATTGTTTGTAAATAACTTATAGCCTATTGGTTCCTGGACAAGTTCAGGCATTAAGCTGTCATGAAGTAAACTCATATCCTGTTAGTGAAAATGGTACACCATAGTTTGTTCCTGAAAATTCATCTCACAGTGTAAACAATATCAAAATTAACCATAAAAATGAGTGAAAAGCCATGTTATTTTTATTTTAAATAGTTGTTTAAAATTTTATTTATTTATTTGAAAGGCAGGGTTACAGAAAGGCAGGGTGGGGGGAGAGAGATCTTCACCTGCTTGTTCACACCCTAAATGACCATGAGAGCTGGGGATGGGCCAGGCTGACGCTCCCATGTGGATGACAGGGGCCCAAACACTTGGGCCACCTTCTGCTGCCTTCCCAGGAGCATTAATAGGGAACTGGATTGGAAGCAGAGCAGCAAAGATTCCAACCAGTACTCATATGGGATGCCAGAGTCATAGGTGGTGGTATAACCTGCCGCACCAGAAAGAGAGAGAGAGAGAGAGGGAGAGAGAGATTGAGACTCTTCCATCTGGTGGTTCATTCAACAAATGCCAGCAACACACAGGACTGGTCCAGAAGCCAGGAGCCAGGAATTCCATCTGGGTCTCTTTTGTAGGTGGCAGGGACCCAAACTCTTGAGCCATCATCTGCTGCCCCCCAGGATGCATCAGCAGTGTATCGGGAACTTGAACCAGCACTCTGATGTCACGCTTAACCTGCTACAGCACAGTGTCTGCCCCATGTGTTATTTTTAAAAACTCTTAGCGAATATGTAAAACTAAACATTCAAGAGACATACCACATCATAAATACTTCTTTTGGGGGGTTATTTTGATGCAGAGAGTGGATGATCTAAGATATCTTAAAATACACACGCATTGGGAATATATGGAAACCACTGAAATGTTTGCTTCAAAAGGATGAATTTTAAAAAATGAAGATACAAAAACATCATACGTTGACTTTATTAAAAGAAAGAAGATGCAAGTCCTTGAAGTTTGGAATTACGATATGTTTTCTGCTAAATGTTGTTCCAGTAAACCAGGCATATTTTATTATCCACAGGCCGTTCCAAGCGCATTTTAAAATAGAGTCATCTGGGGCTGGCGTTGTGGTGCAGCAGGTCAAAGACCTGGCCTGCAGTGCCAGCATCCCTTATGGGCACTGGTTCCAGTACTGGCTGCTCCTCTTCCAATTCAGCTCCCTGCTAATGGCCTGGGAGAGCAGTGGAAGATGGCCCAAGTGCTTGGGCCCCTGCATCTGCATCAGAGACCTGGAAGATCCTGGCTCCTGACTTCAGATCGGCGCAGCTCCAGCTGTTGCAGCCAATTGGGAGTGAGCCAGTGGATGGAAGATCTCTCTCTCTCTCTCTCTCTCTCTCTCTCTCTCTCTCTCTCTCTCTCTGCTTCTCCTTCTCTCTCTGTGTAATTCTGACTTTCAAATAAATAAGTAAATATTTTAAAAATTATTTATTTATTTGAAAGTCAGAGTTAGAGCGAGAGAGCACGCACATGCAAGAGAAAGAAAGAGAGAGAGAAAGAGAGAAAGAGAGAGAGAGAGAGAGAGAATCAATCTTCTATCCACTGGTTTACTCCCCAGATGGTTGCAACAGCCAGGGCTGTGGCAGATTGAAGCCAAGAACCAGAAGCTTCTTCCGGGTCTCCCACATGGGTGCAGGGGCCCTAGCACTTGGGTCATCTTCCACTGCTTTCCCAGGCCATTAGCAGGGAGCTGGATCAAAAGAGGAGCAACTGGGACTTGAACTGGCACCCATATAGGATGCTGGCACTGCAGGCGGCAACTTTACCCACTGTGCCACAGCACTGACCCCTCATGGTGACTTTGATTTGCATTCCATTATGATGAATAATTTGGAGCACCTTTGCATTTGAATATCTTCTTTGGAGAAATATCTAGAGAAATCTTTTGCCCGTTTGAAAAATTAATTTTTTTTATATCCCTGTTATTGGATTTTATGTTATTTACATATTCTGGCTATTAGGCTTTTACCAGATACGTGATTTGCAAATATTTCCTCATTTTCCATGGATTGTCCTTGCACTTTCTTAATAGTGTCCTTTGAAGCAAAAAAAAAGTTTAAAGTATTTTATTATATGGAGTCCAACTTAACTACTTTTCTTTTGTTGCTTATGTTTTTGGTGGCATAGCTAAGTAAACATTGCCTCATTCAAGATCATGATGTTCTACACACATATTTTTCTCTGAGAGTGTGTTCATGTTAGCTTTCACTGCAGGCCTTTGATTCATTTTAGGGAAATTTTTCTCAATGGTGTGAAGTAAGGACCTGACTTAATTCTTTTTCCGTGTGGATATCCAGTTGTCCTGGCATCATTTGTGAAAAAGAACATCCTTTCCCCCATTGAATTTTCTTGGCATCCTTGGTGAGAAATCAGTTGACTGTAAATGTGTGGTTTTGTTTCTAACATAAAAAAGTTTTTTAAAAATTCATCCATTCTTTTCTCGGAGGCCCAACCTGGGACCCCTCTGAGCAGAATCCAGGTCATTTTTGCTCACATTTGGGGACTAATTTTGGCGGAGTGCCATGGACTTCAATTAGGAATTTAGGCTGCTGAACAGGTTCTAGAAAATGAGGAACAGGACATGTAGTGGTGCACTGGGAGAACTTTGGTTTGGAGTTAGTAAGGCCTGGGTTGTTAGTTGTTTTAGTTACTGGGCAGTGGACAGGAAGGCAATCGTGATCATATGGGACTGGTGTTTGCATGAAGAGACAAAGGTTGTGAAAGCTGTCGTGTGGATCCTGACACCTGACCTTGTGGCTCCCTCCCTCCTGACGTAGGGTGGTTAGCGTGGGATCGTGAGAGGTGGGCTACTCAGTGGGTGCCTGTTTCCTACACTGTGCAACAGCTCTGGTTCCGGTCCTTACCTTTTGTGTCAGGAACCAGACAAAGGAAGGATGAGGCAGAGGAAAACGTCTTTCTGAAGACCACGAGGGAAAAATCTCAGGTTTGAGGAAAGCCCAGGCGTGATTCAAAACAATGAAGTCGTTATGTCTTGTTTTATGCATCCAGAACTTTATTTTTATAGAAGAAACAGCCAGACTAGAACTCTGTCGTAACTGAGGGAGTCCTGTGTGCTTGAATCAGGAAACCATGGTTCAGGTCCCTGGTTTACTTTGTAGCAGCCCCCAAATGAGAAGTAACAGAACTTGGAGGAAACAAGGCATCCTTCTTCTAAACAAAGCTTCCAATCCTAAACCTCAACAGTGTTGGATCCACTAAGGCTCAGGGGAGAAGGGGCATAGTGTCTATCATTACTCAGATCTGACAGTTGGCTGGAGTGACTCAAAAGACTCCCAACCTGGTTTGTAGCCCTAAAATAAGCAGGGATCATAGAGCAGCTTCCTCTGCTAACCAGTCCTCCCCAGTCCTCCTCTGCCCCTTTGGTTCTGTCCCTCAAACCTGCTCTGGGCACTTGAGAGGGGATGTCACTGTCGGAACCCTGACTCATTGAGTAGTATCTGGCTTGGCTGGCTTCGCTTCCCATCCTTGATCTCCTCTTCTCTCCCTAAATTCTTCTTTCCCTAAGGCTCTACTTGAAATCCCCCATGGCTTTTGGGGTTTGCTTATGGGGACTTTGGCTCCTGTTAAATGACTGTCAGCTCCTGGGTCTCAGGGAGGCCATATTCAACTTTGTGCTGGTCAAACAGCTTGTGCAGGGCGCGGATGTAGAGTGCATGGTACTTGTCTACCATCTCCTTGCTGGGTCTGTTAATCCTGGGGACTGGCAGGGGCTCCCCAACTATGGAGAAAGACAGGAGACATGCATCAGAATCTTCCCCCTACCAGCTCAAGCTACCCATTCCTCACTGGGGACCACATCCTGAAATTCAGTGTCTGGGTCCCCTCCCCTTCCTCCATGTTTCCCCCTCTTGATCCAGCCCCATTCTGGCACTCCTTCTTGGATCACCTAACCTTATCCATGCTCAAGAGAATGTGCACAAGCTCAGGAGAGTGATGAAGGATTCTCTTGGGGCAGCTGTTGAAATCTGTCCCATCCATGAATGGCCACAATTCCCCATCCTGCTCTCAGTCACACTCACTGAGATTCCCATTGCCCATCCCATCTGGGAGCGGGGTGCCCTGGGCCTTGGGGTGAGGAAGGGCAGGGATCACGAACCAGTGTGGTCCAGGGATAATGAACAGCTCACCGACAGTGGTAACAGGTCGATTGAAAGGCAGAAAGCCCCAGGACCCACGAGTGAGGCCTCGGCCGTGGAAGGTACAGAAGTTGATCCCCAGGATTCTTTTGCCTATGTTCTGGAAGTGTTTTTGGAAGATCCTTTTCCATGTGCCCTCAGGGAAGGTCGTCTGATTGTGAACCTCATTCTCCCCAAAGGTATAGGAAGGGACAAGATAGGCCCTGCAAAGAGAAGGGGCAGGGTGGGCTCTGAGCTCTCCAAGGAAGCAAATACCTTGGCAACCCCTCCATTATAGGACTTGAATCCCAGCACTGAAACGTCTTCAGCCTGATGACCCATCTCTACCGTGCACCACCCTCCCAACTGAACTTTCTGAGGGGATCTGCTGTGCTCTGTCTGTGATGGGAAGAAACTAATTTCAGGAGCCCTAACTGCCTTCACTGCACCCAGCTCCAGAGTGGTGTCCCTAAGCCTCCTACCTGGCCATGTCACTCTGACGTGGAAACACTTCCCAAGCTCCTCACTTCCCACCACACCACTGAGTGTGGTCTTGATGCCTTACTCTCCCTACCGGGCCAGCTTCCCCTCTCCCCACTCCTCCCTCACTGTCTGCTTAGCCACACTGAGTGTGTCAACTTGCTCTCATCTGCGTGTCTTTGTAGGCTCTGCTCCCTCTGCAGGAAGTGCCTTCCCTCTGGCTCCAGGTGGCTAACTCAGTTTTGCCCTTTAAACACTCAGATGTTAAAGGTCTGCCGTCATCTCCTTGAAGAAACTGTCTTTGAAGATTTATTTTATCTATTTGAAAGACAAAGTGGCAGAGAGAGAGAATCTTCCATCTGCTGGTTCACACCCCAAATGGCCACAGCTGCCAGGGTTGGGCCAGGCAGAAGTCAGGAGCTTTTTCTGGGTCTCCCACTTGGGTGCAGGGGCCCAAGCATTTGGGCCATCTTCCACTGCTTTCTCAAGTGCATTAGCAAAGAGCTGGATGGAAAGGGGAGCAGCTGGAACTCCAACCAGTGCCCATATAGGATGCTGGCACTGCAGGCAATGGCTTAACTTGTTATGCTACAGTGCCAGCCCCAGAGAACTGTCTTTGATCACCTCCAGTGTCCCCAATGTGGATTAGGTGCCCTTCATCCAGTGCTCACCTCTGTCCTACACAAACTCTATCCCAACCCTGCGTGACAGCATCTCCTCACCTGTCTGATTACCTCAGTCGACAGCAAGCCTGACACAGGAACTGTGTTGGATTCATCTTTGAATCACTAGGGCCTGGCATAGTGCCTGACCTGTTGTAGGTCCTCATTGGATGCCTGGCTTCTTTCTCCCTTTTGGTTTGACTGGCAACTCCTGCTGATATTTCAGATCACAGCTCAGATGCCACCTATAGCACTTTGTAAACATCTCTATGACAGCACTTTATTCATTCAACAAATATCTATGAAGTTTTGTGTACCTACACTATTTTAGGCCCAGGGAACATAATGGGTTAAAAAAAAAACTTTTATCTCACCCAGCAATATGGTGCATTAGGTTAAGTGACCACTTGTGACACCAGCATCCCATATTGGAGCCAGGTCTGGTCCAGGTTAAAGCCAGGAGCCAGGAACTCCATCTGGGTCTGTCATATGGATGGCAGGGGACCAAGCACTTGGGCCATCCTCTGCTGCCTTCCCAGGTGCATTAGTAGGGAGCTGGATTGGATGTACTCAAACCAGCATTCTGATATGGGTTGCTGATGTCCTAAACATTTGTTTAACCTGCTGAGCTACAATACCCATCCCTATATTTTATAATTCTGTGTGCATGTATATGTCTTCCACTCTGGACTCTGAGTTCACAAGGACCAGATCTTATTTATTTTTGTACTCTCAATGCCTAGCACTGTGGCTGACACACAACAAGTGTTCAATAGATGCTGAATGAATGCATTCTATCCCAAATCAGGTTGTATGGTCTTTGGAGGCATTCTAACTCGTCTTTGCAATTCTCACCACATCAAGGCCAGTGCCTTCCTCCTTGGGCAGATTCTCGGCAGGTTGATAGAGAGGGAAGTCCCACTGCCCCCAGCCTGATGGGCTAATGGGCAGAAAGTAAAAGATCTTCTGCTGTCCTTTCTCCAAGTTCAAATCAAAGTGTCCACCTGAATAAGTGTGGAGGCCCAGACACTGCTAAGGCACAGCGTGAGGGGATAGAGAGAAACAAACGAGTGAAGAGGACGACCCCCCCCAGGCTATGGCACCCTAACAAAAGAGCCCCAGAACCTCGGGACCCACCCTGTCTTCAGTGCCAACTTCACAAAACCTTTCCGTTCTTTGAGGAAGATGATGGAGGTTCCTGGTTTGCTCAAGAGGGCTTCTGTAGCTCCACCCACCACAATAATCACAGCATTACCTGAGCCTTTTTTGGTCAGCAAGTAATTCAAGGCCAACTTACTCACTGGGCACAAACCTGCAAAACCAAAGAGTCAAATAGCAGAATAAACTTGGCACCTGAGCAAGGGGGTGTGGGGTTCCTCTGGGCTCTTCCTGCCAGAGACAGCTCATTGGTTTCTTGACTATTGCTCTTTCTGTCCTTCTGTCTTTGGCCTCTATATACTGGGTTAGCCCTCACCTGAGGTTGGTCCTTAGGATCAGCTACTTACCTTGGGGGTTCATGCTGGTACAGCTGGGGCTATACCAAGCTCCTCAGTGTACGCATCCACACATAACCTACTACCTTCCAGATCAGTAGTATTGGAGCTCACCCTTTCCCTCTCTACTGTGAGCTGCAGTCATTTTAACCTTGCCAAGGCTGACAGCACTGGAGGCCCTCCAGAGGTCTCTCCTCCAGGCGTGATCAGGGCTAGCTGATCAACCTGCTTCCTCCTTGGAGCAACCTGCCAAACAGGAGCCATTGGCTGAGGTTGCTGGAGAGTAGGCCAACTGGGGAGCCTGCCCAAGCCAAATTAAAATGTAGAGGAACGATGGCATGGAGATGACAACTTATTGTTCAATAGCAGTCACAGAGTATTGCATCACTTTTCTTTCCCATCTTTGCCCTGGACTCACTTCCTATTCTCTACTGGGATGGTGGAAATTACTTCCAGGCTCTTAGCTGCTGAAAGAGACCTCTGCTCCAGAATCTTGACAAGCTCAGAGAGGAGCAGAAGCATCCTCTGGCAGCCCAGTGGCCTCACTTGCCATCCCCCAACCTCCAGATAAATACATCTTACATTTTTGCATTGGGCTTTGGTTGTTTTCTGGTGTCCAGAGGGATGACATTTGTCACAATGCCCTGGCAGGGAAAAGTTATCTTGGATTCTGATGTATGCATACCCTTTATCCCTTGGCATGCTATGCAAGGATGTAGGTTTTCTCAGGAGATGAGAATAATGGACCTTGAATGTCCCAGCCAGTAGGAGAGATATTAAAATGTCTTTATGACACCCTGGGATGCGAGCTGCCATACAAATGACTGGCCAAAAGAAGCCAACTGACAGCCCTGAACGGAGTCCGCTGAAGTCCATCTGAGCTGCCCCATTCATGCTGGAGTTTTCCTGTATTTGTGTTTATGACTTGCCTTTCACCCTCCTCTTTCCATTTGCCTTTAATCCTGAACTCCAGCCTTCTGGTTTCCTCTCTGAAAGCAATCCTGGTGAGGTCATGAATCCTTGTACTTCCATCTGCACCCAGTCAAACCTTGCCTTTCACAACTTGGGCAGCACCTGATGCTTGGCTACATACCTGTTAGTGGCCCAGTGTGTTCCGGACTCATTTTCTATCAAGTCCTCTTCCAGCATGAGGTCACTGAAAAGCTTATTTGGGGTTGGAGCCCTGAGGTAGTCCAGGGAGTGCAATGATTTTGTATACTCACCCATTGACATCACATAATCACGCACAATGGGGATCCAGAAGATTCCTTCCAAGGTTGCTAGAGAGGGACTGATGGATGGGAACATCTGAGCGAAGCCAGTGGCCTCAGTGGCGAAGTTGATGAAGGCACCATAAGAGACAATGCCATGTGGGTGGTTGGCAATGATGTAGTTGTGTTTGGGAGACAGGTCGTGAGTCTTCACTAGCTGTTAGAGGGAGATTGGGTTAGAACACTGGCTAGGAAGAAGGAAGAGAGCTCACGGAGACTCAGTTCTCAGCAGGTATCCTATTGGGAGCCCCGAATCCCAGTTCAGTGGGATGTTGTCACTGTCATGAGATGGCCAAAGGGTCATGACATCAGAGAGGCTGACCTAGGCTGGCTAGAGCAGGAAAGGCTGCTACTCCCCTGTCTCCCCCCTGCCTGTCCATCCTGGACTCCTGATGCCCATGATTCCTCTGGGCCTTGACCTTCCCTGCTGCCCACTTGAAGCCTTTGCAAACAAAGAGCTGAAGAGGGAGTGAGAGTCTCGGTCACAGGATCCGAGGGCCCCCAGCAGAAGGGCAATCACCTTTACTGGGAAGTAATTTCGGAAATACTTCCAGAGGGTCCAGTTCCGTACCCAAGCAGAACGCCTGCCGCCTGTGGGTAGAGAAGGGAAGGAAAGAGCAGATGGGGCATTGCCAGTCCCTCTACCTCTCTCTCAGAGGTGGAGAGTGCTGCCTGCTGCGCTCAGCTCCCTGGAGGTGCCTCCTCACATCTCTGAGCAGTAGGTACTGCCACCAGATCCAGTCCCCCCCCCAAAAAAAAACACTGGAAGCCCCTGCTCCACAGGAGCCAGCAAAGAAGGAGGTGATAGGGAAATAGCTTGAGGCTGGGGGCACCTGCTTGGAAACCTCACCCTTTTAACTCTTCCTGGGTAGCCTGGCAGAGAACATGTGTCCTTGCTAAGCTTCACTCTCCCCTCTTGTCTCCACCCCTCCCCTCTTCACCCCTCCTCTCTTTCTCGCTCCACCTCTCTTCCTCCTGAGCACAGACATGCCCCGCACACTGCCCCACCTCTTACCTTGACTGTGGGTGTTCCAGTCATAGACGAGCCAGGCCAACGCGAGCACAGACGCCGACCAGAACTTGGTGAACACCAGAAAGTAGGGTATGAGCAGAATGGGAATAGCCCCTGAGGAAACACAAAGGGTTGGTACCTTCAGTGCCTTCTGAGCTTTAGCACGGCTCTCATAACCCCTGTCTCTGAAGGCACAAGGCAAAACTGGTGTAGGGCTTTTCTCTGCCTCCTCTCCCCGTCTCGCCTAGCTCTGCTGGGGTCCAGGCTGGCCTCTGATCCCTTGGGTCAGGGTTGCTTTGATGACTGAGACCTTAATGGAGGACACAGCATAGCCCTGAGGTTTTCAGAGCAGATCCTCGGCCAAAGTCAAATGGTGGCTGCTGGCTGACCCCCATTCTGGGACTCAGAAAATTCTTCCTGGAAGCTTGACCGTCCTTCGTGGAGCTGATAAATCTGTGTCTTCCCGCAGACAGGGGTTGCCTGCAGCGTTCAGGTTGTTTGAGGCTGAGAAGAAAACCCAGAGTAGAAACCGCTTTACTATGTCCTCTTTTGTTCCATTCCAAATGTCCCAGTGTTTCACCGTTTTCAAAAGCAGGAACAAATGTAGCTATGGCAGCAAAGGCGGTGAAATGCAAACGCCATGTGTTTTCACAGCGGTGAGAATGGAATTCTATTTTACAATCTGCCTTCATGAGAACCACATGCTGAGCACACAGATTGTGCCTAAGGAAGGATCTAGCTATGCGCAGGACTCTTTGGAGCAGATACCACATCATAGTTGATGACAGTTTCAGAGAACGGGAAAAAACTCAAAAGTTTACCTATCAGCAGGTTGGTTTCTTGCATTTTGGACATATGAACATGGCAGAAAAAAAAAGACTGAATGCGTATTGCTTTTAAAAAGTCATGTTATATGGGGTCGGTGCTGTGGCGTAGCAGGTTAAGCTTCCGCCTGCAGCACCGGCATCCCATATGGGCATCGGTTTGCGTCTTGGCTGCTCCACTTCCCATCCAGCAGAGGGCGGCCCAAGTCCTTTGGCCCCTGTACTCAAATGGGAAACGTGGAAGAAGCTCCTGGCCCCTGCCTTCGGATCAACCTACCTCTGGCTGTTTTGGCCATTTGGGGAGTGAACCAGTGGATAGAAGATCTCTTTCTTTCTCTCCCTCTCTCTGTCTACCTCTGCCTTGCAAATAAATAAAATCTCTTTCTCTTTTTTAAAAATCATGTTATAGCCTGGTGGGGTAGATGCATATCAGAATACTGGAATTCCACTCTTATTTCTGGCTCCTGTTCCATCTTCCCGCCAGTGCAGACTCTGGCAGGCAGCAGGTGATAGATAGCTCAGGTGGTTGTGTCCCTGCCACCCACGTGAGAGACTTGGATCACATTCTCATTCCCTGCTTTGGCTCAGCCCATTTCTGGCCATTGTGGGTATTTGATGAGTGATCAACGGATGGGAGTGCTTGCTTGCTCGATCGCTCCCTCCTTCCCTCCCTCTCTCCCTCTCTCCTCTCTCTCTCTCTCTCTCTCTGCCTTTCAAATAAGTGATTAAAAATCCTCATGGTGTGGAGTAGGAGAAACCTTAGCAATCAGCTGGCTTCCTGTTACAAGAACTGGCCCAGAGGGTTGCTGTAAGCATGTTCACTGGATAGGCAGTAGTGGTGGATGGAATTTTATCAGAAGTCTACCATGGATAAAAGGCCTCTGACCTTCATAAAAGATGAGAGTAAATTTGCAACTGAAACTTTGGGAAAAACTCAAGTAAAGCTAAATAAGAATCTTTACTGATTGTCTTTCTTCAAATGAATTTTGCTTGTACCCCTAGTATTTAGAATGGTGCCTGGAACACACAGTGGGTATTCAACAAATATCTGGAGATTGACTGAAACATAAATAAGTAGTTTTTTTCAATAAGCAAATTTCAATGACTAAAACTTAGTATGTATGTTATTTAAATATGATGATATTTTAAAAATATAAATGGATTAATTCTGTTCCTTATATTTTATCTCCTTCCTTTATCTATTAGTCCTTCTTTAAAAAATATTTATTTGAAAGAGTTACAGAGAGAGAGAGAGAGAGAGAGAGAGAGAGAGAGAGAGATTACTTCTCAAATGGCTGTGGTGGCCAAGGCTGGGCCAGGCTGAGGCCAGGATCCAGATTGTCTTCTGGGTCTCCCACATGGGTGCAGGAGCCCAAGCACTTAGGCCATCGTCCTCTGCTGTCCCAGGCCATTAGCAGGGAGCTGGATTAGAAGTGGAGCAGCCAGGACTCAAACTGGTGCCCATATGGGATGCTGGTGCCTTAGACAATGGCTTTACAGGCTATGCCACAGCACTGGTGCCAGAAAAAAAAATATATTTTATCTGATACCTAGTTCTGTTTTATTTTGCATTACACATGAAGGTACAGAGGAAAGGCACTATAACTTTGTGTGTGTGTGTGTAAATATATATAGACACACACATACATACATACTGCTGCAGGCAGTAGCTTTACCTGTTGCACCATAGCGCCGCCACTCCCTTACGGAATTTATTGAAACTGCAGGTGTGGCCCTGCTGGAGACCATAAGAATCCTTTGAGGACAAGACTTCCAGACCGGCCTGCTGGAGTATGAACAGTGTAATGTACAAGAGACAGGAGAAACAGGCCAACGTGGAAGAGCTAAAGATCACAGAATGAGGAGATTCATGACATCAAAGGAGAGGAATAACGAGGAACAGCGTTCGTGTGCATGTATGTGTGTCTCAGATATTGTGGCCTCAACACCAGGAAATGTGACCTGCTTCTCTTGTCCTTGTTCAAGAAAGGCGTCTTGGAGAGGATGATAGAGGAGGAATTTCACATAGGTGGGCTCCTCGAGTAGTTTATACCAAGGATGGCCAAGTCATTCTAACACATGCGCAGTGACATCTCACCGTCGTTTTAATTTGCTTTTTCCTAATAGCTAATGATGCCCAGCAGCTTTCCATGTGGTTATCTGCCTTTTGTGCATCTTCGTGGGTGTGGTGTCTGTTCAGATCTTTTACCTGTTTTTCAATGCTTTCTTGGGAGTTCTTTATACCATTAGTGTACACCTCCTATGTTTGATATGTGGTTTGCAAACATTTTCTCCCAGTCTGTGTCTGCCTTTGCATTCTCTTAACAGGATCCTTCTTACAGCAAAGGCGCTCTCCCTCTCTCTCTCTCGTTTAAAAGATTTATCCATTTATTTGAAAATCAAAGTTAAACAGAGAGAGAGAGAAGGAGAAGCAGAGAGAGAAAGAGGTCTTTCACTCCTCCAATTGGCCACAATGGCCGGAGCTGTGCCGATCCGAAGCCAGGAGCCAGGAGCTTCTTCTGGGTCTCCCAGGTAGGTTCAAGGGTCCAAGAACTTGGGCCATCCTCTGCTGCTTTACCAGGCCACAGCAGGGAGCTGGATGGGAAGAGGAGCAGCCGGGACTAGAACCGGTGCCCATATGGGATGCTGGCGCTTCAGGCCAGGGCATTAACCCGCTGTGCCACAGTGCCGACCCCGAGCAAAAGCTTTCAATTTTGGTAAAGTCCAACTTCTTAATATTTTTCCTTTTACAGATTTGCTGTTGGTGTTGCATCTTAAAACTCTGCTTATTTTAACATAATCAAAGTTTTCTCCTCTGTTTTCTATGAAAAGTTTTATAGTTTTCTGGTTTACATTAAGATTTATGATCTGGCTGGTGCTGTGGTGTAGCAGGTAAAGCTGCTGTCTGTGGCACTGGCATCCCATATGGTAGCTGGTTCAAGTGCCGGTTACAGCCATTTGGAGAGTGAATCGGCAGATGTAAGATTTCTCTCCCTATCTCTGTAACTCTGCCTTTCAAATAAAGAAATCGTGTTTTTTTTTTTTTTAAAGAAGATCTAAGATCTGTGAGCAGCTTGTGGCGCAGTGGGTTAGGCCACCTGCTAGTTTGAGTCCTGGCTGTTGCACTTCTAATCCAGCTCTCTGCTCTGGCCTGGATATGAAATCAGGAGCCAGGAGCCTCTTCTGGGTCTCCTATGCGGGTGCAGGGGCCCAAGCACTTGGGCCATCTTCCACTGCTTTCCCAGGCCATAGCAGAGAGCAGGATCAGAAGTGGAGCAGTTGGGACTCAAACCGGTGCCCATATGGGATTCCAGCACTGCAGGCGGCAGCTTATTGATTGTACAATTTAATCCTTTTATATTTAAAGTAATTATTGATAGGTAAGGACTTACTAATGCCATTTTGTTCATCATTTCCTGAATATTGTATAGATCATTTGTTCTATTTTTTTCCTCTTGTTGTCTTCCCTAACAATTTGTTGATTTTTTTATTGTGGTATGCTTTTTTTCTTTTTTCTTCATTTTTTGTGCATCTACTAAAGATTTTTCTTTATGGTTACTATGGGCCTTACATAAAATATCTTGCAGTTGTAATATTCTATTCTAAACTGATAACAATTTCAATAACTACATTTTTCCTTAATCCCCATCCCACACATTGTGTGCTATTGATTTCACACTTTGTATTTAATATTGTGTATGCACTAACAAATCATTGTAGATATAATTATTTTTAATACTTTTGTGTTTTTGTATTCTTCAGCGTGAGGCTTGTTACTTTTTTAATGGTTTCTACTTATTTACTAAACATCTCATCTCAGCAGGACCTGTTGGGTTCCCAGGGCAATGGAATTTTATCTGAGATTGAAGTCAGAAAGCGCTGGGGCCGTGCCATATGGCTGCTCCATATGGGGGGGTCCTCAGTGGAATCTAGAGTTTGTGAGCTTGTTACCGGGGTTGGGGGGGGGGCTTGACAGGGTAGGGGTCTTGTTTGATCCCTGGGCAGACTGCACTGCATCCGGAATCTTGGTCAATAGAGCTGGTGCAGGGCTGGCATTGTGGCATATAGTGTTAAGTCACTGCTTGCAGTGCCAGCATCCCATATGGGTGCCGGTTTAAGTCCCAACTGCTCTACTTCCCTGCTAATTTGCCTGGGAAAGCAATGGAAAATGGCCCAAGTCCTTGGGCCCCTGCCACCCATGCGGGAGACCTGGATGGTGTTCTAGGCTGCTGGTTTCGGCCTGGTCCAGCCCTGACCATTGTGGCCAATGAGGGAGCGAACCAGTGGATGGCAGATCTCTCTTCCCCATCTCCCCACTTTGTAATACTGCCTTTCAAACAACTAAATTTAAAAAAAAAATAGAGCTTGTAGTAGGAACAGAGGTTTTCTTCAGGGTCTGCAGCTGGGTCCACAGATGATAGGCCTATTACCAGGTACACAGACAGGTGTACTCCCTCCGGATTCCTGAGAACGTTTCTGCTGGATCATTGAGTGGGCCCCTGGGAAAGCAGGCCAGGCCTCAGAATGTGGCTCAGAGAAGCTGGAACTGAGTCACAGTGATGCTTTAAGATCTGCAGCCCAGACAGAGCTGCAGGCCTTCCTCAAGGGGGCGCGGGCAGGTATGTCTCCTGCTTGGTTTCTGGGTGGACAGAAATGATCTGGCACCATGGTTGAGTGGTTTGGAGCCAAGTTACTGGGCTGTTTCAGAATCTACTGTGGGGTCATTGTTTGCACGGATGGGTGTGGCTAACTGGCTGGTCCCTGGGCGAGCACAAGTGAGCCGATGCCATAGCTGAGGGGGTTGTTTCAGCGGTCACTGCTGGCACTGCAGGCAGCAAGCCTGGCACCCGAGGTGTGCACGGATGTGACTCTTCCCAGATTCCTTGGCAGATGGTATTGGAGGCAGAATGGAAGCCACATGGGGCTGCAGCTGAGTCTACAGGGGGATAATGCCATTTCCGGATCTGTCACTTCCCCACAGCTGGTGAGCCTGCCACCTGAGTGTGGGCCAGTTCTTTCAAAACAGCCTGCCTCGGTCTTGAGATCCACCAGGAATGTGCAACATCCTACCTGGGTACCAAGACTCCCAGGAAAAGCATTTTCTTCAATGATGGCTACCAAATTCTTGTCACTATAGGGACATACGAGTGGAGGATTTCCTATTCTGCTATCTTGTTGACATCACTCTTAAGCTAACTTTTTATAAGGTGTAAGGTTTTGCTGCATGTGCATATCCAGTTGTTCTAATAACACAGTTGAAAACATTATCCTGCCTCTACTGAATTGCTTTGTCATATTTGTCAAAAATCAATGGCCATATTTGTGTGGGTTTGTTTGTTTTCTCTATTCTGTTTCATGGATTACTGTGTATATCTCTTCATCAATATATCACTGTTTTGATTACTGTAGTCTTTATTAAGTCTTAAAATCAGCTAGTGTGATTCCCCCCAATTTTATTCTGTATCAAAATTATTTTGGTTACGGTGGAGCCTGTTGTTCTATATAAATTTTTGAATTGGTTTATCTATGCCATTAGGACTTTTTGAAATTAAACTTTTTGGGGGGCCGGCACTGTGGCGTAGCAGCTAAAGCTGCTGCCTGCAGTGCCAGCATCCCAAACGAGAGTCAGTTCGAGTCCTGGCTACTCCACTTCCAATCCAGCTCTCTGCTATGGCCTGGGAAAGCAGTAGAAGATGGTCCAAGTCCTTGGGCCCCTGCACCCATGTGGGAGACCTGGAGGAAGCTCCTGGCTCCTGGCTCCTGATCTGCCCAACTCCATCCATTGCAGCCAATTGGGGAGTAAACCAGCGGATGGGAGACCTCTCTCTCTCTCTCTCTCTCTCTCTCTCTCTCTGTGTGTGTGTGTGTAACTCTTTCAAATAAATAAATCTTTAAAAGAAGAAATTAAACTTTTTGTTTTGACAAAAATAAAACAGCAGAAATCGTTTATGTTTTAAGAAAATCCCAGATAGCCTCACCTAGACCTACTCATTGTTAATATTCTACATTTGATTTGCAGCTAAATATGAAAATATAAGTATTTACATGTATATTTGTATTTTGGAGTATACTGCAGAGATTACAACCCTTCAGCTCTAAACACCTTGGTGTGTAGTTTCTAAGAACAAAGGTATTCTCTTCCATTATGACAACCACGCGCTATTATCACATTTGAGAAATTTAATGCTGCTACAAAACTGTTATCTAATATGCCCTGCTGGGAGTTTTATTGAAATGAATTGCATTTATAGATCTATCTGGGGAGAACTGACATCTTCACTATGTTGAATCTTCCAATCTGGGATCACAATATGTCTCTGATTATTTAGATCTTTTATTTCATTCATCAATATCTTACGGTTGTCCTTTAGTATCTATGGGGGATTGTCTCCAAGACTGCCTGAAGACACCCAGATCTGTTGGCACCCAAGTTTCTTGTGTAAAATAATGTTCTATTTGCATATAACCAATGCACATCCTCCTGTGTTCACTAAATAATCTCTAGATTACTTATAATATTGAATATAAATTAGCCAAAGCTTTGTAATTAGTTGTTACTGTGTTGTTTAGGGAACAGTAGCTGGCAGGGAAAAAAAATCTGTGTGTTTAGAACAGGTGCAACTTTTTGGGGAATATTTTTGATACACAGGTGGTTAAATCTATGGATGCAGAGCCTGTGGAAGTGGGAGAGGGTGCAGAGTTCTGGTGAAGCAAATTAAGCCGGTGCTTGCGATATGGCACTCTGCTTCAGATAGAGCTCCCTGCTAATGCTCCTGGGAAAGATGGCCCGGATGCTTGGGCCTCTGCACCCACATGGGAAACCCAGATGAAATTTTAAGCTCCTGGCTTTGGCCTGGCCAAGCCCTGGTCGTTATGGCCATTTGAGGAGTGAACAGACAGAGAGATCTCTTTGTTTCCCTGTCTCTCCCTCTCTCTGTTAACTCTGCCTTTCAAATAAGTAAAATAAATCTTAGCAACAAAATAATCTGTGAAAATGGATGGCCGGCAGTATAGTTTGCAGTAGATGGACCCTATGCATATCTCATTTATAAATATTTCACCTTTTAGAAGTATTTAAATAGTATTGTTCTGTAAGTTACTCTTTTTAATTGTTTTTGTTAGAGTATACAAATGTGAGGGAGTTTTTTATGTGTGATCATATTTGTTAGTTCTTGAATGGTTTGGGATTTTTAAAAATATATTCCTTGGGAGCAGGCGCTGTGGCGCAGTAGGTTAATCTTCTGCCTGCAGTGCCAGCATCCCATATGGGCGCCAGTTCTAGTCCCAGTTGCTCCTCTTCTAATCCAGCTCTCTGCTATGGCCTGGGAGAGCAGTAGAAGATGACCCAAGTCCTTGAGCCCCTGCACCCATGTGGGAGACCCGGAAGAAGCTCCTGGCTCCTGGCTTCAGATCAGCACAGCTCTGGCTGTTGCGGCCATTTGGGGAGTGAATCAGCGGATAGAAGACCTTTCTTTCTCTTTCTTCCTCACTGTCTGTAACTCTATCTCTTAAATAAATAAATAAAATCTTTAGAAAAATGTTTTAAAAATTCCTTGGAATTTTCTACGCTATCACGCAATCTGCAAACAAGGCCAGTTTTATTTCTCAATTTCTTATCCGCAGGCCTTCATCTCTTTTTATGTTTTTGCCGAAGTGCACTCGCTAGGACTTTTAGTATTGTTGAATACAAGTGGCGAGTGTAGACATCCTTGCTGTTTCTGTAATGGTTTGGATCATAGTTTGGGTGTCCCCCATAGTCTTCTGTTAATGAAGTAATGCTAAAACTTAATATGATAGTGGTGCATCAGGTGGGGCCTTGGGAATGATTGGATTGGATTCAGCTGTTTAGGGCGCAGCCCCATGATTGAATCACGACAGTACTATAAGGAAAACCCCCTCAGAGGGTAGAAGACAGGTGTGCTCCCTTGTCTCTCGCTGCTTCCTGGCTTGCCATGTGATCCCGCCTCTGCGCGTGCTCTTGTCATCCACTGCCCTCAGCAAACGCCAGACTAAAGGGGCCACCTGCCTTGGACAGTGAAACTCCAAGACTGTGAGCCAAAATGAACCTTCTTCCTTCATTAAGTAACTTCTCTCAAATATTGTATTGTTACAGCAACAAAAAGCTGAGAAACACAGTTCTCAATCTTAGAAAACATTTGGGTTTTCACCGTTGTGATGTTAGCTGTAGGTGATTTTGTAGATGCTCTTAATAAAGATGAGGAAATTTCCTTCTATTCCTAGTTGCTTGAGACTTTTTTTTATATGATTGAACGTTGAAATTTGTCAAATGTCTTTTTTACATCAATTGATATGATCGTATTTTTTTTTCCTTAGCTGGTTGATATGCTATTCTACTTTCATTGATCTTTTTTCAAATATTTGCACTTGCTTTCCTGGATAAAGCTCACTTGGTTGTGGTACATTGAACTTTGTACTATATGATTGTACATCCAAAATTTCATAAAGAAATAGAATTAAAATATAAGTTTATTTTGTTGGAAAAAAATTTTAAAATCCATGCATACAGGTAGTCTTCAAAAAGTTCATGGAAAATGTGTATTATGAAAAAAAATGCATGGATTTCAAAAATTTTGGCACTAAAATAAGCTTATTTTTAATACCATTTTCCCATCAACTTTTTGAAGTACCATCCTATTACAAATTCAATTGAAGATTTTTGCATTTATATTACTGAGGGATATTTGTAATTTTCTTCTTTTGTACTGTCTCTGTCTGGTCTATGTATCAGGATCTGATCTCTTCATGAGTTGGGAAATGTTCCTTCCTTTTCAGTTTTCTGGAAGAGATTGCATAGAATTGGTGCTATTTCTTCTTCAAAATGTTTGGTAGAATTTTCTTTTGGAACCACATGGATCAGGAGATGCTTTTTTTTTTTTTTTTTTTTTTTTGATAGGCAGAGTGGATAGTGAGAGAGAGAGAGAGAGACAGAGAAAGGCCTTCCTTTTTGCCGTTGGTTCACCCTCCAATGGCCACTGTGGCTGGCGCATCGCGCTGATCCGAAGCCAAGAGCCAGGTGCTTCTCCTGGTCTCCCATGCGGGTGCAGGGCCCAAGGACTTGGGCCATCCTCCACTGCACTCCCTGGCCATAGCAGAGAGCTGGACTGGAAGAGGGGCAACCGGGACAGGATTGGTGCCCCAACCGGGACTAGAACCCGGTGTGCCGGCGCCGCAAGGCGGAGGATTAGCCTGTTAAGCCACGGCGCTGGCCAGGAGATGCCTTTTTAAAATAAGATTTTTATCTATTTCCTCATGGATGAGTTTTGATTGTGGCTTTAGGGGAGCTATCTAAATATAATTGTTAATTCATCTATTTTTTTCTTTTTAGTTTCATCAATTTTTGCTTCATGTATCTTGAAGCTCTATTGTCAGATGCATATATATTTAGGATAGTTGTGTCTTCTTTTTTTTTTAACTTTTATTTAATGAATATAAATTTCCAGTGTACAGCTTATGGATTACAATGGCTTCCCCCTCCCATAACTTCCCTCCCACCCGCAACCCTCCCCTCTCCCGCTCCCTCTCCCCTTCCATTTGCATCAAGATTCATTTTCGATTCTCCCCATACACAGAAGATCAATTTAGTATAAAGATTTCAACAGTTTGCACCCACATAGAAACACAAAGTGAAACATACTGTTTGAGTACTAGTTATAGCATTAAACCACAATGTACAGCACATTAAGGACAGAGATCCCACATGAGGAGCAAGTGCACAGTGGCTCCTGTTGTTGACCCAACAAATTGACACTCTAGTTCATGGCGCCAGTAACCATCCTAGGCTGTCGTCATGAGTTGCCAAGGCTATGGAAGCCTTCCAAGTTCCCCGACTCTGATCATATTTAGACAAGGTCATAAAAGACAGAGTGAGGATAGTAACCAATGATCCTAAGAGTGGCATTTACCAGGTTTGAACAATTATACAGCATTAAGTGGGGAAGAGGACCATCAGTACACACAGGTTGGGAGTAGAGCCATTGGTGGTAGAGTAGAGGTTATGATTACAAAGGAATGAGGCCCAAGTGCACTAGACAGGGCCTAGAACAAAGGACAGAGTCATTATTAGAGGAGCTAAGAAAGGTGCTGTCTAAGCTACAAGTAATTTTTCTGATTGAGAGGCAAATAGAACCTGATAGAAGGGGCTTGATAATAATCTGGTGGGCTTTAGGCCTTGTAAGTTAAGAGGCCAAGACCTATCTATCTCTTCACATGGGGTATATCCTAAGGGAGGTGTGAACCTCCTAGGGGAAGGCACTCTGTTGACTTTCATTACTTGGCTGGCCTGGGAGGAGAGCTGGCCAGGTAAAGGCAGGGGGCATCTCTAACAAGAAATTTACAGTTCTGCCTGCAATGTTGCTGACCCTACTTGACCATACCCTCAGCTGCAGTGGTCACTTTGGAAGTTGGGCTGAGTGAAGGGCTTTTCAGCTTAGAGCCAATAAGATCTGTGGCTCTGACCTGGGCATCCTTCGACTCCAGGGCAGGTCCATTTCCAGTGATCCAACTCTTGGCAGAGCTGCCAGGGCTCTTCACAAGCTGACTTCTGCTGAAGCCCAGGCTTACCACATTGAAAGCCACTGCAGTCGACTGGCCTGTTGGGTCTGCTTGAGGGCAGATCACTGTACAGATCAGCCATTAATAGGCCTGCCACCCATTGCTTCTGATGCCGAGCTTTCTTTTCCTCCTGGTTTTTGTTAAAGCAGACCAGAGGATGCAAGTCAAGGGAGTGCCCAAGTCCCATCTCTAATCTTCGGTGGCCTGAACTACAAGTCTATAGTCACAGGCATGTTCTGTAGTAGTTTTTCTAAGGTAGACAATGCCCATGAGGAAAATTATATTCTCACTTTAAAACTTTCTTTCCCTTTGGTCTGAAAGGGAGGTTTTTTCTACTTACTGTATACTTCGCTGATGGCGAAGTGAATCTAGCTATGAGATTATTATTTAAGTTCTTATTTTGGCTATGCTATTACAGAAAAATGTTAGCCATCTCTTTTATAAGGTCTAAAGATTAAATTGTGCATCCTACAGAACATTCCGCACACTTTAGAAAGAACTTGACAATGACAGGCAAGTAATATTACTCAGAAGCTATGGTAGAAAACTAGCAACTGCCACTCTGCCAATGTAGTCTTACCATGTGAAATGTCATTTGTTTTGTATACAAGACCACTGACTAAGAAACTAAGTTAACAAAAGTCTTTGGCTAGAAAACCTACTGTCGAGAGCGGCAAGATGGCGGAATAGGCAGGGAGCACACTATTAGTCCCGGGGGAGAGAAAGTTTAATATAAGTTGTGTCTTCTTATAGAATTGATCTTTGTGTCATTATATAATGGATCTTTTTAAAAACAAAATTTCAACCAGTAAAACCTGGTTTTAACTCTTCAGTTCTTTGCTTGGCTAGTTCATACTCATCTTTCAGGACCCAGGGTGTTAGAGGTTCAATATTTTGAGGCTATCTTTGACTTCTGTCTCTTGTTTAAACAAAAATCTCTCCCATCCATCCTCCTGCCCCTGCCCCCATGGCTGCTATCTTCCAGGCCTTCTGCCCCCTGGTCTGGACAGCAGCCTCTCACCTGCTCTTCCACTGCTGGTTTCTGCCCCTCTGGTCTATTTTGTGTACCAGACAGTAGCCCGAACATTTTTGTTTTGAGAAAATTGTAAGGATTTCTACTGTCAAAACAAAAGATCTGAATAGAAGACACAACTAAATTAATTGTCCTGATTATTTTAGACTCCAAAGCCTCTCTATGGGAAGATCAGCTCTATATGTAAACAAGAGAGTTTTCAGAACAACAACAACAAAACAACACCAGGCAACCCAGACAGTGTTAACCAAGGAGAATTAAGGAGGTAGATTATGTGTCCGTTTCTCAGGAAGCTGTGTGTTGTGAAAAATACTCTCGTATAGAAAAATTTTGAAGTCTTCTTCCTTCTTGCAAAATATTTAAGCCCCCCCCAAGTCATACATTTATCAAAAGCACAATCATGTGATGTCATTTGCCTCCTCTGAAATCTTCGATATTTTCCCACTGCTGACAGAATAAAGTCTGAGCATGTTAGTCTGGCATTCAAGGCTTCCCCAGGACTAGCCTCAAACATCTCTCTAGCCTCACCTCTCAGTACCTGCACTCTCATCCCTTACACCATAGCCCAGTGTTCCTCAAAGTGTGGGCCCTTTATTGGTGCAGGGGCACGAGATGATCTGAGGAGGTGTGTGCACACAGTTACCTTAACCTGTAGTGAATAAAGTACATTCATGATCGTGATACAGTTTCTTGTTCAAAGGCATCAACTGGAGCTGGCATTGGGGTGCAGCAAGCTAAACTGCTACCTGCAATGCCAGCATCCCATATGGTTCAAGTCAAGACTGGTTCAAGTCTTCGCTGCTCTGCTCCCGATCCAGGTCCTTGCCAATGCGCCTGGGACAACAGTGGAAATTGGCCCAAATGTCTGAACTCCCACTACCCACATGGGAGACCCAAAGAAGCTCCAGGATCCTGGCTTTTGCCTGGCACAGTCCCGACCATTGTATCCATTTGGGGAATGAACCAACAGAGGGAAGATGTCTCTCCCTCTCTCTCTGCAACTCTAACTTTCAGATAAACAAATAAATGTTTTTTTTAAGATTGATTTATTTATTTCAAAGTAAGAGTTGCAGAGAGAGATGGAGAGACAGAGAAAGTAGAGAGAGGGAAAGAAAGATAGGCCTTCCATCGCTGGTTCATTTCCCAGATGCCCACAATGGCTGGGGCTATGTCAGGACGAAGCCAGAAACCTGGAGCTTCATCTGGGTCTCCCAAGTGGAGGCAGGGGCCCAAACACTTGGGCCATCTTCTACTGCTTTCTCGGGCCATTAGCAGGAAGCTGGATGGGAAGTGGAGCAACCAGGACACAAACCAGCACCCATATAGGATGTAGGCATCACAGGCAGTGGCTTTACCTGCTATGCCACAGCGCCAGTCCCTACAAATAAATATTTTTTAAAAGTTCTTCCAGTCTTGAAGTCTTAGCTCACAGGACACCTTGTTGATGGTATCTTTGCAGGCCCCCTCATCAGAATGAAGGATTCCCATTTCCATGCCCTTCCAACAACTCCACTGTGCTCCTCTCCTGCCCTGTTTCCTTTGGCTTGCTTGTGTAACTGGTGCCTCCTCTGTGTGGCCCTCTACTACCCGACAGCCTCTTAGAAACAGACTTCTGAGGCTGGCGCTGTGGCGTAGCAGGCAAAGCTGCTATGGAAGATCCAGATCTCTCTCTCTTTCAAATAAAATAAATAAATATTTCAAATAAACGACACAGCCTTTCACAGAGTGGCATGCATGGGAAGACGGCTCATGGTAAGTACTTGTTACATTGAGCTGCAGCACAGGGGGAAACTGATAGGAAGGGAATCCACCCGTGCCTCTGCTTGGTCTTGTGAGGTTACAGGAGGTGCCAGTGTGTGCGGCTACAGGTAAGCGGCCATTTCCAGTGTTAAGATGAAAACCCTGTCACTTTAGTGCGTGGAAATGTTCTGTTTCAGAGTACTGACGTAAATCCGAGCGTGGGCGATGCCTGCCAAATCTCGCCAGGGACAGATCTGGGGAGCCTGGAAGGAAGAGGGTGAAGGTAGTAAAAGTGGAAATCAAGACAAGAATGCAACATAGGTCTGGAGGCAGTGTCTTGAGCATTGATTATGAAACAGCACTGGATTGGGCCATTCTTGTGCACTATCTCATTTAATCTGCTCACAGGAGGATTGAGTCTGAAGTGTAAATGTTTTTATTGTACCCATTTTACAAATGAAGAAACAGAGACTCTGAGAGGACATTTGCCTTCATTCCAAGTTATGGGAAAAAAAGATGTAGGTAGAATTTGTTGAGACTATATTATATGTCAAGAGCTGTTTTTAGAACCTCGTGTGTGTTAACTCATCCTAATACACGTAGAGAACAAAGTATCTGCCTTCTCGAAACACCAGGTTTCTTGTGGAAGTGAAGACTTGAAGCTGAATTTCGGAAGAAGGGCAGGATCTGGATAGATGGATTGGTGTAGGGACAGCCTTCCATGTACTGTGGAGAGCTTGAACAAAGGCCTGGAGATGGGAGAGTTCACGGTCTGTGAGGAACAGCATAACCTGCAAAATGCAAGGAGCAGGGCCGGTGCTGCGGCATAGCCGGTAAAGCTGCCGCCTGCAGTGCTGGCATGCCATAAGGCCGCTGGTTCAAGTCCCGGCTGCTCCACTTCCAATCCAGCTCTCTGCTGTGGCCTGGGAGAGCAGTAGAGATGGCCCAAGTGCTTGGGTCCCTGCACTGCGAGGGAGACCTGGAGGAAGCTCTTTGGTCCTGGCCAAGATCGGCACAGCTCCAGCTGTTGCAGTCAACTGGGGAGTGAACCAGCGGATGGAAGACCTCTCTCTCTCTCTCTCTGCCTCTCCTCTCTCTGTGTAACTCTGACTTTCAAATAAATAAATAAATCTTTTAAAAAAGACACAAGGAGCAGGAGGAAGGCACAAAGGACGAGATGAAGCTGGAAAGGAGGTTAGACTGGGGTGATTAGGCCGGGAGCTGAGGGAAACGAGGAGCCAGTACACGTCATTCTGCAGAGACATAGCAGGATCAGATCTGTGTGTCGGGAAGATAATGTGGTATAACTGTGGGAGCAGGAGGAACTGTGGGCAGGAATATCCGTGAAGAGTTCTCAGTGATTCAGCTGAGAGGCAACAGGAACCTGAAACAGCCTACTGTTTCTGAAGCCGATTTAAAATACAGCCTGGAGGTAGAATTTGTAGGCCAATGCAGCCACCTGGATGTCGGGATGATGGGGATGCTGCCGTGAGAAATACCCTGATGGAGCCTGTGCTTAATTTTCTAGGATCTGATTATCATTACTCCTTCTGAAGGTGTAATG
The DNA here is from genome assembly GCF_033115175.1 of Lepus europaeus. Lineage (NCBI taxonomy): Eukaryota > Metazoa > Chordata > Mammalia > Lagomorpha > Leporidae > Lepus > Lepus europaeus. Next base: position 86,061,291 of record NC_084850.1, read on the forward strand.
AAATCAATCCGGGCGGCTTGTCTCAGGAGTGGTTATCACTCTGTTGACCAAGTGGCAAGGTGGATTGTGTCCTTTGAAGTGGTGCTATGGTGTGAGTGTGTCCCCTCAAGTGCACGTGTTTGAAACTTAATTCCCGATGCAACAGGGTTGACAGGTGGATGATGTCATGAGGGCTCCTGGTAAAAGCAAACTCAGCCCTTGCTTGCTCTTCTCCTGTGTAGTGTTCTGTTGTGTTGCTGCCTCCCGCCAGGGGATGACATAGCGAGAAAGCCCTCCCAGATGCTTCAGAATCGTGAGCCAAATAACCTTGTATTGCATGTAAATCACCACCTCCGTGGTATTCTATTACAGCAGAAGATGGACTAAGATAGGTGGGAGTGGGTGGACTCCTGGTAATGCCGATTTCTATAATAGAAAGGAAGAAAATGAACATCTGCTGAGGATTTGTATCATCTCATTAATCTTCAGAACATTCCTTAGAAGCAGATGATGCTCTGTTTCTTACTCTGGTGGAGGGCGAGTGGCTTGCTTGCTTGAGGTCACAATGAAAATAACACTTGTACAAGATCTCAGAACAAGCTGGTGGCAGAATGAGCCTATGTGACCCCTGAGACTATATTCCGTGTCTCTGTAGTATCAGAAGCTGGAGAAAGCGGAAAGGCCCACACACAAAATAAAGGTGTCCAAGGGAGAGAAAAAATAACAAGGAGTGGGAGTAAAGCTTTCTACCGAGGAAGAAGAAATCTGAACTCTGGAAGGATCGTCAGCGTAGTGTTGTGGAGCTTAGTGGGTTGAGCAGACAAAAGATATACGGGCTGCTACCTAGCCTGGCCCTTACAGGGTGCTATAGACTCTCACAAGCAGTGTGGTCTCAGTTTGGCTGGAAAGTGTTGCAAAGAAGATATGGCTTGATATTATCTCAAAGCAGGGGTTGTCCAGGGACAGACTGGAGTTCTCATGGCACCTGCGCAGGAGAAGGAATGATCAGAGCAGAGGTGAGGGTGTGGGAGGGGACATTGCCTGTTTCTTCTGTGAATAGATGGCCTGGAACACAAGCTTCCTGCAGAGGGTGGGTTGGTAAGGGATTAGAGCCAGTGAGTGGAGGAGGGACTTGAATACTGAGGCTAACGCATTTGTGTATCACCAAGTAGGCCATGGGAAACCACGGACTATATTGAGCAGGAGAGAGAGAGATGTAATCAAAGATGCTTTTGAAAGACTCTTCTGGAAAGTAAGCCTTGAAGCCATTGGAGAGGGTGGAGACAAGAGGCGAGAGGACCAGGAAAGAGGATATTGCAACAGTTTAGGGAGATGGTGACATAGTCTGGAAGAGACAGGTGGCGAGCCAGTCTTAGAAGGAAAGCTCGCCCTCAGAGGGGCCCTTAGCGCCACTGCTGAATGCAGAGGCCCAGGGATGTGAGGCTACTTCAGAACGTTCCCTGGAGAATGGAATGAAGTTTATTTTGGCACAAAAATATTTGGAAATCCATACAATGGAGTGTCTTCCAAAAAGTTGAAACTATGCATGGATTTTAAAATTTTTGCACCAAAATAAAACCCAGCTAATTGCTGTCCAGAACTAATGTCCTGCATTGTGGCACAGCAGATTAAGCTGCCACCTGTGAAACCAGCTTCCCATATAGGAGCCGGTTATAGTACACACTGCACTGCTTCTGATCCAGCTCCCTGCTAATGCACCTGGGAAAGCAGTGGAAGATGGCCCAAGTGCTTGGGCCCCTGCACCCATGTGGGAGACCTGGAAGAAGCTCCTGGCTCCTGATTGTGGCCATTTGGGGAGTGAACCAGTGTATGGAAGATCTCTCTCTCTCTCTCTCTCTCCCTCTCTCTCTTTCTCTCATTCTCTCTCTCCCTCTCTCTGCCTTTCAAATAAATACAAATAAATCTTGCCGGCGCCGTGGTTCAACAGGCTAATCCTCCGCCTAGCGGCGCCGGCACACCGGGTTCTAGTCCCGGTCAGGGCGCCGGATTCTGTCCCGGTTGCTCCTCTTCCAGGCCAGCTCTCTGCTGTGGCCTGGGAGTGCAGTGGAGGATGGCCCAAGTCCTTGGGCCCTGAACCCGCATGGGAGACCAGGATAAGCACCTGGCTCCTGCCTTCGGATCAGCGCGGTGCGCCGGCAGCAGCACGCTGGCTGCGGTGGCCATTGGAGGGTGAACCAACGGCAAAGGAAGACCTTTCTCTCTCTCTCTCACTGTCCACTCTGCCTGTCAAAAATAAAAAAATAAAAAATAAATAAAAATAAAAATAAATCTTAAAAATGAGAGAGCTCATGCCATGCTGCTTCCCTTTCTTGCCTCCCCTAACCCCCTCAACCTGCTGTAATATTTTCTTCAGCTCTGGCATCCTAATACCATTTCACCATGGACCTTTCACTTACCACAATCTGACTTACATCATAATGACCTGTGTATTTGTCCACCACTAGTGCATAAAATGTGCATAGTGGTTGAATGAATGATTTATCTCTGTTACTAGAAGGTAAGCAGCCTGTAACAAACTCCTTGTCATTGTCTCAGCAATGGCAGCCCAGGGTTTTTCTATTTGGTCTTTGCTCTGTAACTGTTGGATTGAACAGATCTGAGTATCTTAAGTGCCTCTGTGGGCATCACACTCTCTTATAGGCTGTAGCTACCTTGGTTATGTCCAAGACCCAGAACTTGCATTGTCATTTCTAGCGTAAGCACTGGAAGAATGGAAACAGGGTGTATAACCTCTAAACTAGTAGAGGGAGACAAGTAGAATGATAAAGTAATCAGTCTAAAAGAAATCAAGATAAGTGGCCAGCAAGCACCAGATGGTCAACAACACTAATAAGGAAGATCCAAATCAAAACCACTACAAGATAACACCTCACACCTGTTAGGATAGCTACCACCGAATAAACAGAAAATATGAAGTTGGTACTGGCACAGAAATTTGTTGGCACATGGTGAAACTGGAAGCCTTGTGCACTGTTTGGGGGAATGTAAAATGGTACAGCCACTGTGGACAACAAGATAGCAGCTCCTCCAAACATTAAAAAACCCAATGACCATGCGATGTACCAAGTCCACTGCTGGATATACCAAGGCACTTCCAAAAGTTTATAGAGAATGCACTTTATTTGGTGCAAAATTTTTTTTCTGGAAATCCACACATCTGTGTTAGTCTTCAAGAAGTTCATGGAAAATATATGAGTGTCAAACTTTTTGGCAACAAAGTAAATGTATCTCTTCATTCATTTGCCATGAACTTCTTTTTTTTTTTTTTTTTTTTTTTTTGACAGGCAGAGTTGACAGTGAGAGAGAGACAGAGACAAAGGTCTTCCTTTTGCCGTTGGTTCACCCTCCAATGGCCGCTGCGGTAGGCGTGCTGCGGCCGGCGCACCGCGCTGATCCGAAGGCAGGAGCCATGTGCTTCTCCTGGTCTCCCATGGGGTGCAGGGCCCAAGGACTTGGGCCATCTTCCACTGCACTCCCTGGCCACAGCAGAGAGCTGGCCTGGAAGAGGGGCAACCGGGACAGGATCGGTGCCCCGACCGGGACTAGAACCCGGTGTGCCGGCGCTGCAAGGCGGAGGATTAGCCTAGTGAGCCGCGGCGCCAGCCTGCCATGAACTTCTTAAGGTACCTTGGATTTCCAAAAGAATTGAAATCAAGGTTTCAAACAGGTATGTGTACACCTGTGTTCATAGCAGCATTATTCACAGTGCCAAGAGGTAGAAGCCACTCATGTGCCATTCAATACATGAGTGGATAAGCGATATATAGTATGTCCCCATAAGATGGTATTATTCAGGGGCCGGTGGGTAAAGCCACCATCTGCAGCACCAGCAGCAAATCCTGGCAGCTCCACTTCCGATCTGTCTCCCTGCTATGGCCTGGGAAAGCAGTGGAAAATGGTCCAAGTGCTTGGGTCCCTGCCACTCATGTGAGAGACCCAGAGGAAGTTCCTGGCTCCTGGCTTTGGATCAGCCCAGCTCTGGCCGTTGTGGCCATTTGGGGAGTGAACCAGCCGACAGAAGATCTCTCTCCATCTCTGTGTCTCTCTGTAACTCTGCCTTTCAGATAAATAAATAGATAAATATTTTTCTTTTTAAAAAATTTATTTATTTATCTGAATGGCAGAGTTAGAGAGAGGCAGAGAGATAGAGTCTTCTATCTGCTGGTTCACTCCCCAAAGGGCCACCATGACTGGGCCAGGCCAGGCTAAAGCCAGGAGCCAGGAGCTTCTTCTGAGTCTCCCATGAGGGTGCAGGGGCCCAAGCACTTGGGCCATCTTCTACTGCTTTCCCAGGCCATAGCAGAGGGCTGGATCAGATGAGGAGCAGCCAGGACTCAAACCAGTGCCTATATGGGACGCTGGCACTGTAGGCAGTGGCTTTACCAGCTACACCACAGCACTGGCCCTTAAATCTTTTCCTTTTTTAAAGGAGTTTCAGTGTGGGAAAATGAGAGATTCTGGAGATGGATGGTGGTGATAGCTTCACAACAGCATTAGTGCATTCAGTGCCCTTGAAATGTACACTTCACAACGGTTAAAGTGACAGATTTTGTGTTCTGTGTGTTTTTGCCACACTAAAGATGACGAAGAAGACATCCACATTTGTTATTCTGCATTGTCACGGAAGACCCGTGGGTGCCATTGTGTGTCCCTGTCACTCTCCATCCACCCCTTCAGCTCCTCTGGGAAGACTGAAGCTGGTGAGGTTGAAGGGGAGGAGGTGCTCCTAGGAGGCAACCCCTCCCCTTCTTGGTCCCTGACAAATCCAGTTGTCGGATACGCCATCCACCCTGGCCTAGTGTTTGAGAGAGGAAAAGGAACAGAGAAAAAGGATAAGTTTCTGGGAGAAAAATGAGAACATTTTAATGCATAAAGCCATGCCAGAAGGGCCAGAACAACCGTTCTGTGTTCAACCGTTAGTGTTCAAATACTGTACCAAGACTTCCTGGGAGCTGGTGCCCGTGGCAGCGCAGCAGGTAAAGCCTCCACCTCCAGTGCCAGCATCCCATATGGGCGCCGGTTCGAGTTCCGGCTGCTCCACTTTGGATCCAGCTCTCTGCTGTGGCCTGGGAAAGCAGTAGAAGATGGCCCAAGCCCTTGGGCCCCTACACCCACGTGGGAGACCCCGAAGAAGCTCCTGGCTCCTGGCTTCGGATCGGTGCAGCTCAGGCCGTTGTGGCCATCTGGGGAGTGAACCAGTAGATGGAAAACCTCGCTCTCTCTCTGCCTCTGCCTCTCCTTCTCTCTCTGTGTAACTCTGACTTTCAAATAAATAAATAAATCTTAAAAAAAAGACCTTCTGGGTTGGGGGGCCCCCCAGCAGGCCAGATGCAGTTCCACAGCCCTGGCCTCTTAATTACTTTCCCTGCTCTCTATGCCAGCTCCTTCTGGGATCCAGACATCCTTGTCCCCCAAACTCCCCTAGCCGAGGGCTGATCCTTCTCAAAGGAGTCTTTTCCAGGAAGTAAAGTTAGGTGCAAAGGCAGGCAAAAAAGAAACTTCGAGAGACAAAGACTACATCGGTTCACCCCCACCCCCACCCCCACCCCCATCACTTTCTTTTCTTTTATTCCATGGAAAGTGTGAGCTATCTTTCACAAACTTTTTTGTTTTATTTTAAAAATTTTTGACAGACATATAACAACTGTGCCTATGTACAGAGTACTGTGTGATGGATCATTACATGTATATGCTATGCAATGTGTTATCAGAGTAAATATATTTTTTTCTTTCAAGCATTTCACATTTCTTGATAGGGAAAGCATCCCAAACCCTATCTTCTATGTATTTTTAATACAGAAATACACAGGACATTAACATCGTCTATACTTACCCTACTGCACAGCAGAACCCCAGAACTTGGCACTGTTATCTAGCTATAAGCTAGCATCCACCAATCAACCTTTCTCAGTCCATGCCCTCACCTTCCTTTCTTGATGCAGCTGAAGTCAAATCACTGATGGGCTTAGCATGATTCGGTTTCCAGAAGGCTTAGTAGGTCAACATCTTTTGGGAGCCAAAAGCCCAGTGACACCTGCGGACCCCTTCTCTGGATAATATTTCTAAATGCACAACAGAAAATACCCAGACTTGCAAAGGAAACCCATCAAGTTAAAATGCAGCCATCCACCTGTTCCCTAAAATGTAATATCTGTTTCTGACCAAGTCACAGGAGCTGCTAACGCCCCTGTAGTTTATTGTCCACATTCATCAGTGAAGAAACTGCTACTTTTCAGCTCGAGATTAGTAAAAATAAAGAGGTAATTTTCCCATCCAAATTCCAAACTCCTCCCCACACCCCTTCTCCTGTCCCTCTCTCGACCTCTTGTTCTAGAAGGCCCCTTAGTTAAGAACTCCTGCTCGAAAGAATCGGCTTGCCATCCATGATGATGGCTTGAGTTCTGCTCACCTAATTTCCAAGCTTGCCCCTGGAATGGACCTCCCACAAAGCTCCGGTTTCCCACTGGGAATCGCTTGGAGCTGTCGGCGCATTGCCCCAGTGCTGACGGTTGCTGTGCGCTGTGTCCACTGAACAACTGGCCCTTTCATACAACTCTGCCTAATGAGTCACGCAGGCAGCTCCCAGATTTTCCAGAATTCCCTCAGCCTAATCTTATACTAGAAAATCCCCTATGCCTGCCTAGCAACACCAACTCTGCCCTGACCCAAATATGACTCTTTTCCAGCTAGTTCCTAGGGGACAGCTCCTGAGAATGCAGAGGTGGTCTTTAAACCAGAATGTGGCCTCACTCTTGGCCTTGAGGTGGCCAGCCCAGTTCTTTCCAGGGGGTGGGGACCAACCAGATGATCTCATCAGAGCCCTCCTTCTTGGGGGATGTTTAGTCTGTTCCCTTGTGTGCTCCAGCCTTCGGGGTTCACTCACCTAAAATGATGTAGCTTGGGATCCACTGCAAAACAGAGAGGGTCTGGAGGCCCTCCTGGAGATCTAGTCGGGAGAAGAAGGTCACGGTCATGGTGCTGTTCTCTTGTGGCCAGAAGCCCAACCAGAAGCTGAAAATCACTTAAGCTGAGTTGATTGTAAGTGCTTTGCTGTAATCTCTTATCCCTGAATCTGCCTAGCTGCTAGGGTTTTGTCAGGCTTGACCAAACCTTTCTTCCACTTTCCTCTACTCACTGCCCCGCCCCAAGTTCCTACACACGTATCAGCTTGCAGATCAGACTAGCTCATCTCCCCAGCGTGTATTCTTTCTCCATGTGTCCCTGGTCTCAATGAAGCAGAAACAGTTTGGGGCTTACTCTAGCTGTGGGAAGTGATCCCTGATACGTTTGTGCAGGAAGAGAGACCAGTTCGGCTCTCAAATAGCACTTCCAAAAACCATCCTGCTGCTTTTTCCTGTTTCACAAAAGGGACCTGGCAACATCTCTTGTCATTGCTGAGAGCCACCTAGCCCATGTGGGCTCTTTTCCCACACAGATACTTGGCCTTCTTTTTCTTTTTTAAAAGATTTATTTATTTACTTGAAGGGTAGAGTTACAGAGAAATAGAGACAGAAATCTATCTGCTGGTTCACTCCCTAAATGGCCGCAACAGCTGGGGCTAGGCCAGGCTGAAGCCAGCAGCCAGGAACTCCCTTGAGGTCTCCCACTTGGACCCAAGCACTTGGGCCATCTTCCACTGCTTTCCTGGGCACATCAGCAGGGAGCTGGATCAGAAGTTGAGCAGCTGGGACTTGCACCATCACGCCCATATGGGATGCCTGTGCTGCAGGCAGAGGCATAACCATAACACGGGTGCCTCAGATCCTTCTTTATGCCTCTGTTCCAGGGGGCTCTGTAGCAGATAGCAGAGAGGCAGAGCATGGAGCAGAGTGCAGAACTGGATTTCAGTCCTCACTCTTCCTGTAGGAATCACCTTTGGAAATTTCTGTGTATTCCAGAACTCAGTTTGAGCATGCATGGTTGCAAGACAGATGGCTTGAGTTCCAATCTCAACTCTGTCACTTACAAGTTGGTGAGCCTTTGGGGCTCACTTTGTTCATCTATAAAATGGAGATACTGAGAGTACTAACTTAATAGGTTTGTTCTGAGGACTAAGTGAATAAATGAACCTAAAATGTTTGGCACAGGAGCTGGCACACAGTAGACACTGTGTAAATGTTTCTGCTTATCATGGTTCATTTAGTTCAATTCTTGTCTCTTGAATATCTACTAGTTTCAGGCTAAGCATTTTGCTTCTGCACACTGGCTTTGTAAAAATTCAAGGTTGGATTGGCATAGCTCCAGTCATAGCGGCCATTTGGGGGGTGAACCAAAGGAAGGAAGATCTTTAATAAAAAAAAAATTCAAGGTACTCCCTGGGTCATAAACTTTTTTAAAAAAAGATTTAATTTATTTGAAAGGCAAAGTTACAGAGAGGCAGTGGCAGAGAGAAGAGAGACAAGTCTTCTATCTGCTGGTTCACTCCCCCAGATGGCCACAATGGCCAGAGCTGATCTGATCCGAAGCCAGGAGCCAGGAGCTTCTTCCAGGTCTCCCACGCAGGTGCAGGGGCCCAAGGACTTGGTCCACCTTCCAATACTTTCCCAGGCCATAGCAGAGAGGGGGATCGGAAGTAGAGCAGCCAGACTTGAACATGCCAGCACTGCAGGTGGCAGCTTTTACCGGCTATGCCACAGTGCCAGCCCCATAAACTTTTGAAAATTTTTTCCCATCACTATCTGTTGAGTGGCTCCTGTTCATCAGGCACTGTTGTTAGGTGCTGAAGATTTGATGGGGAAGAAGACAGACATGATTCCTGCCTTCACTGAGCTTACAGACTAGGGAAGGAGACAAATATTAAAACAAGGAAATTAGGGCTGGCATTGTGGCGTAGCAGATAAAGTCGATGCCTATGATGCCAATATCCCATGTGGGCACCAGATCAAGTTCTGGTTGCTCCAATTGCAATCCAGCTCCCTGATAATGGCCTGGGAAAGCAACAGAGGATGGCCCAAGTGCGTGGGCCCCTGCCACCCACGTGGGTCTTAAGACCCGAAAGAAGCTCCTGGCTCCTGCCTTGTAGCTGTTTGGGGGAGTTAACCAGCAGATGGACGATCTTATTTTCTTTTTGTCTCTCCCTCTCTCTCTGTAGCCCTGCCTTTCAAATAAATAAATAAATCTTTAAAAAATAAATAAATAAATAGCAAGGAAATAAACAATGTCTGTACACTTGGATTAGTGATCAGTTTCCTATGGGAAGAGGCCAATAGTCTCAGCTTAAGACCTAAACCACACAGGGTGCTCAAAACCTCTGTTGGCCGGAACTGAAAGGATTGCTAGGAAAATTGCATACAGCAGCCAGGTCCTACCAATGCAAGGGAACACTGATCCCTTAGCCCTTTCCAGGCAGAACTCTGCCTTCTCCCTGCATCCCATTCCGCTTTGGGCCTCCTGGTCGGGCTGACGAACACAAGTCTGTGGAGATGAGCTCAGGGAACTTTTTCCATGGGTTGTCCATGCTTCGTTTTCCCCTGACTTTGGATGGCCACTCGGCATGTCAGCTCTTTCTCCTCCTCTTCTCTCATTCCTTCTCTTCTGGGCTAGCTGGGGTTCCCAAGCTGCTTCTTGGGTGCAGTTCAGTGGCAAACAGGACGAGATGCATTGGAGCACATTTGCTTAGACTTTGTAGAGGGGGCAGAAACAGAGGCAGGCCTGGCTCTTCTGAGGGTGAGCAGGGGGGAAGAAGCACAGCCGCAGAGGTACCCAGAGTCCCCAGGACACAGAAGACTCACAGGGTAGAGAACTCCAAAGACCGCTTAGAGATCAAGTGTCCACTTCCCTGCTTTCACAGATGGGTAAATGGACAAGATCCAGAGAGGGTCCAAGGTCACACAGGCAACCAGAAGCAGGGCAGGGCCAGGCTCTTTCCCTTCTCTGTCTCCCTAATATCTGCCTCAGGGCCTTGTTACAGAGGTAGGCACTCAAGTAAGTGCTTGTGGAACCCATGAGGGTTAAGCCAGATTGGCAGGGCTGGATCAAGACCCTGATGGTGTCACCCTGTCTTCCCCCAAACGGAGAAGGTGTTAGCCAAGCAGGAGCTGCCTTGAGCCAACTGGACAAGTGTAGCATAAATATCAGGGACCACAAAAAGAACAGGGAGAAAAGTAGGGTAGCAGAGGAATCCGCTCACAATTCAACCAAGGAAACACTGAAGGCTGACATGGTTTCCAGCCTTGAGAGACTCTCAGAGGTCAAAACAGACAAGCACGCTGGAAGGTGTGGGGTACACAGAAGAGAGCAGCACCTACTGGCCTCCTGGGGAGTACAGGGTGCCGGGCAGGCCGTGTGGAGGAAAGGATACTGAACTGAGCAGAAGCGGATGAGGTGAAACAGGCCTGGAAGCATTGTCCAAGAAAGACTGCCAAGAGGAGTCAGTGCTGTGGCTTAGCAGGCTAAGCTTCCGCCTGCCGCAATGCCATTCCAAATGGGTGCTGGTTTGAGTCCCAGCTGCTCCACTTCTGATCCAGCTCTCTACTATGACCTGGGAAAGCAGTAGAAGATGACCCAAGTCCTTGGGCCCTGCACCCACATGGGAGACCCAGAAGAAGCTCCTGGTTCCTGCCCTCAGATCAGCTCAGCTCCGGCCGTTGTGGCTATTTGGGGGAGTGAACCAGCAGATGGAAGACCATTCTCTCTGTCTCTCCCCACCCCCCATCTGTAGCTCTACCTCTCAAAAAAATAAAAAAAATCTTAAGCAAAAACAAAAAAGAATGAAAGAAAGAAGGAGAGACTGCTATGAATTCACCATCCAAGGAGGAATGGAGGTCGGGGAGAAGTTGGGCCACTGTGGGACTTTGAAGGAACAACAGGAAACCAAGAAAGAAGGAAAGTGAAAGCAGAAGAGGAAGATGAAGGGGACCAGGGAGTTCAAAAAGACGGGGAAACACGAGCGGTTCTCAGAAAGAACCGGCCCAGGGTTCTTTTCTTTCTGGATTCAAACCTTCACTATCAGCCCCAGAATGACTCGTTTCTAGAAAGCTGGCTGAGGTCTTGCAAAATGTGTTCACTTCTGCTCTTCTCCCTCTGCCAAACCTTTATTTGCTTAGGCATCGGGATTTCAGTTCTGTTACAAACAGTAATGGGAAACTTAGGTAATGCCAGGTATGAGGCTAGGCACTATAGCTGAGAAAGCTTCACAGAGTTTCTGGACAATGGAATTGAAAAATAAGTTTGGGGTCAGGTATTTGGTGCAGTGGTTAGGCCACCTCTTTTTTTAAAAAAAATATTTTATTTATTATTTGAGAGATCGAGTCACAGACAATGAGAAGAAGAGACAGAGAGAAAGGTCCTCCATCCGTTGGTTTGTTCCCCAGATGGCCGCAACGGCCGGAGCTGCGCCGATCCAAAGCCAGGAGCCAGGTGCATTTTTCCTGGTCTCCCATGTGGGTGCAGGGGCCCAAGGACCTGGGCCACCTTCTACTGCTTTCCCAGGCCACAACAGAGAGCTGGATTGGAAGAGGAGCAGCCGGGACTAGAACCGATGCCCATATGGGATGCCGGCGCCGCAGGTGGAGGATTAACCTACTGCGCCATGGCACCAGCCCCTAAGCCACCTCTTGGGACACCTGCATCCCTTGAGCAGGTGCCTGATTTGAGTCCCGGTTGCTCCGCTTCCCATCCAGCTTCCTGCTAATGCACATTCCAGGTGGGCAGCAGGTGATGGCCCAAAGTGCTTGAGTCCCTGCTACCTGTGTAAGAGAAACAGACTGAATTCTTGGCTCCTGGTTTCAGAGTGGCCCAGCTCTAGCTGTTGTAGGCATTTGGAGAGTGAACCAGCCCATGGAAGAGCTCTCTTTTCTGTTTCTCTGTCCTCTGTCTCTCTGCCTCTCAAATAAAATGAAAATAAGTAAAAGCAAAAATAAAAGATAAGTACGGGGTGGGCATTTGGCCTAGTGGTTAAGCTGTTGTTTGGGATGCTTGTGTTCCATATGGGAGTCCCTGGGTAAGAGTCCTGGTTCTGCTCCCTACTCTAGCTTCCTGCTGATGCACACCCTAGGAGGCAGCAGATGATGGCTCAAGTGCTCAGGACCCTGCCATTCACATGGGAGACCTGGACTGAGTTCCAGGCTTTTGGGTGTAGCCTGGCCTATCCCCAGCTGTTGCAGGCATTTAGGAAGTGAATCTATGGATGGAAATGAACTCCGTTTGCCTGTCTGTCTCTTGCCTTTCAAAAATTTATTTAGTGGAGCAGCCAGGACTTGAAATGGCTCTCACATGGGATGCTGGCCTCGCAGGTGGTGGCTTAACCCGCTGCACCACAATGCTAGCCCCTGTCTCTCCAGTTTTCAAAAAAATAAATAAATAAAAAATAAAAAGGGCCGGGACTGTGGTGCAGTGAGTTATGTCGCCACCTATGTTGCTGGAATTCCATATGGGTGCTGGTTTGAGTCCCAGCTGCTTCATTTGTGATCCAGCTCCCTGCTAATGCAACTGAGAAAGCAGCAGAGAATGGCCTAAGTACTTGGGTCCCTGCTATCCATGTGGGAGACCCTGATGAAGCTCCTGGCTCCTGGCTTCAGCCTGGCCCAACTTCAGCCGTTGTGACAATTTGGGGAGTGAACCAGCAGATGGAAGATTTCTTTCTCTGTGTCTCTCCTTCTCTCTGTAACCCTGCCTTTCAAAAAAAAATAAAGAAAGAAAGAAAATATTAAAGAAAAATAAAAGATAAGACTATTTTAGTGCAAAAAGATTTTGAAGGTCATGCATAGTTTTTTCATAATGTGTATTTTCCTTGCAATTTTTCAAGACTGCTCATGGAGAGGGTACATACTTAATTCTTTCAACCATGAACTTTTTATCAAGGCCCTACTTAGTCTGGTATTGTCTTAGGTATGCAATTGAGTATGTGTGTGTGTGTGTTGGATCAGAGAGGCAGGGCAGGGAGTGAAGTGTTGAAGCCATCAGAGCATTACAGAGGAGATGAAGGAAGGGACAGGCTTGTAGCTGTGTGTCATTGAACAAGACGCTACTTCTCCTCTGTGAGCTGTCAGCTTGTAGTGCAGCGCTTGGTGAAAAGCAAGCTTATAGTAGGTCGATTTTGCCAAGCTAGTGTAGAGACATGATGCAGAATTGAAAAGGAACTTACAGAGCAGACAGTGAAAATCGCCTTCTCACCACTTGGCCACTAACAACCCAGCACTACTTCCTCCGCTTCCCAGGAATATTTTTGTGTACCCAAGCAAATTAAGGTCATTTCCTTTGTCAAACAAATGAAGGAATGAGCAGTAACATCCTGGGGACAATGCCAATGTTCAGAATCTGGGACTGGCTAAGTAAGCAATTATATAGCAACGTTTTCGACTAATCTGCGGTCATTGGAAGTCATTCAAATGACTGGGCAAACTCGAGGATCATACACTGAGTGTTAAAAGCAGGACATCAAAGGGGTCAGCACTGTGGCATAGTGGGTAAAGCCACCACCTGTAGTGCTGGCATCCCATATGGGCACTGGTTAAAGTCCCGGCAGCTCCACTTCCAATCCAGTTCTCTGCTATGGCCTGGGAAAGCAGTATAAGATGGCCCAAGTGCTTGGGCCCCTGCACTTGTGTGGGAGACCCAGAAGAAGCTCCTGGCTCCTGTCTTCAGATCAGCTCAGCTCCAGCCATTGCAGCCATCTGGGGAGTGAACCAGCAAATGGAAGATTTCTCTCTCTGTGTCTCTCCTTCTCTCTGTAACTCTGCCTTTCCAAAAAAATAAAGAAAATCTTAAAGAAAAATAAAAGATAAGACTATTTTGATGCAAAAAGATTTTGAAGGCCATGCATAGTTTTTTCATTATGTGTATTTTCCTTGCAATTTTGAGACCCAGAAGAAGCTCCTGGTTTCTGGCTTCGGATTGGCCCAGCTCCAGCCGTTGCAGCCATCTGGGAAGTGAAGCAGCAGATGGAAGACCTCTCTCTCTCCCTCTCTGCCTCTCCTTCTCTCTCTGTGTAACTCTTTCAAGTAAATAAACAAATCTTTAAAAAAAAAAAAGCAGGACATAAAGCAGAGCTCCATGCCGAGTGGATGCTCTCTTCAGTCATCATAGCTTATAACAGTCTATCAGTCTGACAGCAAACAGATTGCTGCTTTAAGGTGAAGGGGTTCTTAGTTTCCTTTTATGCAGAGTTGTTTGAATATGAAGAGAAAGAGGCTGGATTATTGTGAATCCACCTGATGAAGTAGGGCGCTTCATGCTGGGATTCATTCATTCTGTCATTCATCCGGCAAACAGGTGAAGGCTTGCTTTGACTTGTCCGTGCTTAGCAGGGACAAGTGCTAAGCTTCTCAGGATGAGTGCTAAGTTAGGCGGGTGGGGACATCCACAGCTCTGATGGAGCAAGAGGGCTGGGGACTGGTGATGAGTTCATTGTAAGACAAGAGAATTTTTAGAAAGATTGTATATATTTATTTATTTATTTATTTGAGGAGTAGAGCTACAGACATAGAGAGGGAGAGACAGAGAGAGAGAGAGAGAGAGGTCTTCCATCTGCTGATTCACTCCCCAAATGGCCACAATGGCCAGAGCTGGGCTCATCCAAAGCCAGGAGCCAGGAGCTTCTTCCGGGTCTCCCATGCAGGTGTGGGGGTCCAAGGACGTGGGTCATCTTCTACTGCTTTCCCAGATCATAGCAGAGAGCTGGATTGGAAGAGAGGCAGCCAGGACTCGAATTGTCACCCACATGGGATGCCATTGCAGCAGACAGAGGCTTAGCCCACTATGCCACAGCGTCGGCCCCAAGACAATTGAATTTGCGCGCCTTTAGTTTATCCGGAGGAGCCGTGCAGTGGATGATAGGATATAGGTCTGGGAACTCAGTGAAAAGGTCAGGGCTGCTGATAGCCATCAGTGCTTGTGTGTGTGCTCAGGGGAGCGGGAGGTGGGGTGGAGTTCGCCCACAGAGAAAAAGACCAGGAAAGAGGAAGACATGAAACAAAGCTGGCGAGGAAGACTTCTTGCCAGTTACTCAAGGCCTCTGAGCCAGGGCCAAGGACTTCAGAGTTCAGGCAGAAATGTGTCCTCCACCTGGTCCCCACTGCTCCAGGCACTCATGCTCTGGATCTGGTCTAAGTTGTCTTGGGAGGGCCTGGTAGATGATGGGGGGTGGGGTGGGGGTAGGTGGGAAATAGGTGGGAACCCCCGAGGGTGAGGTTGCAATGCAAGGTTTAAGGATTTACTGGAACTAAGTTCAGTTAGGCCAGGCTGGTGGGCTTGGCGCTGGGGACAGGCGTATTCCCCTGTAGGTTGAGGGATGTGGGGCCCCAGGAAGGTAAGGCCTTGCACTGGGGGCTTCCTCCCAGTGAGCACATCTCGGCTATGTCCCTACAGGGCTCAACAGGCAAAGCTGGGGGATTTGCAGCTCAAAACATGATGAGAGAAGTGGGGGGAGGGGTTGTCCCCAGAGCAGTTGCCACAGGAGGTAGGCACCACCTTCACCCAGCTGTCTCCCATGCTTTGTGTTTCTTGGAGACACAGAGTGGCCAGCTAGAAACCAGGGCTTTTGGGATCAAGCCAACCTCCTGGAATCCTGGCTCAGCTTGGCCGCTTAGAGCTGAGTGATCTTTGAAAAATCACTTCTCTCTCTCTTTTCAAGAAATAGATATAGAAGAGGCCAGCGCTGTGGCATAGTGGGTAAAGCCACTGCCTCAGTGCCGGCATCCCATATGGGCACCTGTTCGAGTCCTGGCTGCTCCACCTCCAATCCAGCTCTCTGCTATGGCATGGGAAAGCAGCAGAAGATGGCCCAAGTCCTTGGGCCCCTGCACTTGCGTGGGAGACCTGGAAGAAGCTCCTGGTTCCTGGCTTCAGATTGGCCCAGCTCTGGCCATTGTGGCCATTTGGGGAGTGAACAAGCAGATGGAAGACCTCTCTCTCTCTCTCTTCTCTCTTTCTCTCCCCCCCCACCTCTCTGTAACTCTGCCTTTCCTATAAATAAAATAAATTAAAAAATAGTTATGAGATGCCAGTGTTGTGGCATAGAGAATTAAGCCACCACCAGCAGTGTTGACATCCCATATGAGCATTGATTCAAGCTCCAGCTGCTTCATTTTCCATCCAGCTCCCTGCTAATGCACCTGGAGAGGCAGCAGAGGACGGCCCAAGTGTTTGGACTCATGCAGCCATGTGGGAGACTCAGAAGAAGCTCCTGGCTCCTGGCTTCAGCCTTGCTCAGCTTTGGTCATTGAGGCTGATTGGGAAGTGAACCAGCAGATGGAAGACCCCTCTCTCTCTCTCTCTGCCTCTGTTTCTCCCTCTCTGTGACTCTGCCTTTCAAATAAATAAGTAAATCTTTTATAAAATACTTTGTTTGAAAGGAAGAGCTACAGACAGAAAGAGAAGAAGAGACACAGAGAGACAAGTCTTCCATCTGCTGGTTCACTCCCCAAGTGACTGCAATGGCTGGGGCTGGTCCAGACTGAAGCCAGGAGCCAGGAGCTTCATCCTGGTCTCCCATGTGGGTGGCAGGGGCTCAACCACTTGGAACATCGTCTGCTGACTTTCTAGGTACATTAACAGGGAGCTGCTTCAGAAGTGGAGCAGCTGGGACTTGAATCGGTGTCCATATGGAATGCCGGCACTGCAGGCCATGGCTTTAACCCACTGCACCACAGTGCCAGTCCAGAAAAAAAAATAACTTCTCAAAGCTTCAATTTCCTCATGTACAAACTGAGGCTATAATCAAATCTTCCTTGGGCTGTTGTGAGGGTTAGAAATACTGTATGTGAAGGTGTTATTATATGATAGTAGCTATTGTTTTCACTACTGCCATCCCAATTGGGCTAGCCTGGCCCAAAACATTGCTCAATTATAATCTCTTTGAGGGCTTTGTTGCCAGATGGGACAAGAAAGTGAAATTGAAGGAAAGCATGTCACAACCTTTGGCTGGTGGTGATATATAGAAGATAGACTAAGAAAGTACTGCAGTCATGACATGATTTTTTTAAAGCACTCCCTCCTCTGTCCCCTTAGCTTCCCAATAGCCTATGACTGTTCCTCCTCAACTCTTGTGTTGCGTTTTATAGCTGTTCAAAGCGCTTTCGCACACTGGATTTCTTTGGCTTCCTCACGTTGGCCTGTGATGGAAGTAGGGTGGGTGCTGGTTGCATCTTGGAGGGGCTGAGATGGTGACAGCCTGGCCCACGAGTGAGCAGGAGTGAACTGTGTGCCAGGCTGAGCTGCCCTGTGGCTGAGTGGGTTGAAAGGAATCTGTGAGGAAATGATGCTGCAGGTAGTGGGGAGAGTCGTTAGGCAAGGAGACAGTGGTAACAATGCAGGATTGCTGCCGGGTGGCAATGTGCCTGTCCTGCTAATGAGCAACCTGCTGCCCAAGGGGAGCGGAAGGAGGACTTGCCGGAGATCAGAGGACGCAGCAAGGGCAGAGAGAGCTTTCGCTTCAGAAGCTTCTCCCTTTTCAAGTTGCTTCCAGTGGCAGTTGTTAGGGTCACCTAACTTGGAAGTGGTAGAGCCCCCCCCCCCCCAATTGAGACATTTTAGAAAAAATTTACTGATTTATTTGAAAGGGAGAGAGAGAAAGAGAAAGAGAAAGAGAGAGAGAGAGAGAGAGAGAGAGAGCGAGAGCGCACTTCCATCGCTGGTTCACTCCCCAAATAGTTGCAATAGCCAAGTCTGGGCCAGGTTGAAGCCAGGAGCCTAGAACTCCATCTGGGTCTCTCTCTCTCTCTCTCTCTCTCTCTCTCTCTCTCTCTCTCTCTTTTGACAGGCAGAGTTAGACAGTGAGAGAGAGAGAGAGAGAGAGAGAGAGAGAGAAAGGTCTTCCTTCTGTTGGTTCATCCCCCAATGGCTGCTATGGCCGGTGCAATGCGCCGATCCGAAGCCAGGAGCCAGGTGCTTCTCCTGGTCTCCCATGCGGGTGCAGGGCCCAAGGACTTGGGCCATCCTCCACTGCCTTCCTGGGCCACGGCAGAGAGCTGGACTGGAAGAGGAGCAACCGGGACAGAATCCGGCGCCCCAACCGGAACTAGGAACCGGGGTGCCAGTGCCACAGGCGGAGGATTTTAGCCAAGTGAGCCGCGGTGCCGGCCTCCATCCGGGTCTCTTGACGTGAGTGCAGGATCCCAAGTATTCGGGTTATATTCTGCTGCATTCTCAGGCGCATTAGCAGGGAGCTAGATCAAAAGCAGAGCCGCCGGGCCTCGAATCTGGTGCTGCTTTGGGATGCCAGCATCATCCCAGGCAGTGGCTTAACCTGCTGCCCCACAGTGTTGGCCCCAGGACTTTTTAAATAAAGCTTCTAAATTCTAACTTCTTGCATTTGAAAGCAGCCCCCTACCCTGTCTTTCTCAAGGGGGTGTTGAGAGGAGCAGGAGCAGAAAAGGTCTTGTCAGTGCCTAATGGCATTAAAGGAAATAGTGCTGAGCAGGCACCTTTTCCAGATCTCATTGGCCTCCCTGCAAAGGGCGAGTGCTTTGGCTAAACGGATAAGTCTGCATGCTTGCCTTCTTACCATGTGAATGGCCAAGGTCCCTCACCTCCTATCAGAGCTTTGCCATCGCCTGTGAAATGAAGCCCTCGTGTCTTGGCTGACACGTTGGGAGAAGAAAATAAGTAGCGGGTATATACTAGCACTGATGAGTTCACACTGGCTCAGAAGCAGCATGGGGGCTGCAGCTGTGCTGCAGTGGGTTAAGCTGCCTATGGGTGCCGGTTGGAGTCCCGGCTGCTCCACTCCCATCCAGCTCCTTGCCAATGTGCCTGGGAAAGCAGCAAAGGATGGCCCAAGTGCTTGGGTCCCCGCCACCCATATGGGAGACCCGGATGGAGCTCCAAGTTTAAGCTTAGAGCAACCCTGGCCACTGTGGCCATCTGGGGAATGACCCAGCAGTTGGAAGATCTCTCTAACTCTGCCTTTCAAATAAATAAACGTGTTTTTTTTTTTTTAAAGCAGCAGCACAGAAAGTGGTTTACAAACTACGAAGCAGTGTGAAAGCTTTAAGGAGTCCTCTCTTCTGGGAGTCCAGCTCCCTCTAGGACCCTGAGAGGCCTGGCTCCCGTGGGAGTACAGCAGGCCGTGATTTTTTCGGGTTTCTGGGGCAGTCAGGCAGACAGAAGGGGAGCCAAATGGAGGAAGATGGGCTTGTTCACCGCCTCTGTCTTCTTACCCCCCAGCACAGGCGGCAGTGGCGGGGCGGAGCTGGCCTAACCTTTTCTCTGATGAGGCAGCTGAGTAGGAATTTCTAGCGCTTCAGTGATGTAGAAGTGGTGTGAGTTTAGATTTTTTTTTTTTTAAAGCAGCTCCCTCTTTTAAGCAATGAGCAAGCAGAGGGAAAAGGACAGCAGCATAGCATCCTGCAACCTGAGGCAGTCACCCAGCTTCTCTGCGCCTGCGTTTTCATCTGTAAAATGGGGACAACAGGCCGGCACCGCGGCTCACTAGGCTAATCCTCCGCCTTGCGGCGCCGGCACACCGGGTTCTAGTCCCGGTCGGGGTGCTGGATTCTATCCCGGTTGCCCCTCTTCCAGGCCAGCTCTCTGCTGTGGCCCAGGAGTGCAGTGGAGGATGGCCCAGATCCTTGGGCCCTGCACCCCATGGGAGACCAGGAGAAGCACCTGGCTTCTGCCTTGGGATCAGCGTGGCGCGCCGGCCGCGGTGGCCATTGGAGGGTGAACCAACGGCAAAGGAGACCTTTCTCTCTCTCTCTCTCTCTCTCACTATCCACTCTGCCTGTCAAATATTAAAAAAAAATGGGGACAACACTGCTTATTTGGCAAGATCATCTGAGTATTAACAGTATGGGAGGGGCTGGCACTGTGGCATAGTGGTTAAAGCTGCTGTCTGCAGTGCCGGCATCCCATATGGGCACCAGTTCAAGTCCCGGCTGCTCCATTTCTGATCCAGCTCTCTGCTATGGCCTGGGAAAGCAGTAGAAGATGGCCCAAGTCCTTGGGCCCCTGCATCCATGTGGGAGATTCAGAAGCTCCTGGCTCCTGGCTTCGTATCGGCGCAGCTCTGGCCATTGCGGCCATCTGGGGGAGTGAACCAGCGGATGGAAGACCTCTCTTCTCTCCCTCTCTGCCTCTACTCTGTAACTCTGCCTTTCAAATAAATAAATAAATAAATAAATAAATAAATAAATAAATCCTATTTTAAAAAAACAGTACGGGAAAGTACCTGTCCATTTCCTTCCCCTTCAGGTGGACAGACTGCTGTCATTGAGCTTCTAGCGGCAGAAAGCACTTACTCATCTAATTCTCACCACCCCAGGCAACAAGCTCATCTCTGTTTTTGGAGGAAAAGGCAGTTCCCGGAAGTTTTAGTGCCCAAGGTCACATGGCTTGTGGATTTTTAAAGCAGGATTCAAATCCACACCTTGTATGGGTTGTTCCGTAAGAGAGCTAAATGTGAGCAGTGGCTACGTGAAGCTGGCCCCTGTGGAAGGCCCATTCCCACGTGGGCCAGGACCAAGGCAGGAACCCTAAGCGGGTCGGTTTGGGGAAGGAACTCTCAGGGGTGCTTTCAGGGGCAGCAACCGGGCCACTGCTCGAGGCAGCCTGGCGGCAATGGGAGGACGAGAGCCATGTTCTGTTTGCTTCCTAAATCCTTAGGGAGTCTGCTCTTGTGAGGGCGAGGCGAATCCTGTATTAAGCAGTATACAAATAGATTATCAGGAGTCTTCTGCTGTCATTGCCCATGAAACATCGCCTCCTCCTCATCGCCTGCCAGCCCTCCACTTCCCACCCTAGCAACCAGAGGGAACGGAGTCTCCTCAATCCCTCTGCTCAGCTCGGGGGCAGAAGCTAGAAGAGGAGGGCTGAGTCATCTTCCTCTTAGCAGAAAACTGCAATGCACCGAGGCCACAGAACCACAGGATGTTTTCTGTTCAGCCCGTTTGTTTCCATACATGGCTGCTTTTATAGGATTATCAATCCAAGAGCCGAGGACAGTCTTCTCTACTCCAGAAAGGAAGTACTTTTCAGTGTCATGTGTGCTGTCCCCACCTCCGCATCCCATTGCTGGTGTGATGGCAGGCGCCACCCCCCCCACCCCGCCCCAGGCGGCTGAACCACTGCTACCACGTCACAGTGATCCCAGCCCCCACTAGTTCAGATTGGGCCAGGAACAGCACAGCATAGGCCAGGAGGGCCAAGATGGTCTGTGGCAGTCAAGGTCATGACAAATCTCTCCCTGAGAGTAAAGACCCTGGGCCTCTGCTAGACACACAAGCTGCCTCATACTCAAGATCTCTCATTCTCCTGGCCGAGACAAGGAAAGGCAGACAGGCTGGGTTCTGAAGCAGGCTCTGACCCTTTCCAGTACTTCACTTCCGGCTGCCATTCCTGAAGACAGTGCTCATAGTGCCGTGTGCTGGGGAAAGCCCTGGTGCTGTCCCTGGGCTCTCCTTCCGCACTGTTGCTCCCAGGGCACCCATGTCATGTGCCCAGGAGGAAGAAGTGGGGGCAGCTCTGATGCTGCACCATTCCCTGCCCAGTTGACCAGGATCGATGAAAACCCCGAGACCCCACAGCCACGCCCTCCACCCGGCCTCAACAAATCAGGCTTAGAGAGTACAATGGATTTTTATTATTTTTCAGGGAGAAATCACACAGCAATTGATTATACAGAGCCATTATCAGTATTCTTTTCCTTCCGCTTGAGAAATTGAAATACACCATGATGAAGATGATAATGCTAAAAACAAGATAGATGGCTTATCATCTAGGGTACAAATACACATTTAATCATTCAACACTTTATTAAACGCAAGGCAAGATTTACTGTCTTTGCCTTCGTTGTACACAGCTGAAGCAGGAGCCCAGGGAGGGGAGACTGCATGGTTTTCCTTGGTAGGGAAGGTGTGCGCCCTGCAGTCCTATCCGGTTTGGGGAAGCTTAGCCCATGTTCTGTCGGTTTCCATAGCCCCTTGGATGGGTGTCCTTCCAGTCATCCCACTCCCTTGCTCGGTGGATTGTGTTTTCGTCCTCCTCTTCCTCATGTTGTTCTTTGTCTTCCTGTTGTTGAGCTGCTCTTTGGAACTCAGCTGAAGTGGAACAATGAGAAGAGGGGGTGAAAAATGGAGAACGTGTTAATAAGCAGTGTCAGGGGCCCCAGCTCCATGCTGAACACAACCACATACGGCGAGCACAGAAATCTTGCTTGCAGCCTGTTCTGGGCCCAGCATTGGGGGAGCACTTAGATGACCTCCTATGTTCCGCATTAGGTAATAGTAAGGATGGGATAACCTGAGTGGTTTCCTCAAGAAGCCCAAAACATCAAAGGTGGCCCACTCAGAACAGATTCTGTTCTGGGGAAGGTTTCTTGCTAAAATGGCCAACATTCTCCTGCCCCCAAGACCAAACCACCACCACCCCCCAGACCCCAGCAATCCAAGAACACTACAGTAAAACAAATATTTATCATGCCACGATTTGTGAATTGCCAGGGAGTTAGGATTGCCAGTGACTTTTCCCTCTCTATCCATTTCCTTCATTATGCTCATACAATTTACATACGCGTGTGTGTATGTAAACCTGAAAATCACAGGGCAGTTGGAAGTACAACAGACAATAAAATGTCTGTGTCATTTTTTAAAAAAGATTTATTTGTTTATTTGAAAGGCAGAGCTATAGAGGCAGAGACAGAGAGAGAGAGAGAGAGGTCTTCTATCCGCTGGTTCACTCCCCAAATGATGGCAATAGCTGGAGCTGAACTGATCTGAAGCCAGGGGTCAGGAGCTTCTTCTGGGTCTCCCACGCGGGTGCAGGACCCCAAGGACTTGGGTCATCTTCTACTGCTTTCCCAGGCCATAGCAGAGAGCTAGATGGGAAATGGAGCAGCTGGGACTCGAATGGAAGCCCATATGGGATGCTGGCACTGAAGGCAGCGGCTTTACCTGCTATGCCACAGTGCCAGCCCCTATGCCGGTGTCATTTTGCATGTTCTTAGAACAGGTTCCAAGATCCAAATGGTACTCATCGTGCATTGTACACTCAAAAACCAAATCAATTCTCTTTGACATTAACTAATTTTTTCCTTTAAAATATTCCCATTACTTTTTTTAATAAAAGATTTTATTTGAAAGGTGCAATGACACACACACACACAGAGGGAGAGGGAGAGGGAGAGGGAGAGGGAGAGGGAGAGGGAGAGGGAGAGGGAGAGGGAGAGGGAGAGGATCTTCCATCTGCTGGTTCACTCTCCAAATGGCTGCAATAGCCAGGGCTGGGCCAGGCCACAGCCAGGAGCCCTGAATTGCATCCAAGTCTCCCATGTGGGTGGTAGGGACCCATGTACTTAGCATACTTTCAGTGCTTTCCCAGGCACATTAGCGGAGAGCTGACTTGGAAGCAAGAGCAGTTGGGACTTCACTTATTCCACTATGCCACATGCTGGCCTCTCAAATATTCTCATTACTATGATAAAGAATGAAATACACAGGGATCTGGTCTCTTCTAACAGCTTAGGAGGCTGGTGTTCTTTTCTGATTTTAAAATCTCTTTACTGGGGCCAGGGATGTGGTGTAGTGGGTTAAGTCACTGCCTATAATGCTGGCATCCCTTATGGGTGTTGAATCCTGGCTGCTCCACTTTCAATCCAGCTCCTTGCTAATGTGTTTGGGAAAGCAGTGGAAAATGGCCCAAGTGCTTGGGTCCCTCCAACCACATGGGAGACCCAGAAGATGCTCCAGGCTTCGGTATGGCACAGCCCTGGCCGTTGTGGTCATTTGGGGAGTGAACCAGCAGATGGAAGATCTCTCTCTTTCCCCCTGTCCAATTCCACCTTTCAAATAAATAAATCTTAAAAGACAAAAAAAGTCCCTTTATTGTAAAATAAAATATACTGGAAACTACATAAAGAGATGGATATGTATGTATTTATAAGGACAGATTTTTTTTATTATTTATTTATTTTTATTTTTTGACAGGCAGAGTGGATAGTGAGAGAGAGAGAGAGAGAGACAGAGAGACAGAGAGAAAGGTCTTCCTTTTTGCCGTTGCTTCACCCTCCAATGGCCGCTGCGGCTGGCGCACTACGCTGATCCGAAGCCAGGAGCCAGGTGCTTCTCCTGGTCTCCCATGCGGGTGCAGGGCCCAAGCACTTGGGCCATCCTCCACTGCCTTCCCAGGCCATAGCAGAGAGCTGGCCTGGAAGAGGGGCAACCAGGATAGAATCCGGTGCCCCAACCTGGGCTAGAACCCGGTGTGCCGGCACCGCGAGGTGGAGGATTAGCCTGTTAAGCCACGGCGCCGGCCAATAAGGACAGATTTTTAAAAGGAGATATTAGTGTCTACTTGGGTCAAGAAATTGATCTTCTGTATCTATCCCCAAAACCTCTCCATAGGCATCATGCAAATCACAACCACTATACTATTTATAGTAACTTACTAGAGTTTATTACCCAAGTGTGCATCCCTAAATACCATAGTTGCCTACTTGCACATGCACATACACACACCCGCACACACACACATACAGAGAGAGAGAGAGAATCAATCTCCCATCCACCAGTTCACTTCCTAAATGCCTGCAACACCCAGGGCTGTGCCAGGCTGGGATCTGGGAAGTCAACCCAGATAGCACAGGTCGGTGGCAGGAACCCAGC
The DNA here is from genome assembly GCF_033115175.1 of Lepus europaeus. Taxonomy (NCBI): domain Eukaryota; kingdom Metazoa; phylum Chordata; class Mammalia; order Lagomorpha; family Leporidae; genus Lepus; species Lepus europaeus. Next base: position 86,085,827 of record NC_084850.1, read on the forward strand.
TACTTGAGTTACCACCTGCTACCTCCCAGGGTGCACAAGAAGCTGGAATGGGGAGGAGCTGGGTCTCAAACCTAGGCACTCTGATATGGGACTAGGGCATCTTAATCACTGGGCCAAACGCCAACCTCATACATTTTTTTTAACCTCAATAATTTTGATACAGAATTATGCAACCACCACCACAATACAGTTAAGAAATTCTATGACCCCCAAAGATTCTTGGTGCCCATTTACAGTTAATTCCCGTTCCTTCCAGTTCCACAGCTCCTGGGACCATTAATGTATTCTCTTGTCTTGATAGGTTTGCCTAGTCTGGACATTCCATACAAATGTAGTCTTTTGTAGCTGATTTCTTTTACTGAGCATCATGGTTTTGAGGTCAGTCTTCTCTATTTAAAAACATTTTGGGAGCTAATGTTGTGGTGCAAGTTGCGACTTGTGATGCTGGCATCCCTATTCGAGGGCCAGTTCGAGTGCCAGCTGCTCTACTTTCTGATCCAGCTCCCTGTTAACGTGCCTGGGAAAACAGCAGAAGATGGCCCAGGTGCTTGGGCCTCTGCTACCCACATGGGAGACCTGATGAAGTTCCTGGCTCCTGGCTTCGGCCTGGGCCAGCCCAGATTGTTATGGCCATTTGGGAAATAAACCAGTGGATGGAAGATCTGTTTCTTTCTCTCCCTCTCTCTTGCTCTGCCTTTGACATATTAAAAAAATACTTTGGCATCTTTTTTAAATCTACGAGTTCTATCGCCATCCCTTTCCTTCCTTTTCAAGTTATCATCTATTGAAGAAGCTGGGGCATTTGCCCTGTGGAGTGTGTCCAAGCTTGGATTTTGCTGATTGAGTATTGATGGTGTGGTCTGACATGTCCTCCTGTACTTCCTGCAGACTGCCAACTGGATACAGAGGCTTGCTCTGCCTCAGGTCTCGTTTATTGGCATGATCACAGGTGCTGCTGCCTCCCTCAGCAGGAGGCAAGTGCTATCTGTTTTGTTTCACTGGCCGTGATGTTAACAGCTATGGATGCTCTCTGCCTAGATCCATTAATTTACTGGAAGGTTTCAGAAAGGTGACACTCTGAAATCCAACATCTCCTAGAATCAGGCACGCCTCTAAAAACCTTCGGTTCTTTTATTGGACGATGGTATCCGAAAGCAAGATGTGAGTGCTGGATATATACTCACTCCTATTGTCAAATTAGCCGTTTGGAAGCCAAATAGGCCAGTGGAAACATCTTCAAATTGGCTCTGACGTCCTTTTGATATGACCCTAGTAGTCTCTGAAAAGCTTCATGCATGAAAAGATGTTCCAAGTTCCTTTTGTATATCTCCTGCCCCAGACTGAGATGAGCTATTTCTCACATGATGGTTTCTTTGACTGGGGATAGTAGTTCTATACCACGATCTGGGTTACCAGGCATCTCAAGGCTTCTGGGCCAGCCCTTGTTTCTAAGCCTTTTTAGTGAATACAGTAAAGGGTGTGTGTGTGTGTGTATGTACAGGTACTTAATTTTAAATAAAATTTTTCATGACTTTGTATTCAGGATTACAGGCTGTGTTTTTTTTTTTTTTAACCTAAACTCTTCTGAATTACATCTGCATTCTTTCACACTAAAAGGACAGCATTAGATTATCTCATAAGTACTCATTCACATTATCTCGTATTACACACATGACCACCAACATAAACTACTGAGATCGGATAATTTTTGCATGTGTTTTCCTCATTTAAAGAGAAACTGTGCCATATTTTTACTTTATCTAGGCTCACAGGCATCACATACTCAACGCTTCCCCTCTGAAGAGTCTTTTAGTCTTAGTTCTGTGAATAACTATACATTGAATTCTTGCTACCAGTCCATTATGTCAGCGTCTCTCTCCATCATTTTGGTTGTCCGAAGCTCATTCCCCAAGCAAATTTCTCTGGAAGGGATCAGGGGAACAATTATTCCCTGAGTTCCTACATATGATAAAGTTCCTTTTGATAAATGTCTGTTGTACTCTTTACACTTGAAAGTCAGTTTGACCAGACATAAAGTCCTTGGCTCACATTTTTCCCCTTAAATTTCTGCTACACTATGTTGTTTTTTTAAAAAAATATTTATTTATTTATCTGAAAGGCAGACTTACAGAGAGGGAGAAGTAGAGGCAAAGAGAAAAAGAGACAGAGAAGTCTTTCATCTGCTGGTTCACTCCTCAAATGGCCATAACAGCCAGGGTGGGCCAGACTAAAACCAAGAGCCAGGAGCAGGGCCAGCGCTGTGGCACAGAGGGTTAGAGCCCTTGCCTGAAGTGCCAGCAACCCATAGGGGCACCAGTTCTAGTCCCAGCTGCTCCTCTTCCGATCCAGTTCTCTGCTATGGCCTGGGAAAGCAGTGGAAGATGGCCCAAGTGCTTGGGCCCCTGCACCCAGGTCTTCTTTGCTACATTTAATTTTTATGGGACTGGTGTTGTGGCACAGCTTACTATTGCCTGTGATGCTGGCATCCCATGTGGGTGATGGTTCGAGTCCCAGCTGCTCCACTTCCAATCCAGCTCCCTGCTAATTTGTCTGGGGAAGCTTGGGTCCCTGCACTCACATGGGAGACTTGGAAGAAGCTCCAGGCTCCTAGCTTTGGTCTGTTGCAGCCCTGGCCATTGTGGCCATTTGGGGAGTGACCCAGTGGATGGAAGATCTCTCTGCCTCTCCCTCTTTCTAAGTCTGTCTTTCAAACAAATAAATAAATAAGTCTTAAAAAATGTCTAAATTTATGGGGCTGGTGCTGTGGTGTGACAGGTAAAGCTGCCACCTCCAGAGCCGACATCCCATATGGGCACCAGTTCGAGTTCCGGCTGCTCCATTTCCGATCCAGCTCTCTGCTATGATCTGGGAAAGCAGAAGATGGCCCAAGTCCTTGGGCCCCTGCACCCACGTGGGAGACCTGGAAAAAGCTCCTGGCTCCTGGCTTCAGATGGGCCCAGCTCCGGCCATTTTGGCCAGCTGGGGATGGAAGATCTCTCTCTCTCTCTCTCTGCCTCTCCTTCTCTCTCTGTGTAACTCTGACTTTCAAATAAATAAATTAATCTTTTTTTAAAAAAGTCTAAATTTAATATTTGTGACTTTTTTTTGAATCCTGTTAATTTTCCATCTTTTTATCTTAGTAAGGCATTTTCTGTTGTGTTCACTCATTCTTGTTTCCTTCTACTTTAGCTTTCTTTTATAAAAGATTTATTTATTTATTTGAAAGGCAGAGTTACAGAGATGCAGAGACAGAGTTAGTCCTCCATCTACTGGTTTACTCCCCAAATGGCTGCAACAGCTGGAGCTGGGTCTCTCAGTTGGGTGCAGGGGCCCAAGGATTTGGGCCATCTTCTGCTGCTTTCCAAGGCCATAGTAGAGAGCTGGATTGGAAGTGGAGCAGCCGGGACTCGAATCAGTGCCCACATGTGATGCTGGTGCCATAGGCGGAGGCTTTACCTGCTACGCCACAATGCCAGCCCCTCTCCTTTACCTTTCATTTCTGATTCTATTTAAAGATTTATTTTTCTGAAAGGCAGAGTTAGAGAGAGAGAGAGAGAGAGAGTAGGGGGGGAGGGAGAGAATGAATGAATGAATATCTTCCATCCATTGGCTCATGCCCTGAATAGCCACAATGGGCCAGGCAGAAGCCAGGGGCTTCTGGGTCTCCCACATAGGTACAGGGGTCCAAGCACTTGGGTCATCTTCCACTGCTTTCCTAGGCTCATTAGCAGGGAGCGGGATCAGAAGCGGAGCCGCCAGGACTCAAAGTGGCACCCATATGTGATGCTACTATTGCAGGCAGTGGCTTAATCTGCCAGTCCCACTTTTCATGTTCCTGAAATAGTCACATTTCTGTTTTTCCAATCCTGCTACATATTGTTCTTTCGTGGTCTGTTATTTCTGAATATCTTCCAGCTCACTTTTAAATATTATGTTTCAGATTTGTTCTATTTTTCTTGGGCATGTCTTTCTGGCGTGTGGTGGGAAGTAACCAATTGAGGACATCCTTGTGGGTGGTGAAGGAATTCACCAGCAGAAGAGAGAGGAGTGAACAGAGTTAGATTTATTAAAACACATTTTGAGGGGGCAGTGGCCGAGCAGGTGACGTAGGGAGTAGCATGGCTAGCTGGACACCTCGAGGTTGGCATCTGCTGTCATAGGCTGCAAGGGAGCAGCCCCGGGTGAGCAGGACAGCTGGCAGCTGACAACCACAGCAGCGTGGATTATAATCTGGGGGATACAGATCTGAGGCAGACTGCCGCTGGCTCGGGGATTTTCCATCACTGGTGTTTTCCTTATTGCTGGGGATTTTCGCTAGGGGCTTCCTTATTGCCAGGGGCTCCATTTCTACTTTTTTTTTTTTTTCAATATAGAAACACAATGACTTGCTTATTCCTTACAGTTCCTGGTTCTGGTCCTCTCTGCCACTTTTATCTGGCCCTTCTCTTTCTTCCCTATTGTTGCTGCCCTGCTTAATTTCCACTCCACTCTCAGGGATGCCTCCTCAGGACCGGACCTTGTTTTGGAAGGGAGGCTCGGTACATCCGATTCAAGAGTTTAAGGTCTAGACTGCTCCATTTCTTTCAGACCTTCTAGCCAGCAGTCCCTTGCAGTTGTGCAGGTTTTATTGGAGGGCAAAATCCCTCCCAGTTTGGACTGCTGTTACTAAGTTGCACAGGTGTACTATTTAATGAATACCCTCTGTTCAGATTCTCTGGTTTGCCAGGTCTTTGAATTCCCATTGTCTCCTATCCATATGCCAATAACCTGTTGATCTTGGAGCTGTGGGTGAGTTGTCCCTCCTTTTTTTTTTTTACTGTTGAGGTTCACAAGGATACATTATTACCTGTTTTCACTGTAAACACTGTCCAATAGTTTTTCTCTTGTGTTTCTACTGAGATCTCACACACATGTCGAAAAGCACACAAACACAGCTCTGAATTTTCACACAACGAACATAGCTGCGTAATCAGTACCCAGATCAAGATACAAAACATTAATAGCTCCTCACAAGCCCTCCTCAGGGCTAATGCCATTCAAGGTCCCCAACTAAGGGCAACACTATTCTGACTTTTAACCATCCCACCCCACTGCACCTTTTTTGAACTTGTTTATGAATGGAACCATTCAGCATATATTCTTTTGTATCTGGCCATTTTCACTCACAATTAGGTTTATAAGATTCAACTATACTTGTCACTTTCAGGGAAGAACGACAGGTTCAAGCTATCATTAACACAGTATTCCACTGTGTGAATAGACCAAAATTTATCCATTCTAGTTTTTATGACCATTTGAGCAGTGTCCACTGTGGGCTATTATAAATAGTGTTGCTATGAGCATTCTAGTCTAGGGCTTTTGTGGACATACAGTCTCTTCTTAGGTATACACTGAGAAATGAACTCACCAGGTCACCACCACCACCAGCACCCCTAGATTTCCCATCTTTGCTTCCTTTCATCTATTTACTTTGGGCTTTTTTTTTTCCTCCCTCTAACTTAAGGTCGAAATTTAGGCAGCCGATTTTACCGTTCCTTGTTTGACCAGAATACTCAAAGTTACATATATTTTCCTCTCAGCATTGCCCGAGTTGCATCTCACAAATTTTGATGCTGTACTTAATCACTGTCATTCAGCTGAAACAATTTTCCAAATTTCCTTTTTTTATTTACTCATAGTTAATCTTCGAATACATATATCCAGATTGTCTAGGTTTCTCAAATTTCTAATTTAATTTTAATGTGGTCTGAGAACATAATCAATGTGGTTTCGCTTATATATAAAATCATATTTATGTATTTTAAATTTATATATATAAAATATAAGTAAATATATACATATATAAATAATTTGAGAGGCAAAGAGACAGATAGCAAGCTGTTTATCTGCTGGTCAACCCCCCAAATCCTTGCAATAGTCAGGCCTGGGCCTGGGCCTGGGCCTGGGCCAGAGCCTAAAATGCAGTTCAGGTCTCCCGCAAAGGGAGCAAGAACCGAATTACCTGAGCCATCACTGCTGCCTCCCAGGCTCTACACTGGCAGGAAGTTGAAGGCAAGAGCCAGAGGCAAAAATCAAATTCAAGCATTTTGACGTAGGGCACAAGTTAATTCCTAGGCTAAATACCCAATCTGATTTTAATTTTTGAAAATTTACTGAGATTTATGTGACAGCCTGGTACATGGACCACCTTTGATGAATGTATAATGTGCATCTGAAAAGGTGTATTTTGCTGTTGTTGGATTATAGCTGTTCTAAATACCAAATAGGTTCAAATTATTGATAATATTAGCCACATTTTCTGTGAACATTTTTTAGTAATTCTATCAATGATTGAAAAAGAGGTATTAAAATTCCCAATTATGGGGTAGTGTTGTGGTAATAGCAAGTTGAGCTACTACCTGTAACATCCCATATCAGATAGCTCTTTCCAGTCCCAGCCGCTCCACTATTGATCCAGCTCCCTGCTAATGCATCTAGGAAAGTAGTAGAAGATGGTCCATGTATTTGGGCCCCTGTTACCCATATGGGAGATCCAGATGCAATTCCTGGCTCCTGGCTCTGGCCTGGCCCAGTCCTCCCTGTTGTGGCCATCTGGAGAGTGAATGAGCAGATATAAAATCTCTTTTTGTCTCTCCCCCTCTGTCACTCTGCCTTTCATGCAAATAAAATAAATCTTTAAAAAAATTTTCCAGTTATGATTGTAGATTTATCTAATTCTCAATTTAATTCTGTTGAATATTTTCTTTCTGTAATATGAAAGTTGTTATTTTAGGCACAAACACATTTATGACTGCTGTGTTTCCCTTATAAATTGTCTCTCTGTTCTATCAGTGTGAAATGTCTTTTTATCTTCAGTAATACCGTTATCTTGAAGTCTACTTTATCTGATATACAGTTATGGTAGTTTTATCACACTTACTGTTAGCATGGTATACATTTTATAATTTTAGTTTCAATCAACCTGAGCATATTTTAAATATATCTCATATTGACAGCATATAGTGGGTTTGAAAATCAATCCCTGGTTTCTTTAAAAAAAATCTTTATATTTTATTTTCATCTACTTGAAAGGCAGAGTGAGAGGGGCTGGCACTGTGGTGTAGCGGGTAAAGCTGCCGCCTGCAGTGCCGGCATCCCATATGGGTGCCAGTTCGAGTCCCGGCTGCTCCACTTCTGATTCAGCTCTCTACTGTGGCCTGGGAAAGCAGAAGAAGATGGCCCAAGTCCTTGGGCTCCTGCACCCATGTGAGAGACCCAGAAGGAGCTCCTGGTTCCTGGCTTCAGATCACCACAGCTCCGGCCATTGAGGCTAACTGGGGAGTGAACCAGCGGATGGAAGACCTCTCTCTCTCTGCCTCTTCTTCTCTCTCTGTGTAACTCTTTCAAGTAAATAAACAAATCTTAAAAAAAAAAAAAAAGGCAGGGGCCGGTGCTGTGGTGCAGTAGGTTAATCCTCCGCCTGTGGCGCCGGCATCTCATATGGGCGCCGGTTCTAGTCCCAGCTGCTCCTCTTCCAACCCAGCTCTCTGCTGTGGCCTGGGAAATCAGTAGAAGATGGCCCAAGTCCTTGGGCCCCTGCACCCGCATGGGAGACCAGGAAGAAGCTCCTGGCTCCTGGCTTCGGATCAGCGCAGCTTCGGCCGTTGCAGTCATTTGGGGAGTGAACCAATGGATGGAAGACCTCTCTCTCTGTCTCTCCCTCTCACTGTCTGTAACTCTACCTCTCAATAAATAGTCTTTAAAAAAAAAAAGGCAGGCAAAGTGAGAGTGAGAACAGGGAAAGAGACAAGCTTGGGTCTCCAACAGGACCTCTGAAAAGCATCCCACTACCTTTCCCTGTTTCACAAAAAGGATCTGGCAGCCTCTCTTTGTTGAGAGCCACTTATTCCATGGAGGCTGTTTTCCCGCACAGATACCTGGACTTTTCGCGTCCCTCCATCCACTGATTCACTTCCCAAGTACCTGCAACACTCAGGGCTGGGCCAGGCCGAAGGGAGAAGCCTGAAACTCCCTTCAGGTCTCCTGAGTGGGTGGCAGCAGCTGAAGCACTTGAGCCATCACCCACTGCCTTCTAGGTGTGCACTAACAGGAAGCTGGATCAGAAGCACAAAAGCCAGAACTCACATCGGCACTCCAACATGGGATGCGGGTGTCCCAAGTGGAGGTTTAACACGATGTGCCATAACGCCCGCCCTCTCATTGTTGTTTTAATTTGTACTGTCCTGATGACGTATGACATGTAGTATCTTTTCAAGTTTACTTGTCACGTGTATACATTCTTTGTTGAGGTGTCTGTTAAGGTCTTTGGCCCACTTTTTAACTGTTTTCATCCTGTTGAATTTTATGAATTCTGTGTATTTTTGATAACAGTCTTTATCAGCTATGTCTTTTACAAATATGTTTGTTTTTCCCTTGATGAATTATGTGTTTAAGTGGTTGCTGTAAGAAATACAACATTCATCTCAAACTTCCCAGTCTACTTGGAGTTAACACGGTAACATATGGCAGGCAGCCTTGAAGATGGTGCCCAGTGATCCCAGCCTCCCAGTATTCATGCTCACATGTAGTCTGGTCCCTCCCATAACACATCAGGGTTGTTCTACATGAGCAACAGAATATGGCAGAAGTCACAGTAAGTCATTTCCAACATTAGCTTATACAAGATGATGAGCCTTTCAATCTTGGTCATTCTCTGCGATCATTTACTCTGAGCAAAGGAAGCTGTGAAGTTGGGCACAACCCTACAGAAAGACCTACATGGTAAGGTCTCCTACCATCAGTCGCATCAATAAGCTTGGCAACAGACCCTCCAGCATTAGTTATGCTTCTGGAACACTGTAGCCCCAGCTGACAGCAATTTATAGGAGCCCCTGAGCCAGAACTATCCGGTTAAGTGGTTCTTGGAGTCCTCATGCTCAGAAACTAGACGATACAATGTTTATTAAGCTGCTACATTTTAGAGCAATTAGTAACACTGCAATAGGTAATGTGTACAATTTCACACAGAAGATTCTCACAAATACACTTGGTTCAATTTATCCCATCCCTTTTGCCATGACTGTCATCTTTATTACATCTATAACATTATAAAACTCCTGAGACAATATTATAATCTTTAAGAAGCCATACATAATTTTTAAAATTAGGTGAGGGGAAGGGATAGTCTTTTGTATTTACCCATATAATTACAACTTGTGCTGCTTTTCATTCCTGAATATCCAAGTTTCTATCTTGTGTCATTCCTTTAAGCCTGAAGAATTTCCTTTACTATTCCTCTAATGCCAGTTTTCTGGTGAACCACTTTTAGCTTTTGTTTATTTAAAAATGTCACAATTCTGTCTTCATTTTTATGGATACTTTTATGGACAGAAAACTATGGGATGGGGCAGGCACCATGGTGCAAGGGTTTAAGCCGCAGCTTGAGACGCCCACAACTCATGTCAGAGTGCTAGTTAAAGTCTTGGCTGCTGTGCTTCCAATCCAGCTTCCTGCTAATGCTCCTGGCAAGGCAGTGATGCTGGCCCAACTCCTTGGGCCCCTGCCACCCACATGGGAGACCCAGATGAAGTTTGGGCTCCTGGCTTCACTCTGGCCCAGCTCCAGCTGTCTGCAGTCATTTGGCAAGTAAACAAGTAGATGGAAGATCTCTGTCTCTCTGCCTTTCAAATTAATTAATTACTCTTTGAAAAAAAAGTAAGATTATGGGTTGACAGTCCTCTTGCCCACCCCACCGACACTTTAAAAAAGTTCCACTGTCTCTGGCTCCCATTGTTCCTAACTGGAAGTCTGCAATATTCCTGTCATTGTTCTCCTACAGGTAACGTGCACTTCATCTCTGTCTGCTCTCCAAATTGCCTTTCTCTTTGTTTTACAGCAGTTGGTGACGTGCTTATGTGTGGTGTTCTTTGTATTTAATGCACTGAGAGCTTGCTGAGATTTCTAAATCTATACATATGTGTTTCACAGATGTGGGGAGAATCTCCGCCACCATTTATTACTTTTTTGAAAAAAATATTTTTTTGACAGGCAGAGTTAAACAGTGAGAGAGAGTGAGAGTGAGAGAGTGAGAGAGAGAGTGAGAGAGAGAGAGAGAGAGAGAAAGAAAGGTCTTCCTTCCATTGGTTCACCCCCCCAAATGGCCGCTACGGCTGGTGTGCTGCAGCCGGTGCGCTGCACCGATCTGAAGCTAGGAGCCAGGTGCTTCTCCTGGTCTTCCATGTGGGTGCAGGGCCCAAGCACTTGGGCCATCCTCCACTGCCCTCCTGGGCCACAGCAGAGAGCTGGCCTGGAAGAGGAGCAACCAGGACAGAACCGGCGCCCCAACCGGGACTAGAACCCGGGATGCCAGCGCCACAGGCAGAGGATTAGTCAAGTGAGCCACGGTACCGTCCATCATTTACTTCTTCAAACTTTTTTTCTGCCCTTACTTCCTGCCCCGCTTTCTCCTCTCCTACTGGTAGTCTAATTGCATAACAGTAGACCTCTGGACATTGTCCCACAGGTCAGTGAGGTACTCTTTTTTCCAGTCTGTTTTTTTTTTCTAATTGGATAATTCCTATGTATCTTCAAGTTAATGGATACCGTTTACTGTCATCAACATCCTATAAAGCTCATTGATTTCAAATATCATATTTTTCAGTTCCATATTTTTGTGTGCATATGGTTTCTACTTCCCTGCTGAGATTTTGTATCTTTTCATTCACTACAAACCTGTTTTGCTCTCTACCCTTGAGCACAGAAACAATAGGTACTTTAAAGTCCTTCTCTGGGATTAATATTTACTAATATTTACTAATCCTTTCTTCTTGAGTGTGACATTTTTCCTATTTGTTTTCTTTTTCTAGTACCTTGAGATTGAATCCTAGGCATTGTGAATGGCATACAGTTGGTCCCCGACTTAACAACAGTTTGACTTTATGATGATGTGAAAGCAGTATGCACCCAGGCGAAACCAGACTTTGTGGAGTTTTGATCTTTGCCCAGGCTAGCAGTATGTGGTACAATACTCTCTGTCTCTCAATGCTGAACCATGGCAGCAAGCCACAGCTCCCAGTCAGTCATGTGATCACAAGGGGAAACAACCAATACCCTACAGCACTGTTAAACTAGGATGCTCGGTAGGCTGGGTGTGTTAAATGCTTTTTTGACTTACGCTATTTTCAACGTATAATGGGTTTATCAGGATGTAACCCCATTGTAAGTTGAGGAGCTTCTGTATTGTGGATTCTGAATTCTGTTTCATTCCTCTAAGAATACAGTCAGCTCTACATATCCTTGTGTTCTGCATCATGGATTAAACCAACCAGATAGGAAATTCCAGAAAAAAAGAAACTGTTGTCTGTACTGAACATGCACAGACTTTTCCCTAAACAATACAGTGTACCAACTATTTACATGGCATTTCCATTGCATTAAGTATTATAAGTAATTTGGAGGCTACATAAAGTATATGGGAGGATATACATAGGTTATATGCAAATATGCTGCCATTTTATATGAGGGACTGGAGCACCAGCAGATTTTTGTATACATGTGTGTGGTGGGAAAGGGGGCAGTTTCCTGGAACCAACCTCCACCATGGATAGAGGGATGACTGTACCGAGTTTTCATTCAGAAGACAACCTGTCTAGTATCAAAATTCCAAATCCTATCTTCCTTACATTGGGCAATAGCTGAATTCCCCATGTGGTTATTTTAGCTGTTTGAAGTCCATTCTGTGTATGCAGTTTAGGAGTCAGCCAGAGACGTCAGTAGGGTTCATATACAGAATTAGGGGTCCTCCTTTGAGGTTCTTTCCTTTTGGGACTATATCTTCCTCACTTTTCAGTTTCTATGGTCACCCTGAGTTCTCTCATTCCCCAACCAATAAGACTACCAGTTCCCATTCAAGTTGTAACTTCCCCACATCACAGCAACTGCACAGCCTGCCCACAGGTGAAAATCTGTAACAAACAGGAAATCCTTTCCAATTATCACTCTTCTCTCTTGAGTGCTGCAGTGGAAATAGCACTGGAACTGGAGAATTTGAAAACCTGAATTTACATCGTAGCCTGACCATTTTCTAGCTAGAAGTCAGTTCTCAGTAACAACATCCTCATCTTAAAACAGGAAAAGGAATGTCTACTTTGGGTGATTTTTGAGAGGATCTAAAGAGATAATACATAAGAAAAGTGAGGCTCAGAGGAGTCCAACGATATTCTAAGTATTAAGTGGTAGGAGTTGGATTGGCCATCCCAGGTCTGTACATGCTTTTACTGCTATCCCATATTGCTCCCACCTTTCTTATGGCCACCCTTTCCATTTTCTCCTTCTAAGGACACTTCTGAGCAACTATTATGATCCCATTGCCAAGTTGGGCACCTCGAACACTTGTAAGTCAAAGTTTCCAGCCCTGGAGCTGGTGCTGTGGCACAATGGGTTAAGTCACAGCCTGCAGTGCCGGCGTCGCATATGTGCACTGGTTCGAGTCCTGGCTGCTCCACTTCTGATCCAGCTCCCTGCTGATGGCCTGAGAAAAGCAGTAGATGGCCCAAGCGCTTAGGCCCTTAGCACTCATGTGGGAGACCTGGGGGAGGCTCTTGGCTCCTGGCTTCAGCCTGGCCCAGTCCTGGCCATTGTGGCTATTTGGGGAGTGAATGGAAGTGGATGGAATATCTCTGTCTCTCCTTCTATTACTAGGCCTTTCAAATAAATCAATCAATCTTAAAAAGTCTGTACCCTGAGGAACTTCAAGGGCTGTTCTCTCTTGTAAGCATGACTGCCCTCCAGTTTATGCCTTCTTTTGGTCACTCTCTAGTGTTGAAGTAGCTATTTTTTAAACTATTTTGTTCAGTTTAGAATGGTGATCTATATGAGGGGTCAGCTCAATACAATCTGCTTAGCTTTTACCAAAAGCAGAACTGACATCTACAGATTTTTAGTTTTCCTAGCTGGCTGCTGTCATATTTGGAGAGACTGAAAAACTATATTCGCAGGGCCGGCACTGTGGAATAGCAGGTTAAAGCCCCAGCCTGCAGTGCCAGCATCCCATATGGGTGCCAGTTCAAGTCCCAGCTGCTCCAATTCCGAGCCAGCTCTCTGCTATGGCCTGGGAAAGCAGTGGAAGATGGCCCAAGCCCTTGGGCCCCTGCACCCATGTGGAGACCCGGAAGAAGCTCCTGGCTCTGGATCAGCTCAGCTCCAGCTGCGGCAGTCATCTGGAGAGTGAACCAGCAGATGGAAGACCTTTCTCTCCCTTTCTCTGGCTCTACCTCTCTCTGTAACTCTTTCAAATAAATAAAATAAATCTTTAAAAACCAAACCAAAAAAACCCTATATTATCACGGTCCCTATTTTCCCAGAATCATCTGCCATGTTCATTTTAATAAAAAACACAGTATTTCATGGAATCTTTCTGTCACTTAGGATCTTTGTACAGACCACCTCCACTCCTAAAGGGCAGCAATACTTGCTCAGAATTTAACTGCTAGGGAGTGAGAGGCCTGTAGTCCAGCCACTTTCCTCCCAGTCCTCCCTACCTGGGGTCTTGGCTATTCCTTGATCTGGTAATGCTCCGTACTTGCGATGCTGATCGTACCAGTCGCTCACAGTCATGGTTGCAAGACTCGGATAGCCAGCTCCAAACACTCTGCAAAAAATCACAGTGCATTTAGGACGTGAAACAGAAATAGCACTATTTAACAGCCTCTCCTCTTTAATGACAAAGCCTAGGTCCATTTCTGCCTCATTCCCCTACCTAGCAATCTTCTGAGGAGCTGCAGAAAATCCCAGGAGGATACATAAAAAGAGGACCCAGAAACGGGCACTCAAGATAACTACCCCAGGATCATCGGCCAAATAAGCAGAGGCTAGTGTCGCACAGGGCAGTGATGACCCTACTATAGATGGGCTGTTTATAGGGTTGGTGGCTCTGCAATGTACAGCAAAGGAGGGGACTCTCCTGCTACCCTATGAAAAAGCATCTCAAGAACACAGAACCAAGGGGCCGGCTTTATGGCACAGCAGGTTAAGCCATCGCCTGTGGTGCCGGGATCCCATATGGGCTCCAGTTTGAGTCCCAGGTATTGCACTTCTGATCCAGCTCCCTGCTAATGCTCCTTGGAAAGCAGCAGCAGATGGCCCCAGGGACCCCTGCCACCTATATAGGAGACCCAGATGGAGGTCCAGGCTCCTGGTTTCAACTCAGCCCAGCTCTTGCTGTTGCAGCCATTTGGGGAATGAACCAGCAGATGGAAGCTTTCTGTCTCTGTCTCTCTGTAACTCCACTTTTTAAATGAATAAATCAAGTCTTCAAAAAAGAACTCAGAATCGAATCATAGGCAAATATGTCCTTGTGAGATTGGCCGTGGAAGGCAGCAAAAGTAGCGATAAAGGGAAGGAATTTTAAAGTATACAGTTCTCCAGGCTTTTTTTCCTTTGTTTTCGTTATTTGTTTATGGTTATCCCTTTGAGCCTGTCTGTAGGCTTGAGTTTGTGAAGGGCATGCCGGAGACAGACATGGAGTATCCGCAGGGATAATACCCCTTTGATGAAAGAACGGACTCCACAGGTGAAGCTAGGACTTTCCAACACCACCGCTGTGTTACTCACGCACTACTCTCAGACCACAGAAGCGGGGGCGCAGAACAGGCAAACCACTTTCTGGTACCACTTACTTGGCTTGGGTAGCATTCCGAGTGAGAATGAAGGGTTTCATTGGAGGCCTTTCCTGATGAGATGAGTGAGATGTTGATGCCTAAAAAGGAAATTGATTATCAGAGGTGCAATGGCCATTTTTGCCTACTCTCCTGTGCAGGCTTGTAATGGCTTCAGCGGCTTGAAAAGCTCTGGATTCAAGAGTCCCTCACTTTCTCTGTATGGATCTCTAAGCTATAGCAGCAGAACAGTAACAGTGGGGGGTGCTTAGCCCTTCTCAGGGGGCTGGAGTGTCATGCTAAACAGGGAGAAAGTTTTCCCGGGAATCCTCTTATCACAAGTGAGCATTACTTGGCTTGAAAATACTCCTCCCCCCACCCCCCAAAAAAAAAGGAGATTCCCAAGCCTTCTTCCACATTCCTTCTCAATCTCTTGAGGTGAATTTGAAGCCCCTTTCCTCAGCCTGGCCTTTGGTGGAAAAGCAAAATTAAAAGCTTTCTTCTTTTCATTGTGAGTAAAACGTTTATCAAACAGTATCACGCATCACATGCTACCGAGAAATCTTGCATGAAAGCAAGAGTCAATTAATGTGGCAAACATCATGTCTTATTTTAAGAAACCACTCAGATGACATCCCAGGTTCCTGCAGTTGGTCTGGCCTTGGCCGCTGTGGCCATCTGGGAAGTGAATCAGTGCATGGGAAGATCTCTCTCCCCCCCCCCCCCCTCTCTCTCTCTCTCTCTCTCTCTCCCACCCCCTTCTCTGTTACACTGCCTTTCATATAAATACATATTAAAAAAAAGAAATCACCACTGCCACTCTAACTTTCAGCAACCACCATACTGATCAGTTAGCCGCGCCCCAACAGTGAAAACAGTTGAGGCCAGACCCTCCACTCGCAAAGAGATAATCACTTGATGAAAGTTCAGATGAATGTTAGCATTTTTTAATCAATAAAGTATTAAAAAAAAAACAAAACCTTCTTCTAAAGCTCCTTCCAATATCATCATGCTGTTAATTGTCAAGAGTCCCTAGGGTGTTTTGGATGATGATGTTCCTAAATGACAGGAAGTGCTGACATGTTTTAAGGAAGGAGGGCCCAAGAAAAAGTGCTCACTTTGAGCTCTGCTACATTTGGAGCTGATCCCAATACCACACGAGGGAATATTAAAAACAAATAAAGACCAACCAAACAAATGAGACGGGGCAAGACCCAGAAGAGTCCAGCTTCAGAATGCTTGCAAATCATTCATCCCAACACGCTCAAGGGGCCTTACGGCCTTAGAATACTAATTGTTCACTCATTGATCCTTTCACATGAAGAAGTAGGTCGATGCTATCCTGAGGCAATGGCTCCTGGGCCAATTAGCACAAATCAAATGAGGAAGAAGTTTCTCTAAGGACTTAAAGAAATGTCTGTGACGAGCTGATAAATTCAACGCTATTCATGTTTTATCTGGAATCCAAGATCAAGTGGCAGTGCAGCCCCTTTGGAAGCAGCAGCCCTGTAACTGTGATCTTCCAAGACAGCCAAAGCTGTAGAACACCGGGTACCCTGTAGCAGTACATGAGGCATTCTGTGCAGGGAGGTGTCCTTGCTGTACCTCTTCCTTGAATGATACACAGGTGTGGGTGTAACATTGTGTAAGGTTAAACTCTGCTTCCTCCCCTGATGGAAACATAGTCCCTGGTCTTTTTAACTTCTTCTACCTCCCTCCTCCCCACCCCCAGTTCCAGTTTCTCCTCCATTCTACTCCTCTCGCCTTTTGTTGATTATGGTGAAGCAGACTGGCCTTCCCCTGGTAGCTAGGAGTTCTCAGAACCAAAACCAATTTCTATTTTTCTTTCCCCCTTGGTCGGTCGCAAAGATACAAATGACTAGAAGAAGAGTGTTACAGATTAGACAGCAGAAAGCTACCCCAGTGAACCTTCAGCCTTTCTCCATTCATCTCAATAGGAGTTTCTGGAGACTTAAAAGGATTTTAGCGTGCTTACTCTCCTGCAGAACATCCAAACCTCTGCCGGCAGCTTGCTGAGCTGTGTGGGCAGGAAGCAGGCTTACCTCTTTGGAAGAGTCTTTTTCTCTCAGGATTCTTATCTCCTGGTCAATGCTCTCAATCTCCTCCAAGCTGATACCAATCCACCTCCGAAGGTGAAGGAGATAATATTCACGAACACAGTCGTCATCTGCTTGACCACTTTCCACAGCAGATTTCAGTGCCGACAACCTATTCTCCACCTCCTTCTTCTGCTTGTATCTGTTCCACAGAAAAGCATTAGCCATGAACTTAAAAATACAAAGGTATTCCCTCAAAAGGAGGTCACAGTAAGATTTCATCTTTTGCAAATGACCATGCAGTTAAGTACACTGCTGTTCATCGTGGCAGGAATACAGATTCTACAGCTTGCTGGGAAATAGCATTCTGCAGCCCCCACCAAATATATAACTAACCTGATCCCAGCAAGTCTTGCCCTCTCGGTCATTTGATTGCACCAACCCTTACTGGGTTAGGTGTTTTCTATCACCCAGGGCTCCCTACAGTGTTTCCCTTTGGGAGTTATACCTTCAAAGAATCACAGAATCTTAGGGGTCATTTACCTGCCATTGATGCCAAGAATTCTTCGTGAAATAGCCTAAAAATGGCCATCACTTCTTTTCTTCCGTGGTAAAACATTTCCAGCTCTTCTGACTCATACTTATATATTTTTAAACACTCATAACCACCGTGGCTGCCTTTTTCAGGAAGCATTCTAGTATGCCATCCATCACCCATCTGACCAGCATCTATTGAGTACCTATTATGTGAGTACCTACTGTTCTCAGTGCTTGAGACAAGGCAGTATATAAAAGTCCTTACTCTCAAGCTTTCATTCTAGTGGAGACAGACAAAAAGAAATAGATGATGAGTCAGGTGGCGTTAAGTGATATCAAGCAGTCAAAACTAAGGTCAAGTACACGGTGGTAATGTAAGAGTACCAGTGTTATCACATATAAGGTGGTCAGGAGAGACTCTCTGAAGAAGTGACATTTGGGCCAAGACTTCAACAAAATAAGAGAGCAAGGCATGCTGATATCGAGAAGAGTGTTCTAAGAGGCAAAAGCAAAATGAAGGCCCTGGGGTGGGAGAGTACCTGGCCTGACGTGTTGGAGAAATAATAGAGAGGCCAGCCGGAATGGAAGGAAGTGGCTGGAACGAAGATGAGTGATATAAAATGAGGTCAGAGACAGCCAGGGTCCTAATGTATAGAGCCCTGCAGGCCATAATACCCAAAATATCAAATACCATGGTATTTTGAGATGCGAATGCCACTGGAAGTTTGTGAATAGAATTCATGACATGAATGGAGTGACATGAAAAGAATTTTTAAAAAAATATGAGCCAGGCTCTGGTGTGGAGTGTGGGCTGCAGGGCTTGGGAGGCAAAGGTAGAAGCAGGGCAAGCAATTTAAGATGCTGCTGCTAGAATCCAGGTGAGAGGTGGTAACTTGAAATAGGGAAGTAGTGATGGAGGTTGTAAGTTGTGAATGTATTCAAAATGCAAGACAGATAGATCTTCTCATTTATTGGCTGTAAGGGCTTGAGGGGCAAGAGAGGGGTCAATGAAAACCCATGAAATCGCTCTGCCAGGAGGCTCACTGCAGACCTCCACAATCAGATGCTCCTTTGCAGGTTTTCACCCAAATCAGAAGGTCTTAACCTGAAGTCCATGGAGTAACACTCAGGGTAAGGAGGGTGGTTGCTGAACTTCCTGAAATTTTACATAGAACTCCACATGTATGCTTTTTTCCTCTTTCTTTTTGCTGGACAGAGGTTTTATAGGTTTCCCCAAATTACCCTTTAAAGGGGTCTGTGACCCACAACAAGTCAAGAACCACTTCTCTGGAAACACTATTTAAATGTACATACATAAAAAGTCTTTATTTATATGTATAAAGAGTGATTATTTATATAAATTTATATTTAAATGTTTATATATATATATATAAATAAATAAAAGGCTCCTCTGTTTCTTTACCCAACAAGTGGGCCTTTTTATATAATGTCACCACCATCACAGGTAGCCTTGGAAGTAGAACAATATAAAGGTCAGTTCCTAGTTCATGAATGCTATTAGGAAACATTACTTTAGAATGCTTAACACCAATCCCATTCCTACTCCCACCTTCTCCTGGATGCATCCAAGTCACAGGAAAAAACATATGAGGGCTTTAGAATGCACATAATCCAGGCTGAATTCTGGATTAGTCTAGTGATCCTCTGAATAAGGTTCTTTTGCTTCTTTTCCCATTCTCTACACACATTCAGCCCATATTCTGTTCCTTCTTTCTTTGACTTAGCTCTTTAATCCTTTTTTAGACTTCTAACTCCTCCACACCTGTTTGTTTAGGTTGGTGCTTTAAACACCTATTTGCCTTAGAATCTTTTCCCCTACAGAAAACATCCATAGACCCCAATGAGTAATAAACAGATAAACCGTGCCTTGATGTAACCAGGAGGGCTTCCAACATCCTTCCTCCTCCTAGGGCTCCAAGGAACAGACTGAAAAATTGTTCTAGACCTCCACTGTTCTACATTCATTAATGTGTGTCATTAAATTGAAATACTCCCGATCACCCCAGAATTCCACACCTCTGGAACCCTTCTGTCTCCAGGAAATGCTCACCATTCCTTTTTTTTCCTGTTTCCAAGCTGCTAAAGAGAGTTTTAAAAAGACTAAAAGTCTGTATTATCAAACTTTGGCCAAGTGGTCCCTCTGGCTCAGTTATCCTCTTAGAGGAACTCCATACCACCATCATGCTCATCTTGCTTTACCTTCAAATCTCTGTACTTCAGCCTGCCTAATCTTTCACTCTTGTCTTTAAGGAGCTAATTCTTTCCTAAGACATATCCAAGGCATTGCCTTTATCATTCTTCTTGCCTTCCATCTAATCCTTATCCATATTTTTCCAGGCCTCATTGAATCAACCACCTGCCCTGTCATCAGGAGCTACCTTTTTTTCACTCTGCTGGTGCCTTTCTCCAGTCTTAGACACAGCCTTTCTCAATCCATTTTGTACCCTTTCCAATGACCACTCTTCTCCATGCTGTAGTGGGAACAACACAAGAACTGGAATTTGAAGATCCAAGTTGAAATGCTAGCTTGGTCTCTTAACTAGCTTTATAACTTTGTGCAAGTCAATTTTCAGTCTGTTTCCTTTGAAGAGGGCTGGAGCTGTGGCATTGCAGGTAAAGCTGCTGCCTGCAATGCCGGCATCCCACATTGGGCTGCTCCACTTCTGATCCAGTTCTCTGCTATGACCTGGGAAAGCAGTAGAAGATGGCCCAAATCCTTGGGCTCCTGCACCCATGTGGGAGACTGGAAGAAGCTCTAGGCTCCTGGCTTCGGATTGGCCCAGCTGCAGCCACTGCGGACATTTGGGGAGTGAACCAGTGGATGGAAGCCTCCCACAGTCTCTGCCTCTCTGTAATTCTGTCTTTCAAATCAATCAATCAATCTATCTTTTAAAAAATGGGGAGAAGAGAGGTGAGTTGTTTGATGCAGTGGTTAAAGCACTGCTTGGGATGCCTGTGCCCCGTATCAGAGTGCCTGAGTTGGAGTCCAAGTTCCACTTCCAATTCCAGCTGCCCTCAGTGTGCACCCTAGAAGGCAGCTGTGGATGGCTCAAATATTTGGGTATCTGCCATCCAGGTGGCAAGATCTGAATTCCAGCTTCCTGGTTTAGGTATGGCCCAGTCTTGGCTGTTGCGGGCAACTGGGGAGTGAACCAGTGGATGGACAATCTCTCTTTCAAATACATACATACACACATACAAGCTTAAAATGGGGTAAGAGTATCCCAAAGAATTGGTAAGAGGATCAAATAAAAAAAAAAACCCACATGCAAATGCTTTCTTTGTAGGCAGCAATACAAATATTGTTAGCCGATGAGGAAGATGAGGCAGGAGGGGCTAGAAAATACACGATTCAGCTTCAGTAAGTGGTAGAAATTGGATTGGTCACCCCAGGTCTGACCGACTCCTAAATTCAGGCCTTTTCAGTTCCATCAGATTGCTTTCATCTTTCTAACAACCGCTCTGTCCCTCCCAAAGATACGTCCAAGCACTTGCTATGATCCAGTTACTGCAAAAGGCAGCATGGGATACAATGATACAAGTAGGAAACTAAGACAAAGTTACTCTGATCTTAGGGAGTTCCAGGTCCAGAGACTGACACTTATGTTGAGATAAGTAACATGTACTACGTGCTACAGTATCAGGGAGAGAAGCTATTTAGGGAGAGGATTAACAGTGCCTTAACGTGTCTCCTTCTTTCCCTTGGCTTCTACACAGCTTTCTGTCTGTACCTTGTGGAGTCTCTTACCACTGATTGCTCTTTTCTTCCTCTTCTTTCTCCCTTAACTTTCTTCTCAAAGTTTTATCCTTTGCCTTTTTTTTTTTTTTAAATTTCTGCATGTTTCTTCTTGGCAAACTCACCCATGGCCACCAAAGCAGAGGGGCTCCTACATTTTTCACATCACCCACAAAACTGTCTCCTAAGCTTTAGCTGCCCATTTCCATAGGTCTATGGAAACGGCTAACCAGCTGTCACTTTAGGACCTCAATTCAATATAAAAAAAAAATAAAGACTCATTACTTACCCAGTTTCCACTTTGCTTTTTCTGTTAAAAGAATGGACTGTTAATCAGACTCACTCACTCACTCATTCAAAGATGGGAACTGGAGAATATGAATGAAGGAACAGGTTTTTAGAAAGAGAGAAAGGGGTGAGGAAGAGAAAGAGAAAGGGAGAAAGAGAGGGAGAGAGGAAAGACATACCATTTATTTCCAATGGCCTCAGTATCTAAAGTTAAGGATGAGGGGACCTACAGAAAGTAAATAAGGACTTAGTTTTCTAATCGTATACATCTATTCTTGCAAAGTAATATCTCTGAGAGCTGTAACATCATTTTCAGCACTTCATCCTAGGTGCAGTACTTTTTTTTGCCTCTTTCTTCCCCTTCAATATTCCATGCATATCACTTCCTTAGGCAACCCTTGGACCATACTACCATTAGCTTCCGCCAAACCAAACTACAGTCATCTAGTCCCTGTACACTCCTCAATCTACCCTACCTTGGGGCTATTACTCATGCTGTCCCTCTTGTTTGTCAACAATACATACTGTGTGAGCACCTTCTACCATACCAGGCCCTGTGCTAGGCACATCCACAGCAAACATGAGGAATGGCTCTTGCCCTCTTGCAGTATACGTTCTAGTAGGGGAGCTAGACAAAACCCAGCAGACACAGAAATAATTGCATGCTGAGGTAAGTGCCACGAAGGAAAAACAAAGCAGGGGGCAAAGAGACAGAATGGCAGATGTTTTAAAGCGACTGGTCTGGAAAGATCTCTCAAGGAATGACATTTAAACTGAGCCCCAGAGGATAAGGAATTAGGAATAGAAAGTATTCCATGCAAAGAGAACAGCACAGAGATTCTTTACAGGGAAGCAGCTGGGTCTGTTCAAAGGACTGGAAAAAGGCTAACTGTGGCTGTGTCTAATGCTCAAGGGAGAACAGGGCAGGTGCCGCATCATGCAGGACCTGTTAGTGGCTGAGATGCTGCTGCCCTAGACTGAGGTATGGTAGTGGAGATGGAGGGAAATCAAAGGACAGGAGATACTCTTTTGCAGCCAGAATTGACAGGCATGGTTGAAATTCAGAAAAACAGAGTAATTAAAGCCAGCTCCTAGGTTTCTTTCTGGCTTAAATACCTGGGTGAATGGTGGGGCACTTTGCTGAGATGGTGAAGACTTGGGTGGGAGGGGGTGCATGTGAGGGTTAAAAAGCCAAGGGTTCCATTTCCAGCACATTAAGTTTGCGACGTCCATGACACCCCCACAGGTGCTGGAAGTATGGGGTCTGAAGGTCAGGAGCTGGGCAAGTGATACCCATGTGTGAGCCATGAGCTTGATGATAGGGCTGATATCTTCTCTGTCAGACACTTGTTTAAAAATGCAAAGATCAAGCCTGCAGGCCAAAGAAATACAACTCAAAACAATGAGAAATCCTTTTTGGCTTGCCCAAACTTTTTTTTTTTTTTAAAGTGTTCATACCAGCAGGAGTGCAGTGTGATACACTCTGAAACTTTGTTATTGTTCAAAGCAATACTGTTACCACATATCAAGAGCATGAAAGTATTCAAATCGGTTGACCCAGTCACTTCTAGAAGTCTATCCTAAGGAAACAGCGACAGATGCAAGTTAAAGATATTTGTTTATAGCATGACTCAGAATAGCCAAAAATCATCTCAATTTTTGACAATAACACATTAGTAATCAATATGGTACAACTATAGGATGGAATATTACATAACTATTAGATACCATGGTTTCAAAAGACATGAGAATATGCTCACAGTACAGTGTTAGGTTATAAAAAACAGGATAAAAAGCTATATTCACAATATTAATTGAAATTTATTGGCTAAAATAACTATATATATCCGAAAGAAAATACATCAGAAATTTAACAGTGATCATCTAAGAGTTTCATACTCAGGCTTATTTTTAATTCAAATATTCTGTTTCATAAACTTTCTACAATGAACATCATTACTTTTACATTCAGGAAAATAGATAAAGTTCTCTTTGTAACCATCCATTAAGAATCATCTCAAATGTCATTGCATTCTGAAACCTTTTCCTCAACCCCTCCAACGAGATATGACCACTCCTTGGTCTATCTGCACAACACACTATCTCTGTGGCACTTACAGTCTTTTCTCTTTTTTTTTTGATCATTATTTGGATATCAAACTCATTTAAACCCTCTGTTAAATGTCAGTGGGCTGCACTCAGCTTCTAACAAAGGACATTTTTGTAAGTTTATCCTACAGCCTCAAGAAAGCATTTGTTGTGACTCACTATCCCCTAACCACACTCCTCGATTCTTCACAGCCCTCACCTCCTGAATTTCCGTGATCATTATCGTGTGCCTCCTTCACTGGAATCGAAGCTCCGGCACAGCACTGACTTTGTCTGGTTCTCTAATACCTAAACAGTTCCTGGCACATAGGAAGCGCTCAATAAACAGTTGCTGGTTCAATCATTTGGCTTTCTAGACCAAGCCTCTCCTCTGAACTTCATGGTATCAGCTACCATTGCTTGTATGTGTCAGTACTGAATTCAAGCTCTGGCCTACTTCGATCTGCTTTTCCTCCACTAGTCCCCATCTTAATGGATTCTCCATCCATCCACCTAAAGCAGAAGCAGGGACGTCTCCCTTGCCACTTCCTTCTACCCCACCTGGCACAGATTCAATCCTCCTGAATCAATACATCCCTGCATCCCTCTGCCACTGCCTTAGTGGACGCTTGTCATCTCCGTGACCAACCTGGGTCGAACCTTCTCCTGTACTGTTCCCTGCTGTCTCAGTGTGCTGGTTACAACACAAGTACGACCATGCTTCTCGTTAAAAAGGCACTTCAGCTGATTCCACTCAGCAGCCAAAGCAAGCTCTGTAACACGGCCTATCTAATCACAGCCAGTATTTATAGAATACTTACTATGTGCCAGATACCGTGCTATCCTATGTGCTTTACCTCATGTCTGCGCCTTAACCCTAGGAGACAGGTACCATTGTTTTGATTTCACACACAAGGAAACCTGAGGCTTGGATTCTTGTGCTAAAGAAATGACCCAAAATGCAATGCAATGGCTTGTAAGCAAAGCTGAGACTCAGATCCAGGTCTCTGGCTCTACAATCCATCCTGTTAGCCACTTAAATGTAACAGCTGGCTTTGAGTGCTTAATGTGTTGGACACTGTGCTAAGTATGTGATATATATATATGTATATATATATATACATATATATATAAAATTCTCTGTAAATCCTCCTAATTTCTTTATGAGGAGGGACCTATTATTATCTGAACTTTACAGCTGGGGAAATGAAGGCACCAAGAGGTTAAGTAACTTGCCCCAAATCAGAGTGACTAAATGGTCCAACACCTTCCCAAGGGCTTTGCAACAAGCTTGCTCCTTCCCCTTCCTCACATTTCAAGCTGCCCTGGGCTGGACCCTACAATATTCTTTATTAGAATCATCCCTTCCTCCTCTCCACCACCCTCTTTAGGTTGTAGCATCACCTAACTGCTTGTAGTCGCTAGTATCCTTCCACACTTCCCCACCCCAACACTGTTTCTTTAATGCCCTTGTAGCTTCATTAATGCTATTAGCTCAGCAGGCTAACATCCTCCTCTCCTCTTCCTCTGGATAATATTCCTAGTCACCCATGAAGCACTCAGTGCAGAACTCACCTCTCCCAGGCAGCCTTCTCCTTTCGCCTGCACCCTCTTTAGGTTAGATGCCCCTCCTATCTGCTCTCATAGTACCTTGTGCATCTTCCTATTTTGGTATTTATATTGCTATTCTGTTTCTAGGCTGAATGCTCTACCAAGGCAGGGACCACCCATACTCAAACACCCATACTCACACAAACACCCATACGGTTTATATCCCCAGTGCCTAACACCCACTAAACGCTTTTTTCTTTTTTAAATTAAGAGTAAGCACCTTTCTCAGGGTCCCATGATAAAGCTGTGCCAGGACTATCATCAGTTCAGGATGCTCCCGATCTGATCCAGTACTGTTAGAACACAGCTTCTCAAATCAGTAAACCACAATGGGACCACAGTTCTGATTCTGTTTCCTCAGACCTTTGCTCCACCGCACCACATGAATATTGCTGTGGCATGGGAAAGGTTAGGAGCCACTTTGCAAAACTACATTGCTGCTGTTGGCAACCGTAGGGCAGCAGCGGTCTGATGGCTAGGTTCGAGAGCTTCCACCAAGGAAGAAGCTTCTTGACAAACTCATTAAAAAGTGTGCTCTCGCCAGGGCGCCTACTCAGTGAGAACCAAGAAAAGTGACCCACACCAGCATTCTCTCCCCCACCTCCGCAAACAAACAAAAACATGCACCCGCCCCCCAATAGCACTGCCCCTGGGCAGCCCTCAAATGATAGCTATTGACCCACCTCTCTATTTTAGCCTGTCTTTGAGATGCCATAGCAACGAGGTTAGGATAGGCCATGGAGGAATTAGCAGTGCTATTTTCAGCTGAGTTGTTCCTGATTTTGGGCAGCTGAAACTCTGCCACATGATAGTAATGGCACTGAGTTAGGTAGTTTATAAAATGTTCTCGGGCCCGCTGCAAATGATCTAGGCGCTTGCTGGGGTTCACTTGTTTCATGGTGAGGGCTCCTTGAAACGCTGGCACCATCAAGTACTTCAGATCGGTGGAAGCAATCTCTTCCAAATCTTCATTTCGGCTGGAAAGAGCAAAGAGGAGGCTGTGAAGCCTGGCTGGGCATTCAAACTTGTGGACCTTATTTACTGGGCGTGAGGCCAAGGGTGGGTTCGGGGGAGAGGGTGTGGGAGAACCAGCGGCCAGTTTCATTCAATAAAGTGGCTGGGCGCTCACACCCAAAGCCTATGCAGTCAGCCGACACTAGGGAGCAGAATCCTAGGATGCTAGCTACAACCATCTCGTTAGAGAGGTGGGGAACGTATACAATATATACAAAGTACGAACTAGAAACCAAAGATTCTTTTATCTTAAAGGGCTCCTCCACCCATGCACAATGGCTCCACCCGTGGCAACCAGCGGTTACTACCCTGTTCACCCATACCTGAACAAGTCGAGCTGCGTTAACATTTCGGCAACTTTCCCAAGGAGGTCTAATCCCTTGAACACTTTGTCCTGGACCATCCGTGAACCGGTGGGTTCAGTTGCTGCTTCTACTTGGTCCAGGAGCTGCTTGCTGGTTTCAAACAGCTCGGGCAGCCGCGGCAGCAGTAACTCTTCTGATGCTGCCATCTTGGGGGAGGGAGGGACTTTGAGACCTCACTTCCGGGGTCAAAGGCAACTTTGTAAAAAGAATTCCGCGAGGACACACGAGACCGGAAAAGACGCCACATTGGCCCAGTGGCCTCATTGTTACTGCAGTGTCAAGTAACTTCCGGGGGCGGCCCTTTGCCGGCACAGGCGACTGACCCTGTACTCATTCCTCCAAGCAGCCTAATAAAAACAAAACAAAAACAGGCAACCGTGAAAAACAAAGCAAACCCGCACAACCCGAGCAGCTTTCGAAATGCTCCTCGGTGCCGACACTGGCCTGGGGGCGGGGGGGGCGGGGGTTCTGTTGGCTCTGAGGCCCGGAACCCGGGGCGGAATTCGGAGCGCGAGCGGGCGCGACGGTGGAGCCGGGCGTGGCGCTCTCCTCTGCCTCGGGGGTCGCTCTCTAGGTGAAGGCGGCCGAGCAGCCTGGGGGCTCCGCTCCTGCCGCCGCCACGCTGCTCCCACGGGTCGCTCGGTCGGCGGCGCGAGCGGAAAGTGCGCGTAGCGCCCCCCTCCGGTTTCCGTCACCCACCAGCTGGAACTCCGTTCCTCCCGGCCAATCCTTGCCGCCCCTTCCTTCTTCCCTTCACGTCCCCTCCGCCCCTCACCCCAATAACTCCAGTGCCCTTTGGGCCGGGGTCCTTTGGAGCCACGCCCTCCTCCTTAGTTCAGATAATTTGCCAACCTTGCAACTCCGATCCCCCAGCAACAGTCTTCCAAATTTCGTGCCACTTAGTTCCCAGGTCAACTGTTAATTCCCGTGTCCCTTAGCCGGCAAGGTTACTTCTGGGCATCTCTGTCATAGCACCTACCACTCCGTATGATAGCTAGTGGCTTACAAATCTATCTCCCTCGCCAGAATGAATAGGTTTCTTCTTTGCACTCCTCTTGCTAGCCTTAGTACTTATGAAGTGCTCGGTGTCATTATATATGAATTAAAAAAAAAAAGTGATCAGTTTGGAACAGCCCAGTCGTACAGAACTGTTCAGTAGGTACCCACTAGCCACATGTGGCTATTTTGAATCTAAATGTACTTTAAGTGGAAGATACACAACAGATTCCGAAGACATTCCAACACAAATGTAAAACATCTCAAAAACTTTTTACACTGACTTCATGTTGAAATGGCAATGTTTTCGATATATGGGGTTCAATATATCCTTAAAATTCATTTGGACTTCTGTCTTCACTTTTTCATGTGCCAACCTAGAAAAGTTAAATTACTTTTGTGGCTCATGTTACATTTCTACTGTGCAGCACTGCTGTACAATATAATTCCAGGAGTTTCCCTGAAGGGAAGCCAGTGCTTTCTACAAATCACTATACATACTGATTACTTTAGGGAACATCCTGAATTGCCCAAGGCGATTTAAGTAGAAGGAACACTGCCCTAGAAAGTAAACTTTTAAACTATATATAGTTGAGAGGACAAAAATTCACATAAAAACAACTAGAGGGCAATATAGGACAGTATATGATTAGGTGATACATTGGTATGGCATAGGCCATTGGGACAGCAAGAAATGACAAGTCCTTCCATGCAAGTAGTAAGTCAGAAGGTTTCTTTCCTTTCTTTTTTTTAAGATTTTATTTATTTACTTGAGAGGTAGAGTTACAGAGACAGTGAGAGGACAGATAGAGATGAGAGAGAGAGTCTTCCATCTGCTGGTTGACTCCCCAGATGGCCATGATAGCTGGAGCTGGGCCAATCCAAAGCCAGGAGCCAGGAACTTCTTCCAGGTCTCCCACACAGGTGCAGGGACCCAAGGACTTGGGCCATCTTCCACTGCCTTCCCAGGTCGTAGCAGTGAGCTGGATCAGAAGAGGAGCAGCAGGGACTAGAACTGACACCCAAATGGAATGTTGATACCAAACTGCAGGGGGAGGCTTAGCCTACTATGCCACAGTACAGGCCTCCAGAAGGCTTCTTGGATGTGACACGCAACCATAGAATTTTAAACCTAGAAGTAAACCTGCAAACTCAGGGGAAAAATGGAGACCACAAATGTTAAGTGCCTTGTCCAACCAGTTTATGACAAAGCTAGTAACTTCTGAGCTCAATTGTTTCTACTCCATCAACCTTCAATTGGGTAGGATTCACAAAGATGGAGAAGATCTTTGATGTGGGACAGAAGGAAGCCCCAAGCCAGAAAAATGCTTCCCAGGAACGAGAAGAGAATGGGTAGAAGGAAATGAAGGTTGAAAGGCTTCCTAAGTGATTCTAATAAATCGTTGCTGGAAACTCTGCTTTATAAGCTAAGGAGCATGCAGGAAGACTCTGGGGAATTACTCATTTGGAGTTCTGGCACATCTAGCAACTTTATTTGAACTTTCAAAGGTCAGCCTTGGCCAGAAGTACTTGTAGAGGAAACTTGGAAACTCAGTAATTGTGACACTAAAGATAATTTGTGTTTCTTTTATATTAAAAAATAATTTGAATTTGTTCCTGAACTTTGGAAGCCATATTTCTTTCTTAAAACATCTTGTATTCATTTAAGAGGTAGAGCTACAGACACAGACAGGCAGAGACACAGAGAGAGGTCTTCCATCCGCTGGTTCACTCCCCAAATGGCCACAACAGCCAGAGCAGGGCCGATCTGAAGCCAGGAGCCAGGAGCTTCTTCCCGGTCTCCCACACAAGTGCAGGGGCCCAAGGACTTGGGTCATCTTCTACTGCTTTCCCAGGCCACAGCAGAGAGCTGGATTGGAAGAGGAGCAGCCGGGACTAGAACTGGCACCCAAATGGGATGCTGGCACTGCAGATGGAGGCTTAACTACTATGTCACAGCACTGGCCCCACTGTAAGCCATTTTCTATGGCTTTCAAAATGAGGTTTTTTGTTTTTGACAGGCAGAGTGGACAGTGAGAGAGTGAAGAGAGAGAGAGAGAGAGAAAGGTCTTCCTTTGCCGTTGGTTCACCCTCCAATGGCCGCCACGGCCTGCGTGCTGCGGCCAGTGCACCATGCTGATCCGAAGGCAGGAGCCAGGTGCTTCTCCTGGTCTCCCATGGGGTGCAGGGCCCAAGCACTTGGGCCATCCTCCACTGCCTTCCCGGGCCACAGCAGAGAGCTGGCCTGGAAGAGGAGCAGCCGGGACAGAATCCAGCACCCCGACTGGGACTAGAACTCAGTGTGCCGGCGCCGCTAGGCGGAGGATTAGCCTGTTGAGCCACAGCGCAGGCCAAAATGAGTTTTTTTTTTTTAAGATTTATTTATTTGAAAGTCAGGGTTACACAAAGTGGGCGAGAGCAAGGGCAAGGGCGAGGGTGAGGGCAAGGGCGAGAGTAAGAGGCATGAGAGAGACAGAGAGAGATAGAGGGAATTGTCCATCTGCTGGTTCACTGCCCAGATGGCTGCACCATGAGCCAGGAGCTTCATCAGGGACTCCCACATGGGTAGCAGGGGTCCAAGCTCTTGGCCATCTTCTGCTGCTTTCCCAGGCCATCAGCCAGGAGGTGGATTGGAAGGAGAGCAGCCAGGACTCAAACCAGCACCCATATGGGATGCTGACATCTCAGGCAGTGGCTTTATTCACTGTGCCACAATGCTGGCCCCCAAATGACAGCGTTTATGGGAGTTGCCAATCAGTTTCAGAGTCTACATTATGATTGTCATTTTAAACAATGCATTTAATTATGAGTGATACAAAGATCCAAAAGTGATTTAAAAAAAGAATAAAATGCTGTTGATTGTGTTTCTGTACATAAACACTTTATTTCTTGCAATTTCTGTTGTGTATAGAAGGTTAAAAAAGCCTCGTTTAGGGGAACTAGAAGAGCCCTTAGAAATCATGAACATGGCCGGCGACGTGGCTCAATAGGCTAATCCTCCACCTTGCGGCGCCGGCACACCGGGTTCTAGTCCCGGTTGGGGCGCTGGATTCTATCCCAGTTGCCCCTCTTCCAGGCCAGCTCTCTGCTATGGCCCGGGAAGGCAGTGGAGGATGGCCCAAGTGCTTGGGCCCTGCACCCCATGGGAGACCAGGAGAAGCACCTGGCTCCTGCTTTCTGATGAGTGCGGTGTTCTGGCCACAGCGTGCCGGCCGCGGCGGCCATTGGAGGGTGAACCAACGGCAAAGGAAGACCTTTGTCTCTCTCTCACTATCCACTCTGCCTGTCAAAAAATAAAAAAAAATCATGAACATATAATGGTACTTAAACTTTTTGTCATATCTTTTTTCCAATGAAATTTTAGAGAGGTCTATAATTTCTAAAAGGACTGATGTGTTTGAAGCAGACACACAGGCACCTGCCAACTCAGCCTGTGGCTTCACCCCAGCCTGCTCAGTGGCACCCTGGGCACAGCTGAGGTATTTGACGTTTCTAAGCAACACAGTAGGAAGAGCAGAGGCCCCTGGTTTTGCGAATGAGGAAGCTGAAGCCCTCCCTGAGACTTGTTTAAGGTCACACAGCTAGGATTATTTGGGCAACAGTATTTAGACTGATGAAATGGGGAGATAGTAGAATCCAAGGAAATAGCGGAAGGCATTCTAGGAAATCCATGGATACTACGGACATGAGATGACCTTTCAAGTATTTCCCAACGTGACTCTGGGACAGATGATGGATATCCACTTGTTATGTTTTGATCTTTTGTTTTTTAGATTTATCTTATTTATTTACTTAAGAGGCAGATTTACAGAGAGAGAGAGAGAGAGAGAGCAAGAAACACAGAAAGAGTGATCTGCATCTGTTGGTTCACTCCCCAAATGACGGCAACAACCAGGGTTGAACCAGGCTAAAGCCAGAAGCCAGGAGCTTCTTCCAGGTCTTCCATGTGGGTGCAGGGGCCTAAGCACTTGGGCCATCTTCCACTGCTTTCCCAGGCCATAGCAGAGAGCTGGATCAGAAGTGGAGCAGCCGGGACTCGAACTGGTGCCCATATGGGATGCTAGCGTTGCAGGTGGTGTCTTAACCTGATGGGCCACAATGCTTGCCCTTCATGTTTCGATCCTAACACAAATTTGTTATCTTGGATAACAACATGTGTGATTCATGAGAAAAATGTTATAAAGTATACTTTCTCCTGCCTGTGTGAATTGATGTGCTAGGCAGTTTAGATCTTTGGTTTGCCCTAGAGCTGTTTTGTCTTACATAGGTAAAATTCTAGTATTTGTATCTGTAATGCCATTAATAGCAATAGATGATATCAAACTGGCTACAAAAGAAAGTCAACCGCAGGCTGAAACTAGACAGAAATTTATTCATTACTTAACCCTTAATGTTCGATCTCTCTTCACAAGATATTTTTTTTTTTGAGGATTGAATCTCCCTGACTAGTGGCAAAAAGTTAATGAAAGGTAAAACTCCAATACACTGAAGATTGCATTAAATGAAATATTGCAATATCTGCTTGTACACGAGTATTTCAGAAAATTACAGAAAATGAAATTAAGTGTCATCACTTTCGGTACCAAAAATCTTGACATCTATGCAGTTATTTCAAAATATACATTTTCCATGACCTTTTTGGAGATCTCCGGTATACCCAACTCTGAGGAATGTGATGCAGCACTAGAAAGTACTTTGGGGGCCTGGATTCGAGTCCCATCTCTGCTACTAGATAGCTGTGTGATCTTGGAGAAGGCTCTTCCTTCCATCTTTCCACATTTGTTGTCGTTTCCCTGAATGCTGGGCACTGGGAATTCAAATGACAACACATAAGACTTGAAACTTTAAAGGTTCTATAGTTCAATGGAAGAGACAAGAAAACAAAGAATCAACTAGTAGCTGAGGGCCAGGTGTTGTGGCACAGCTGATTAAGCTGCTGCTTGGGCTGCTTGCATCCCAAATTGGAGTTCTGGTTTGACTAACAACTAGTTCATGCTTTGGATCCAGCTTCCTGTTAATGCTCCTGGGAAGGCAGCAGATGATAGCTCAAGTACTTGGCTTCCTTAGTCTGGGTTTAAGTTGCTGACTAAGTCCCAGGCTTGGCCCAGTCCTGGCTGTTGCCGGCGTTTGAGAAGTGAGCCAGCAGATGGGGGATCTGCTTCTCTCTCTCTCTCCCTATGCCGCTCTGGCTTTCAAATAAAATAAGTAAATCTTTAAAAGTTGGTAATGTGGGGCCAGCACTATGGCATAGTAGGTTAAGCCTCTGCCTGCAGTACCGGCATCCTATACAGATTCGAGTCCCGGCTGCTCCACTTCCGATCCAGCTCCCAAGCAGAAAATGGCCCAAATGCTTGAGTCCCTGCATCCACGTGGGAGGCCTGGAAGAAGCTCCTGGCTCCTGGCTTTGGATCAATCCAGCTCCAGCGACTGCAGCCATTTGGGGAGTGAACCAATGGATGGAAGACCTCTCTGTCTGTGTCTCTCCTTCTCTCTGCCTATAACTCTGCTTCTAAAATAAATAAATAAATCTTTTTTTTGACAAGTTAGTAATTGATAAGTATTATAATGAAAGTATGTTTAAGGTGTTAGAAGAATAGAAAGAATAATTTTAGACCTGAGGGGCATTCTGTTAAAGGTAACATTCCAGAAAATGACTTATAAAGGTGTTTCTTTTATTTTTTAAATTTTTTAAAAAAATTTTATTTACTTATTTGAGAAGCATTGTTACAGAGAGGGGGAAGGAGAGGGGAGAGGGGGAGGGAGGGAGGGAGAGGGAGGGAGAGGGAAGGAAGGGGAGAGAGGGGGAGAGGGAGAAGGAGAGGGAGAGGGAGAGGGAGAGGGAGAGGGAGAGGGAGAGGGAGAGGGAGGGGGAAAGGGAGAGGGAGAGGGAGAGGAAGAGAGAAAGAGATATCTTCCATTTGCTGGTTTACTCTCCAAATGGCCACGACAGCCAGAGCTGGGCCAATCTGAAACCAGGAGCCAGGAGCTTCCTCCAGGTCTCCCACGTGGGTGCAGGGGCTCAAGAACTTGGCCATCTTCTTCTGCTTTCCCAGCCCTTTAGCAGAGAGCTGGATCAGAAGTAGAGCAGCTGGGACTCAAACCGGCACCCATATGGGATGCCAGCGTTGCAAGTGGCAGCTTAACGCACTGTGCCACAATGCCAGCCCCCCTCATAGGTCTTGAAAGGCAATCCAGTTACTCTGCGTCCCCCATTTGTGGAGCACTTACTTCCAAAGAACTTAGATAAGCAATATTTCAACTGCTCCTCACAGCAGTTGTAAGAGGGGCTCTACGGTAGATACAATCTTCCCCTAAGGAGTGGAGGCATACTAGCGATAAAGAGATGAATTTATGTGCTACGTGGAGGACATAAAAAATTTCAATACACCTCAGTGAACCCCAGCATCAAGGACAGAAAGCTTCAGTGACAATTGTTCCCTGGGTGACTCCAGCCCGCCTCTATTTGTCACCCTGGAGATGAGTGGTTTCATTTCTCCAATTCCCTTACCCTTAAGTGAGCCTCTAAGAACTCCCTCTCTGCCTGTGTGGAAAAGAACTACACAGTCCTGACCCTTCCTTCCAAGTCACATCTCTGCTTCTCAGACTGATACCATAGAAACGGAGTGTCTCTCTTCCCAGTCATCTCCGTGGAGACTCTCAGCCCTACCCACCCCCACCGCTGGCCCCACCACATGATGTCAAAGAACTGTAGAACTCAGGGAGAAAGGGGAAGAGGCCGCTCCCCTGCAGTGCCTGCTGTCTTCTTTGTCCCTCTAGCTGGGAAGGCATAGCGGTCTGATTATACGCCAGGCACTGGGCTAAGTTGCTTTACATATTCAAACCCGTAGCTGGCCACTTTACAGAGTTTAAGGAAGAGAGCTCACAGAAGCAAAGGCATTTGACCTTGTAAGCACCCTCATTGAAACTGGGAAGCAAGAGGATGTGATTCCCACGATTCTCATTTGCTGTGTGACTGTGGACAGGCAGCAGCCTCTGAGCCTGGTGGAGCTGAGTGTCATCCTAAATATCCCCTTGTTAGAACCTCTCATGGTTTCTTCTTGTTTAATTTTTTAAATTTTGGTTTTAAGTTTCTGCTCTGAAACAGTGCTAGCATCTTATAAAACTATCAGGTAATATCAAAACCGATTGATCGAGACTGATATAGTCCACAATGCTCATTCAGATTTCACTGGTTTTAGATAAATACGTGTGTGTGTGTGTGTGTACTTCCATGAGATTTTATCACACATGGAAATTCATGTATCTGCAACCCCAGCCATGATACATAACTGTTCAATCATCTCATCACAAGGAATCCTCAGGTTACCCTTTTATAACCACACCCACTAACCTCCCGCCCCTCATCTCTAATCCCGGTCAACCAAAAAGCTGTTCTCTGTGTCTGTAAATAGAATGTTATACAGGTCAGCATTGTGGTGCAGCACGGTAAGATGCCACCTGCAACACTGGCATCACAATTCAGAGCACCAGTTCGAGGTTCAAATCCCGCTTGCCCCACTTCTGATCCACATTCCTGCTAATGCACCTGGTAAAGCTGAGGATGATGGCCCAAGTATTTGGGCCCCAGATACCCACGTTCCAGGCTCCTGGCTTTGGCCTGGTCCAGCCTTGGCTGTTGCAGCCATCTGAGAGTGAGCCAGTGGATGGAGGCACTCTCTCTCTCTCTCTCTCTCTCTCTCTCTCTCTCTCTCTCTGTCACTCTGCCTTTAAAATAAATCTTTAAAAAATATTATGAAATGGAATCATATAGTATGTAACCTTTTGTGAGTGGCTTTTTTCCCTCAGCATAGTTCCAACTGTTGAGTATATCAATGATTTGTTCCTTGTGCTTGCCAAATAGTATTCTGTGGTCTCAATGTACCACAGTGTAACTAGTCACCTGATAAAGGACAGCTGGATTGTTTCCAGATTTTGGCTATTAGGAATAAAGCGTCTGTGAACATTCATGGTTTTGTGAATGGAAGAGAGAGAGCAAAAGTTTTCCATTTCAATGAACTACAATTTATCAGTTTTTCCTTTTTATGGATTGTGCTTTTGGTGTCAAGTCTAAAAACACTCTGCCTAGCCCCAGATTGCAAAGAATTTTTCCAATTTTTTCTCAAATTTTTATAGTGATCCATGATAAGTACATTTTTGTGTGTGAGGTTTACATCAAGATTTTTAAATATCATATTTTATTTTTTCTAAAGATTTTAAAAGAAGATTTATTTACCTGAAAGGCAGAGAGAGAGAGAGAGAGAGAGGTTTTCCATCGCTGGTTCACTCCCAATTTGCCGCAACAGTTGGAACTGAGCCAATCCAAAACCAGGAGCCAGGAGTTTCTTCTGGGTCTCCCACGTGGGTGCAGGGGCCCAAGGGCTTGGGCCATCTCCTACTGCTTTCCCAGGTGCATTAGCAGGGATGTGGATCAGAAGTGGAGCAGCTGGGACTCAAACCGGTGCCCACGTGCAATGTTTGCATGGTAGGCAGAGGATTAACCTTCTATGCCACAGTGCTAGCCCCTGTAAAGATTTATTTATTTATTTGAAAGGCAGAGCTACAGAAAAAGCGAGAGAGAGAGAGAGAGAGAGAGAGAGAATCTTCCATCCACTAGTTCACTCCCCAAATGGCCGCATGACAGGAGCTGGACCAGGCCAAAGACAGGAGCCAGGAGCCAGGAACTTTCTCCGGATCTCCCATGTGGGAGCAGGGACCCAAACACTTGGGCCATCTTCTGCTGCTTTCCCAGGCACATTAGCAGGGAGCTGGATCAGAAGTGAAGCAGATGGGACTCGAACTGGCGCCCATATGGGATGCCAGTATCACAGGCAGCGGCTTAACTCACAGTGCTCAATGCGGTCCCGTTCTTTTTACTTTTTGTCTGTTGTTGTCCAATTGCTCTAGCATCTCTAGTCTGTTGGAAAGACTACCCTTCCTCCAACGAATTCCTTTTGTATCTTGCTCAAAAATCAGTTGGTCAGGGGTGAGTGTTAAGCCTAGTAGTCAAAACCCTGGTTAAGATGTCTGGAACCCACACTGGAGCGCCTTGGCTTGATTCCTGGCTCCAGCTCCTGACTCCAGCTTCCCACTAATGCAGATCCTGGGAGGCAGTGGTGATGGCTCAAGTAATATGTTTCCTGCCACCCACATGAGAGACCTGGATTACATTCCTGGCTCCTGGCTTCAGCTCCTGAACACTTGCAGCTGTTACAGGCATTTGGAGGGTGAAACAACAGATGGGAGCATGCTTGCTCACTCTCAAATAAATCAATAATTTTTGAAAAAGCATAGGAAAAAAATCAGTTGGGCAGATTTGTGCAGGTTTATTTTTGGCCTTCTCTTTTCTGTGCCACTGGTCTACATATCTATCCCAGTCAGCATCACACAGCACAGGCTTTGGGACAGAATGCCCAGTTCCACTCATTAGATTGAGTGACCATGGATAAGTTATCTTCCCATCTCACTCAGCATATAAAATAGGGCTCACTGGGGCCAGCGCTATGGCGAAGTAGGCTAAGCCTCTGCCTGCAGCATCAGCATCCCATATGGGTGCCGGTTCAAGTCCTGGCTGCTCCTCTTCCAATTCAGCTCTCTGCTATGGCCTGGGAAAGCAGTAGAAGATGGCCCAAGTCCTTGGGCCCCTGCACCCATGTGGGAGACCCAAAAGAAGCTCCTGGCTCCTGGCTTCGGATTGGCCCAGCTCCAGCTATTGGGGCCATTTGGGGAGTAGAACAGCAGATGAAAGATTTCTCTCTGTCTGTAACTTGCCTTTCAAATAAATATTTTTTTTTTAAATAGGGCTCCCTTCTTGGTATAGAAAATAGGTCTCTGGAGCTCTGTGTGATCTGTTGTCTGCCTACCTCTGTAGCCATCTCCTGTCACTCTTCCCCTTGTTCACTGTGCTAAGTCATGCTGATCTGTGCACAGCTCCTCACTTGCATGATGCACGATTCTACCTGCTGGTCTTTCTCAGGCTGTTTCCATATCCCAGAACCTTCTTCCCACAGATAGTCTAATGGCTGCCTCCCTTACCCCCTTCCCTTTGTTTTTGTATTTTCTTTAAAAAAGATTTATTTATTTGAAAGGCAGAGTTACACACACACACACACACACACAGAGATCTTGCTGGTTCACTCTCCACATAGCTTCATTGGCCAGTGCTGGGCCAGGCATAAGCCAAGAGCTAGGAGCTTCATCCAGGTCTCCTACATGGGTACAGAGGCCCAAGTACTTTTCCTAGGCCATTAGCAGGGAGCTGGATCGGAAATGGAGCAACCAGGATTTCCACTGTCGCCCATATGGGATGCCTGCTCCACAGGCGGCAGCTTTACCCGCTTTGCAACGCTGGCCCCTACCTCCTTCTCTGCATATTTCACCTTCTCAGTGAGGCTTCTATCCCATCCTTTACCCACTGTTTCTTCATAGCATTCACTACCATTTTTAAAAAATGCTTTAGTATGCATATCATGAACATCAGTATTTTTTTAAAAAAGATTTACTTTATTTGAAAGTCAGAATTACAGAGTGAGAGGGACAGACACACACAGAGAAAGAAGTCTTCCATCCACTGGTTCACCCCCCAAAATGGCTGCAATGGTTAGGGATATCCCAGCCTGAAGACAGGAGCCAGGAGCTTCATGAAGGTCTTACTCGAGAGTACAGGTGCCTGAGGACTTGAACCATCTCCCACTGCTGTTCTAGGTGCATTAGCAGAGAGCTAGATCAGAAGTGGTGCAGCAGGGCCTCAAACCGGCACCCATATGGGATGCTGGCACTGCAGACAGCGGCTTCACCTGCTGCACCACAGCACCGATCCCACCCACTACCATTTAACACACACTGTCATCTACTTGTTTTTGTTCTGTCTCCCACCACCACAACATGAGCTCAATGAAAGCAGGAATTTTTGTTTCTTTCACTGCTGTTTTCTCAGTGTCTAGGCTGTGTCTGTACAATTCACCTTTGCAGAATGAATGAAGAAATGAATGGGTATGTGAATAGATGAATGAGTGAATGAATGAATGAGTGCTGTGAGCAAGGGCCTTTAGCAGGCTCCCCTGTCTTAAGCTTGTGACGGGATTCCATCCACTTGCATCTCTAATCCCAACCACCAGGTGGCAGTTGGACCCTGAACTTCTGCTTTATTTATGCCCTCCCACCTTGCCTTTTTCTAGGCTCCAGTGGGTCTCCCAGGACTTCTTGACCTTCTCTGCCCAAGCATGGATTTCGTGTGTGCTACTTAAAACTGGTCAGTGTGAGTACCTGAAGCGTTGCTTCTTTTTCTCCTTAGGTACTAACTTCCTTCTTGCCCCATCGTGCTTTCTGACTCAGATGGAGGAAGCCACAGACACTGGCCATTGTGCTGTCGCAAAGTAACTGTGTGCAGCTTCCAGGACATCTGGAAGGATGACCTTAAAGAGACTGCACCTTGGGGCCAGCACTGTGGCGCAGTGGGTTAAAGCCCCGGCCTGCAGCACCAGCATCCCAATTGGGCACCAGTTCGAGTTCCAGCTGCTCCTCTTCCAATATAGCTCCCTGCTAATGTACCTGGAAAAGCAGTAGAAGATGGCCCAAGTGCCCAAGTGCTTGGGCTCCTGCACCCGCATGGGAGACCTGGAAGAAGCTCCTGGCTCCTGGGTTTGGATCAGCCCAGCTCCGGCCTTTGAGGCCATTTGGGGGGTGAAACAGCAGATGGAAGACCTCTCTCTCTGTCTCCACCTCTCTCTGTAACTTTGTATTCCAAATGAATAAAATAAATCTTAAAAAAAAAAAAGATTGCGCCTCCACTTGTAGTTACCAAGCTCCTGACCTGGGTAAAGACTAGGTTCATTAGCTCTATAGTAAACCTGGGCTTGCAACTCCACTATGCCATTTGTTAACTTTGTACACTCAGTGATGTTGGATAACTGACCAAGGTCTTCAAAGGCTTCATTCCTCAGCTGTGAAGTAGGTATAATAATATTAGGTACCAATCTCACAAGATGGATGTGAAGCTTCAATGGGATAACATATGTACAACATTAGTGAAGTGAAGTACTTGGAACAGAATAAGGCTCAATTAAAGAAAAAAAATCAGGGGACAGAATCGGGATAAACAAGACTAGACATGGCAGGAGCTAGCCAGAGAGTATGAGGATGGTGCCAAGTAGATGCCTGGAAGGCTGAATCCAACAGAAGATGGGAGATCAAGGAAGACTTCACAAGAGAACTTGTTGCGGCTGCAGCTTCTAGGACAGGTCAAATTCTGTCAGATATTCAAGCTAGAAAGATTATTGTAGCAAGGAGGAATGGGATGTGCAAATAAAGAGAGGTGTGAAACAGTAACTGTAGATAGTTAATTGAGTACAGCTGAAAGTTAAGTTTCTTCTGGGGAGGGTGACAAAAAGTAAAGACAGGAGCCGGCGCTGTGGCATAGTGGGTAAAGCTGCCGCCTGCAGTGCCAGCATCCCATATGGGCGCGGGTTCAAGTCCTGGCTGTTCCACTTATGATCTAGCTCTCTGCTATGGCCTAGGAAAGAAGTAGAGGATGGGCCCCTGCACCCACGTGGGAGACTTGGAAGAAGCTCCTGGCTCCTGGCTTCGGATCAGCACAGCTCTGGTTGTTGTGGCCATTTGGGGAGTGAACCAGCGGATGGAAGACATCTCTCTCTCTCTCTCTCTCTCTCTCTCTCTCTCTCTCTCTCTCTCTCTCTCTCACTTTTGCTTTCTTGCTTTGCCTCTCTGTATCTCTGCCTTTTGAATAAATAAATAAATGTAAAAAAAACCAGGGAGTAAAGACAGACCCACAGAGGCAGATTACAAAGGGCCTTATGTGCCAAGTGGAGGTGGACTGAACTGGTGGGAAGTGGGAGCCATCCGAGCATCTTAAGCAAGGAAGTAGGTGATTAGAAATGATGGTGTTGGAGCTCCCACTAGCTTGAAGGAAGTCGGAGACTGAAGGCAGGGGAGATGCAGACTGAGCTTAGGACTACAGAAGTTGGAGTGAGGATGGAGACTAAAGAGATGAAGGCCATGGATTTTTTCCACCCCAATGGAGAAATTAACAAGCAAGCTTTTCCAAGAGCTTACTTGAAAATGTTAGAATGGGACAGTTTTTTGTTTTGTAGTATAAATGACATTTGAGTTGAGGCTCTTACATTCATTCCCCAGAGGGCCTGGCACTAATGAACTGCGTAAGTGGGAGGGGTGCCCAGCACAATGCTGGTGAAGTGGCAGAGGCCTACCCCAAGTTCACCTTGGCCCCTGACCTTCTGATCTCCCTATCACTTCCAAGCTAGAGCCCTATGATAGAGGGCCTGAGAGGCTTTTTTTTTTTTTTAAAGATTTATGTATTTATTTAAAAGGCAGAGTTACAGAGAGGGAGAGGCAGGGGGGAAGGAAAGGGAGGTGGGGAGGTCTTCCATCCACTGGTTCACTCCCCAAATAGCACCCGGGCCATCTGCTGTTGCTTTCCCAAGCCATTAGCAGGGAGCTGGATTGGAGGCGGAGCAGCCGGCAAAGACAGGGACAAATGGTTACAGATACGTACTTTGCAGTAAGTGCTTCACATATGGCAGTGCGCTGAATCTGCACAACAGTCCTATGCAGAAGGTATTCATATCACCATTTCACAGATGAAGAAACCAAGGCTCACGAGGGACGTTGTGGAATTTATCCAAGACCACCAGGCTAGTTAGCAGTGGATTTAGGAATTGAACCCATGAGTTTTTAAACCTCAAAGACATTTTTGAGGGGCCGGCACCATGGCTCACTTGGTTAATCCTCTGCCTGCGGCGCCAGCATCCCATATGGGCATCGGGTTCTAGTCCCGGCTGCCCCTCTTTCAGTCCAGCTCTCTGCTGTGGCCCAGGAGGGCAGTGGAGGATGGCCCAGGTGCTTGGGCCCCTGCACCCGCCTTGGAGACCGGGAAGAAGCACCTGGCTCCTGGCTTCGGATCAGCGTAGTGCCGGTCATGGCGGCCATTTGGAGAGTGAGCCAACGGAAGGAAGACCTTTCTCTCTGTTTCTCTCTCTCACTGTCTATAACTCTACCTGTCAAATAAAAAAAAAGATTAACTTTTTTTGAAAGATCTTTATTTTATTTATTTGAAAGGGAGAGGAGGGGCCGGCGCTGTAGTGTAGCAGGTAAAGCTGCCGCCTGCAATGCTGACATCCCATATGGGCACCGGTTCAAGTCTCAGCTGCTCCACTTCCCACCCAGCTCTCTGCTGTGGCCTGGGAAAGCAGTAGAAGATGGCCCAACTCCTCGGGCCCCTGCACCCATGTGGGAGACCTGGAGGATGCTCCTGGCTCCTGGCTTTGGATTGGCGCAGCTCCGGCCATTGTGGCCATTTGGGGAGTGAACCAGCAGATGGAAGACCTCTCTTTCTCTCTCTCTGCCTCTGCCTCTCTGTAACTCTGCCTTTCAAATAAAATAAATAAATTAAAAAAAAAAAAGGGAGAGGAGAGCGGGAGAGAAGGAGAGGGAGGGAAGGAGGGAGGGAGGGAGAGAGAGAAAGAGAGGGAGAGAGAGAAAGAGAGAGAGAGAGAGAGAGAGATGTATCTTCTGTCTGCTAGTTCACTCTCCAAATGGCCACAGTAGCTGGGGGTTGGTCCAGGCCAAAGCCAGAACCCCACAACTCCATCTGTGTCTCCCATGTGGGTGGCAGGGGCCAAGTACTTGAATCATCTTTTGCTGCTTTCCTAGGTGCATCAGCAGGAAGCTGGACCAGCAGAAGAGCAGTCGGGACTCAATCCATTACTCTGATATGGGATGCCGACATTGCAGGAGGTGGCTTAGCCTTAACCCACTGTGCCACAACACTAGCCCCTTAAGAAACATTTTTATTCAATAACTTGTATTCCCTGGGGAGTGGGGATGAGATGGGAGGAGACTCTTCCTGACTGAACCTTTTCCTAAGCTAGAAATAGCTTCCTCCTGTCCTGGGTGAGTACCTCATTTCCAGGCAAAGTAACTCTGGGTAGGTAGCATCTACCATAAGGAAACCGGAAGTGGATCCACTGCTGCCTCCATCCAAGCTTGGTGAATCCCTGGGGGCAGTGGTTGAGCAGGCAGGCTCAGGTGTGCTGTCCTCTTCGAGAAGCTACTTCTCGTCTTTGAGCCTTTTGTTGTTCTAGCTATGAAACATCAGGGTTGTCAGATAAAAATGTTCTCTAAGGTCTCTTCCAGCACCAACATTCAAGGACTATATTAATTGCATTGTATTATAGGATTGCCTGATTCATTCATGGCTAGAAACAAATTTCCTGTTGCCATAGGGAACAAGGGCTTTTTGAACTAGAAAAAAATACACTCAAGGAGGCAAGATAAATAGTATAAAGGGCATGGGCCTTGAGTCAGCCGGACTTGGGTTAAAATCCTGTATACTGGGCAGGTCACTTTGCTTCTGTGAGCTCCTTTCATCATCTATTAAAGCAGGAACAACCATATCGACTTCTTGGTGTGATGTAACACATTTGATCCTGCCACAGGAGGTGCTCAAGATTT
Organism: Lepus europaeus; assembly: GCF_033115175.1. Lineage (NCBI taxonomy): Eukaryota > Metazoa > Chordata > Mammalia > Lagomorpha > Leporidae > Lepus > Lepus europaeus. The sequence continues at coordinate 86,128,659 of NC_084850.1, forward strand.
TTCTTCTTGAGTGAATAGGGTTCAGCACTTCTTCCCAACTCCACTCCACTTTCTTTCGCTCACAAGATAGTTATCTCCCTCTCCCTCTCCCTCTCCCTCTCTCTCATGCCTATACCACCAGGCCAAGTATTTCCTACCAGAACCTCAGTTCCCAAACTTCCCTGGCAGGGCTCCTAGGGAGTGTGGAATAACTCCACCTCTCTTATAAGCTTCTAGGATTCCTAGCAGGTATGGTACAACTGAGGCCAGACCAACACTTAGATTTTTTGGGGCAAGCAGCTGGAGGCTCTACTCTCAGAGGTTCCTTGCCAGCTTTGCTGAGTCTCCTCTCTCATCTTGGCATCTAATCTTTTGAACCATAACCTTTTGACTAATGACAGAGCACTCCAATTCTTTTGGTTTTGAGATTTATTTATTTGAAATGCAGGCTGAAAGAGAGAGAGAGAGAGAGAGAGAGAGAGAGAGAGAGAGAGAGAAAGAAAGAAAGAAAGAAAGAAAGAAAGAAAGAAAGAAAGATCTTTCATCTGTTGCTTCGCTCCGCATGTGGCCACAACAGCCAGGACTGTGCCAGGCCAAAACTAGGAGCCAGGAACTCCACCTGGGTCTCCCATGTGGGTATCAGGGACCAGAGTACTTGCACCCTCCTCTGCTGCTTTTCCCAGGTGCATTAGCAGGGAATTGAATCATAAGTGGAGCAGCTGGGTGTTGAAACAGCACCCATATGGGATGCCAGCATCGCAGGTAGTAGATTAACCCTCTAAGCCACAATGCTGGCCCCAGCCCTGGCCCCAGTCCCAGCCCCAGTAATCCAGTTCTTGGATCACCATCAGGTCCTGGATCTCTCAGCCAACTGCCTCAATAGTGACATGATTACTTACTAGGTGGCCAAACTGAGCTCCTTGGAAAGCCTAAATTTCTTAACAATCACAGGACTCACCTGGCCTGGGGCATCTTCTTGGGCTCCCCTTTGCTATTGGATATCAACTGGAGCAAAAACTGTAAACTGTACTCTGGAAATTGAGCACCAGTGCTGGCTTGCCCCTGCTATAGGAGCAAGGAATTCTCTTCACTGTATTTGTGCCTTAAGTATCCGTGGCCTGTAGCAGCTCCACTTGAGTCCTAATGTCCTACAGTTATTTGAAGCTGAGGAGTGGATACCAGTTCTAGCCATCAGGCCTGAGTTGTAACTATTTTCAGAATACCTTCCCATTTCTCCCCATCCACAGCCATCTCCTCCAACTTAACCTTTCTGACAACTGCTTGGATTTTCTTGAATTAAATCCTCTATCTCCATCTAGGGGCAGTGTGGGGGAGGGTTGCCAGTTGGTACCAAGGGGTGACTAGGTGGAATCTGATTGGGAGTGGCCATACACGACATCCAACCTGAGTGGCATTATTTTGTCATATTCCACTTGACCTAAGTAAGAACTACCTGACAGCATTTCCAAGAGATTTCCTTGGTAGGCTTCCTGCCCTTTAGCACCTCAGCATGGAACTGTCTCGAGAATGAGACAGCCCATTGCCCGATGACATCACCAGTTCCAAGGCCCATCCAGATCTCTCCACTGGCCTTCTGCCCTTGACATTTCTGGATCTTCAGCAAAATATTATTCAGTCTTTGCCTGTCTTTTCTTTGAGATTATGCATCAGCCACTCCAAAGCACCACTCACCACCCCTGCCCCAGGCTCTCTTCCTAGTGAAGCATCTTTGCAGCCTCTGAAGGAACGAAGCCAGGATCTTAGGTTCATCAGTCCCTGCCACCCTTCTGCTCCCTGGATCTCTCAAGCAATAGGGAACCAACTTTAACCTCGGGGACCTTTTGAGGCCTACCATTCTCCTTGTGGAAGCTCTCTTTGCCAGGCAATGGGATGAAGCGCTTCCAAAGGTGGCCTTCCTGCCTCCTGAACTTCAATGCCTTAGAACTCTCAGACAAGCTGAGCAGCCTTTTCAAGGGCCTTGGCTACTTCCTCCTGGCTGGTCTGGGCCTTTGCTACTACTATAGCCTTCAGATCCTTTTGGACCACACGCCTGGACACTTCACAAGCCTGGCCATTTCTGACAATCATCTCCATTGTTGGATGTTTTGCTTAAGGTCACTGTGAGTGTGTCAGTCTTGGAGGAAGGCCAGAGTGTGTATCTTAGTAGTCGGGAGGGCTCCTGGGCCTGACTAGTAACTAACTACAGTCTACTCAGGGTGAGGCATAAGGGCTTCTAAGATATGTGGACCTGGCTGATTGGTGATTGGTTGGTGGTCCTCTGCTGTGGCCTGACCACCTGCTGAGAAAGAGCCCTTGTCTGACTCTTGTCAGCTCCAGACCTGAGCAGGAAATCAGGTATGAAAACTTGAGGTTGTATCTTTGGCAAAGTAGGGCCAAAAACCTCCTGGAAGGGGATCAAGAGACAAGAATTAAGGTATACATTCCGGGGGATGAGCACGAGCAGGCTTCCTGTAGTGACATCATGTGCACAGAGGTAGGCAGGTTTATCTTGCTCAGCTGTAGCCAGAACCACAAGAGACCATTAAGAACATCATCTTCCCCTCCTTCCTTCCTGAGAGCTCACTAGCCTCTGCTTACACATGCCTTCCCCACTTCCCCGGCCTGGGCCACCTTTCTAGCCATGGACAACTTTGGCTCCTAAATCTGATTTTTTTCTTTGTATTAAATTGAGACCTGCTTCCCCTCTTGCATTCCAGCTCTGCTGTCTGGGGTCCTATACAAATACATATGTTTTCTTGGCCTCTGCCAGAGGTCTGAGAACAAGAGACACCCCTCCCGCTCCCTTGACACTTCTCTTCTCCGGGCTAGACAGCCTCAGCTCCCTCAGTTAATCCTGGTATTCTACAATCACCAAATGCGACATGGCTGTGCCTCAGTTTCCCTCATCTGTGAGATGAGGATTAAATCAGGTAATAGATACAAGCTGCTGAGGACAGTGTGTGGTATATTGGGAGAAGCCCATGAGTGTTGTTATTAAATTCATACTTCTAGGTACCGTCACTCAATTGTGCACTTGAAGGCTGCCTTAGGGGCCAGCGCTGTGGTATAGCGGGTAAAGCCACCGCCTGCAGTGCCAGCATCCTATATGGGCACTGGTTCGAGTCCTGGCTGCTCCACTTCTGATCTAGCGCTCTGCTATGGCCTAGGAAAGCAGTAGAAGATGGCCCATGTTCTTGGGCCCCTGCACCTGCATGGGAGACCCAGAAGAAGCTCCTGGCTCCTGGCTTCGGATCAGGTCAGCTCTGGCCGTTGCAGCCATCTGGGAAGTGAACCAGCAGATGGAAGACCTCTCTCTCTCTCTCTCTCTCTCTCCCCCCTCCCTCTCCCTGTAACTGTGTCTTTCAAATAAATAAATAAATCTTTAAAAAATAGGCTGCCTTAGTAATCTGCATGTCCAGAGAGCTTAGTCCAGTGACTGGCACACAGCAGCTGCTTAACTCATGTTGATTTTAAGGCAGTGCAAGGTGTCTAGTCCCTACTCCATCCTACTCACTGCCCTGGACATACTCTAATTTGCTCCTCTTTATGCAAGAGGCTCAGAACTGAATCTAACCCTACACTACATAATAGCATTTTGGTCAAAGATGGACTGCATAGGTGATGGTAGTCTTCTAAGATCATAATGCCCAGTGACATCAGAGCTGTCTTAGTTCATGCAAGTACACTCTGTGGTGTTCTCACAACAGCTAAATTACTTAATGATGTCTTTCTCAGAATGTGCTCCCGTAGTGAAGCGGCACATGACTGTACCATTCAGTATGTCACAACTGTAAAATCTCCATTTAGTCTACCTTCATCCTCCAACTTCTCCACCTGCTACAAGAGGCCCCCATCAAGTTATCATCCAATTCGTGAGTATTCTAGTGAGTCAAGTTCTTGGAGGATGGCAGTTCCTGTGGGGCTGAAACCCTGAGAACTTAACTCACACCAGAGGGTGAGTTAAGGGAGCTTGTTTACCTTTTTTTTTTTTTTTTGACAGGCAGAGTGGACAGTGAGAGAGAGACAGAGAGAAAGGTCTTCCTTTTGCCATTGGTTCACCAGCAATGGCCGCCGTGGCCGGTGCACCACGCTGATCCGATGGCAGGAGCCAGGTGCTTCTCCTGGTCTCCCATGGGGTGCAGGGCCCAAGCACTTGGGCCATCCTCCACTGCACTCCCTGGCCATAGCAGAGAGCTGGCCTGGAAGAGGAGCAACCGGGACAGAATCCGGCGCCCCAACCGGGACTAGAACCCGGTGTGCCGGCGCCGCAAGGCAGAGGATTAGCCTATTGAGCCGCGGCGCCGGCCATGGGAGCTTGTTTACCATACTGACTGGCAGCCATACTCTGGGCCATATCCAATCTTAAGAAATTTCCTTTTATTTTTTAAAAAAATATTTACTTATTTTTAAAAAAATCTTTACTTATTCCATACACTGGTTCACTTCCCAAATGGCCACAACGACCAAAACTGGGCTGGTCAGGGGCCAGGAGTTTCTTCTATGTCTCCTTTGAAGGTGCAGCAGGGTCCCAAGAACTTGAGTCATCTTCCCTATCCTTTCCCATGTGCATTAGCAGAGAGCTGGATTGGAAGTGGAGCAGTGGAACTCGAACTGGAGTCCAAATGGAATGCTGGCACTGTAGGCAGCCAGCTTAATGCATTCTGCCATGGTACCGAATTCTTTCTCTTAATTTCTAAGTGAGGTTGCCTTTATAAATTTCTGGGTTTGGGAAAGGGGGAAAAGTGGATGTTTCTGTATCTTGGCATGTGGAGTGAACAGTGATGACAGAGTAAGAGTGGGAGAGTGGGCAGACACCCACAAACATGGAGAGAGACAAGCTACAGAGACAGAGAGAAAGAGAGAGAGACAGAGAGAGAGAGGGAGAGGGAGAGAAGTGAGCGTGGAAGAGAGAGGAGAAAGAGAGAAAAGGAAGACACTGAGACAGGAGAAAGAGATTGAGACAAACATACACAGTCAGAAATGACAACAATCTGGATGGCGGGAGAAAGGAGAAGGAGAGGGAGGCGGGGAGACAGAGATAGAGAGAGAGATAGAGATAGAGAGAGACAGAGACAGAGACAGAGATGGAGAGGGGAGGGAGAGAGCCAGTAAGAAGAAATGAGCATGAGATTTAGGCCATCTGTGGAGTCCAAAGTACTTTTTTTTTTTCTTCAGTGATGATCCTAAAGCTTTTTGGGGGCAACCCAGATATCAGCAACCTGGATTTCCCAATGGGAAGAACTCCAGGTTCCTGTCCATTGCATAGCCTTATCTGGCCCAGCTTCTTTCTGGTCTTCTTCCTATCAGTTGCCCCCTGGGCGTGACTCCCCCAGGCCTCGGTGAGTGGGCTGGGCATTAAAAAGAGCACCCAGGCAGCCATCGTAGGCATCTCTGGTGATGCTGGCCCATCAAGGGGGTGTGCCTGTCTCCCAGACCAGAGCTACACTGAGGCACTTTGCATGCCACCTTGATAGGAAATGACTTCTGCCTAAATTCTGGGGGAGCTTGAACTTTTTAAAAAAAGATTTATTTATTTACTTGAAAGAGTTACACAGAAAGAGGAGAGGCAGACAAAATCTTCCATCCTCTGGTTCACTCCCCAGATGGCCACAATGGCCAGAACTGCTCCGATCCGAAGCCAGGAGCCAGGAGCCAGGAGCTTGTTCTGGGTCTCCCACGAGGGTGCAGGGGCCCAAGGACTTGGGCCATCTTCTACTGCTCTCCCAGATCATAGCAGAGAACTGGATCGGAAGTGGAGCAGCCAGGACCTGAACTGGAGCCCACATGGGATGCTGGCACCGCAGGCTGCGGCCTCACCAGCTACGCCACAGCGTCGGCCCAAGAAGCTTGAACTTGATGCACACAATTGTCTCCGTGGCCACCTTGACTGGCCTTTGGCACCCCAAGATTTCATTCTCAAAGGACTCTTATTAAGCTTACACCTGGGCAGGGGTGGGGCCGAGGCAAACACCACATGGAACGAATCCAGGGCCAAGTCTCGGCTCATGGAGAGGTACCAAAAGGAACCGCCCGAAAGACTGCTCAGGCAGTGAATACATGTGATGAACCAAGCGAGCAGGTCAGCAGCACAGAAACATCTGCTTGACAAACCCACCCACCTAATGTTCACAAATAAGGCTAAACGCGTAGCCAGCGACAGACGTGAATGGGAGAACAGGCAGGGCGGAGACAGCGAATCGGCCACGTTTCTAACTCATCAGGAAAGGCTCTCTGGATAAGGTGGAATTTCAGATTGCTGAGCATGTGTGCCCTCTCTGTAATGTGATTAAAATTGGTTTAGAAATTTGTGCTATATTTCAAGAGAGTGCTGTGCTTAAAATGTAATTGCATTTGGCCGCGTAGTTGACATTCTTGAAATTAGAGCAGCTTGCATGCAATAAGGAAATTTGTCCAGAATGGAATTTGATTTTGAAGCCAATGCATAGAAGAGCAGTTGCAATCTGAGCCTCTGATGGATGGATGGTTCCTTCAGGGCTGCCCCTCGGCTGGCTCTCTTTGCACTTCCTGTTCATTCTGGAACTCTTTTCTGGCACTCAGCAAGAGGGAAGCGTCTTGACCCCCTGACTCCAGAAACCACATTTCTTGTCGCAGTCAGATTTGGAGCCATCCTGAATCCCCAGTCTTGGCCTCTCCTATCCATCTGCCAGCTTCTGCCTGCGTGCACCAGTCCTCCAGGACCTAAGGCCTTGTTTTGGGATGGGAAGCCCCCAGAGCTGATGATTTGTTCACACTGGCTTGCCCTCATTTGTCAGAACCACAAGAGTCGCTAGGCTTGCTGGCTAATTCTCCCTCTCCACCTTGGTTGCAGGCCATATGACTGCTCAGGATTCTGCCCTAACCTTGATCAGGATGGTGCTGAGGAAGGAAGGGGAAAAAGCCTAGATGCTCAGCCACGACCTTGCCCTTGGGGTTACAGAGGAACAGCCTGTCTGTCTGTGTGACCCTGGCATCCCAGGGCTGAAAGGGGCTGCATCAAGGCCAGAGTCAGTCAACAAATATTTTGAGCCACCCACCATGTGCCAAGCACTTCTGCTAGTGCTGGAGTTGTGAAGCTGAACAAAATAGGCACTGGCCCTTCCTCGGGAGCATCTGGTCTAGAGGGGGAAATGGTCCTTATTACAGAAACGTGCAAGTGTTTCGCGACTTGTGGGCATGCAAACTGTGAAGGCAAAGAAGAGAGCCCAGCCTAGTTTCGCAGTCTGGAATCATATTGAAGGCAGAGGCCAGTAGGAAGGCTGGGGAGGGGGGGCGAGAATAAGGAAAAACCAAAGAACAGGCTTGAGAAGGCTCAAGGCAGGAGGGGGCAAAGTTGAAAATACTTCGAGGACCAGCTTGCTTCACACAGACAGCCTCTTTCTCAGGCCAGCTATCTTGCAACTTGGCTTCTTCGATCACGGGAACACCAGACTGTGGAGACGCTGGCATAGATGTAGGGCCCTCCAAACCTGCCCAGGGATCTGAGGACCAGCTATGTATCTGATGGACAGCATACCTTCCTATCGGCAGGCTAGAGAGAAGGCAAGCTGAGAGAAGCTTTATCTAACCTTGCAGCCGTGGCATCTGGAGATCTGCAATTTGGTATCAGCCCAAGGCATAGGGCTGGCCTGCCTCTCAGCTCCCCCTAGTAAGCCTATTTAGTCAAGTCCAAGGAAGGGCAGGAGGACTCCCTAAGGCTGGCGCTGTGGCGTAGAAGGTTAACCCTCTGCCTGCAGTGCCGGTATCGCATATGGGTGCTGGTTCGAGTACTGACTGCTCCACTAACTGATCCAGCTCCCTGCTAATGTGCCTGGGAAAACAGCAGAAGATGGCCCAAGTGTTTGGGCCCCAGCACTCAGGTGGGATCCACACCAATGGCTTCAACCAACTTGGACTGAAAATATTTGAAACAAAAAAATCTGAATATGTCCAGACTTTTTTTTGTCCTTGTCATTATTGTCTAAATAATACACTCTAGGGGCTGGCACTGTGGCCTAGCAGGTAAAGCCACTGCCTGCAGTGCCGGCATCCCATATGGGTGCCAGTTCAAGACCCAGCTGCTCCACTTCCAAACCAGCTCTCTGCTATGGTCTGGGAAAGCAACAGAAGATGGCCCAAGTCCTTGGGCCCCTGCACCCGCGTGGGAAACCTGGAGGAAGCTCCTGTCTCCTGGCTTCCGATCCATGCAGCTCCAACTGTTGCAGCCAATTGGGGAGTGAACCAATGGATGGAAGACCTCCTCTCTCTCTCTCTCTCCCTCTCTCTCTGCCTCTCCTTCTCTCTCTGTGTGTAACTCTGACTTTCAAATAAATAAATAAGTAAATAAATCTTTAAAAAAATAATAATCACTCTAACACCTACCTACACTCTAACAACTACCTGGCATTGAATTAGGTATTAGTAATGCGTACATAAGTTCAAGTTTACAGGGGGATGTGTGTAGGTTCTATGAAAATATCATGACATTTTATACAAGGGGCTCGAACAGCCCTGGGTTTTGGTATCCCTGTGGGAGTCCCTGGAACCAACCCCACAAAGATACAACGGCAGACGACTGCCCCGCATTAAATTCTAATGATACACTTAAGAGGTAGGTAGGCACCTCCTTGTTTTGGTGGATGAGGAAATGGGCACAGAGCAGTGAAAGAAGTTGCTCAAGGTCTCAGGGCTAAGAAGTGGAGGTGCTGGTATGTCAGCGTAACCAGACTGATTCTCAAAACCCAGCTTTCCCTATGGTACACTCCAGCCGTGCCATTGCTGCCAGGCTACCTGTCTGGAAAGAAGGCACTAGTGGGTTCTGTCACTTCTCGGTCCTGGGGCCCACTTTCATGTCAGCTGGGACCGCCATCGCCATTCTCATCACACTCACCCACATGGGTGGCAGGGGCCCAAGTACTGGAGCCGTTTTTCTGCTGCTTTTCCCAAGCACATTAGCAGAGAACTGGATCAGAAGCAGAGCAGCTGGGGCTTAAACCCACACTCTGATATGGGAAGCCAGTGCTGCAGATGTTAGCTTAACCCACTGCACCACAATCCTAGCCCCAAAGTCTTTTATTGTTGAACTGACTAAAGGCCATATATTCTTTTTTTTTTATATAGAAAGGTTTTATTGAATAACCTGGCAAAGGCCTTGATGCCTCTAAGTATTCTCTTCAGCAAAAGGCTGAGCCCAGCACCAAGGTATACATTGAGGGGAAAAGCTGCAGAGAGATAGGCTTGAAGGGCAGCTGTGCTGTGAGACTGCCACCCCTCCATGTGTTCAGAGCACAGTATGAGAGGGAGGATTTCGTGGAGCCTTGCACTTTGCTGCTTTTTCCCCCTGGGGAGGCTCCTAGTTCTCAGAACCTTTCCCCTCCTTCAGATCCTTGGCGTTTCCCACGCCTGGCTCCTGTGGCTCTGTGCCCAGGCTGTGTGCAATGACAGGATGGCCACTCTTGGAAGTTAGCACAATTTTTTATGGGGAGGTATTTGTGCTTCCATTATGAAAGAGGGCTAGAGGGTGTGAGAAAACAAAGAGCAAAATCCTGTCTCTTCTGTAGAATGAGCTGGACTTTACCCTCTGGTGCTGGTTCCCAAAGGTTTAGGATTTAGGGTGAAGCTTCCTTACCAGCGAAGGGAAATGTAGGCAGAGTCCTTTTCTCTATCACCATCTCCCCTCCTGGACAGGCCTCTTGTGGAAGGAAGAACTCTTTTGGAGGTGAAAGGTTCTGCCTTCCAACATGGGCCATGTCTTGCCCAAAATGACATTAGGGAGTCTTCTGTTTGTGTGTGTGTGTGTGTGTCTGTGGTTGGGTGGGGCGAGGGCTTCACACACCCATTGCTAATTGTGTTGAATGGGGGAAAAAATGAGCCCCTTGTTCTGACGGGAGGGATCTGAAGAAAGTGCCAGGAAAGCCTTCACCTTGGGCAAGGAGGGCGGGGCAGAGTGCCAAATGAATCCAGAGGCACCTGAAGGAACAGCAGCTTTATCCTTTTGTCCCCTTTTTAGACAGCGCCCCCCCCCAACTTCCTTCACCTATTTCACTAATCCTGCTGGACACTTGAGTTTGTAACCCTTATTACAACGCACAACGCATGCTAATCACAATGATAACTACAGCCACAGTAACAACCCTGCTATTTACATAATGATTTAGATCCACGGACCAACCAGCAGCACCAGCCTCACTCGGAGCTTGTTGGGAATGCATGGTCTCTGGGTCCTGAAGCAGATTCTGCACAGAAACAAGATCTCCAGGTGACCCCATGTGCATTACAGTCTGAGAAGCACTGGTTTTGTAGACAGACCGTGGACGACTGCTCTGGGAACTTGGCCAGAGTTCTGGGACTTTTGCATTACCTGCCCAAGTTTGCTGTTTTGTCACCTCCCATTCGTAACTATGTATCCTAATTCCTAAAGGGCCTATGGGTTTGTTTCAGGAGCAGCAAGAAAGCAGGGAACTAGAAAAATGTATCCTACTTTTTAGGCAGTCTGGGAGGAAAGAGGTAAGGGTAGCTAACAAGGACAGATACGCATGGACCTAATTGGAGCCAATGGGAGATTCAGAGTGCTCCTTACGTCTAGTTATATTTAGATGTGACCTGGTTACCAGATTGTTAAAGAGCCTGTTAAAGCACAGGGCTAAGAAAGCCAAAGGTTGTGGAATGAAACGTGGCTGCCGAACACAGAGAACAAGTGTTTTAGTTATAAAGTTGTACTGGATACTTAATCATGCTTGGCTATAAAGCTGTCATCCATCCAAAGCTTGCACTCTTCCAGGGACAGAGAGCTCATTACCTCACTGGGTAGCTATTCCGATTCAGTTGATCAGTTCTATTAGAAAGGTAATCCCCTATACTGAGCTGAAATATGCCTCCCTGTAGTTTCTGCCCACTTACAGATCTGAGTTCTAGCCCTTAGGCACCCCTACAAATCCATATGTTCCTGCTGCCTTGTAAGAGCCCTTCAGAGTTACAGAAACTACACTGTCTTGATTTTTTTTCTTCTCCAGGCTAAGCAGCCCTGGCTCTTTTAACTGTTTCTCAAGGTGTTGCAGGAGTCCTGGTGTCCTGGTGTCAGTGTTGTAGTAGTGGCAGGAGGAGTCTGCAGCTCCCCTTGCTCGGATCTGTGTCCAGAAACGGCCCAGCTCCTGTGTTAGAGCTCTCTGTTACAGCTCTCTGTGTTATAACATCTCTTCTCCTGTCCGACTGCAGCTTGTCTCCTCTGTTGGATTTGCTGAGCCTTGCTGTCTTCTGTCTTTTGGGTTACACCTTCTCTTCTCTGCTGGCTTCTTTGTCTCATGACCATGAAGAATGAGGTACATGGACAAGGAAGAAGTGAGCAAAGCGAAGGGAATTCATTGAAGCAGGCAGATGAAACCCTCCTGACAGCCTGGAGGGCTTCCCCAAAGGCACTGTGGGAAGCCTGCCTGGCTCAGGGTATTTATGTGTTTCTAACGGAGGAAGTTCTCCCTGATTGGTCAAGGTATATATGCTAATTAGATACCCTATGCAAACCAATCAGGGAAGTGACATTGGAGTGGCCTGTTTTTCACAGAAGTTTGCAGAGTGCTCGATTAAGTTCAGTTCTGCAGATGCAATATCATCTGAAGATGACATTGTATGTATTTCTCCTTTCTCCCCTCCCCCCTCAGGGCTCCTGGAGGGTTACATCATGTTTATTTTTTCCCTTTCTTTTCCAGGGGCCCCTGGAGAGTCCCCATTAATGGGCCCTGGGTTCCAGCTGTCTTCCCAGTCTGTGTCTCCCTGAGCTGGAACTCAAAGCAGGATTAAATTACAAAGGAGCAGAGAGACTGAGGCTAAGCAGTAGCCTGGCCCTATGACTGGAGACAGGGATCCAAGTGCCTGTCCAGGAGATTCACCTTAGAATATATGGCCTTTCCAGCAAAGAGGGAGGTACCTTTCTCTGAAGGGAGGAGAGAACTTCCACTTTGATTATAGCCTTGTCCAAATAAGGTCGGAGTTTGTGAACTCAAGAGGCTTCCATAGCCTTGGCAGCTCATGAGCCTCAGGTGATTACTGACGTCATAAATAAGAGTGTCAATTGTTAAATCAACAACGGGAGTCACTGTGCACTTGCTCCCCATGTAGGATCTCTGTCCTTAATGAGTGGTACTATGAGAATTAGTGGTAAAACTACTACTAAAACAGTACTCTATGCTTTGTGTGTCTGTGTGGGTGCAAACTGTTGAAATCTTTACTTAGTATAGAGTTGAACTTCTGTATAGGAAGATAATTAAAAACGAATCTTAATGAAGAATGGGATGGGAGATGAAGTAGGAGGTGGGATGGTTTGGGGGTGGGAGGGTGAGTATGGGGGGAAGAACCACTATATCCCAAAAGCTGTACCTATGAAATTTATATGCATTGAATAAAAGCTTTCTATATAAAAAATATGGCCTTTAGTCAGTTCAACAATAAAAGCAAGTTAAGACACAGAGAAGTCACCTGCCGAAAGTTGCACAGGAAAAAAACAGTAGTATCTAGGAGGTAGTTCGAAGACCCACAAGCTTTGTCATTGTCACTATGGAGGCAAAACTGCCCTAGTGTGGTCCACAGGCTACTTACATCAGAATCATTTGGAGAACTTAATAAAAGCCCCAACGCTTGGGGAAAGCTGTCCTAGTTTCTGTTTTACAGGGTGGCTCCCTTCATCTTCTGAGGTCTCTGGATCTCAGATGTCCTATGTGCCACTCAAACTTAAGGGTCATCTGAACCACCTCTAGAGCTTGTTAAAAATGTAGGCGCTGGGGCTCCACCTCCACAGAGTCTGCTTCTGCAGGCAGAGGTGAGGTCCAGGAGTGAGCAATTGGCATCATTTTAAGTGTGATAAACACTGAGTAACCCTCACTGCAAATTCCCTCCACTTTTCTGTACCCACTCCTGGCCTCCCCATCACTCAGCAGAAATCCTCCACCCTGTGCTTGACCTGATGTGGGCTCTCTCTGCTCTGTAGTGCACAGACCACTTCTCTCTTTAGGTCTTAGAAAGCTACCTTTCTCTTGGGCAAAGCTGTACCTATATGGGCTCGTGAGCCACAGTCTCCTTCCAGGCTCCTGTAGGAGGAGCGAGCACTTTCACTCTCCGTCCCTTTCTCTGGCTTCTCTCTTCAAACCAGAGACACACCCACCTCTGCCTACAACAGAATAACAAAAAGCAGGCCTCCTTGCTTTCTGCACGAAGCACTGTTTTCTCTGTTTATTCACCATACACTCCTTTTTAAAAAATTATTTTTAATTTATATAAGGTGAACAAATTCCACGTATTTCATATATCCAGATTTGGGAGCACAGTGATACTTCGCACCCTCCTCTCCCTCCCACCCACGCTCCCACCTCCCCTCCTCCTTCCTTATTCTTTTAATTTTTACAATGACATATTTTCAGTGTATTTTATAGTCATTAGCTTAAACCTCCAATAAGCAAAGAATTCAACAAATAGTAAGAAGTAAACACTGGTCCTCAGTAGTAGAGACAAGGGCTGTAAATAATGATAAAAATCTCAACATATCAATTTGCTCATACACATTACATATTTTAAAGATTGATTTATTTATTTGAAACACAGAGTTATGTGTGGAGGACAGAGAAGGAAAGACAGAGAGAGAGAGAAAGAGAGAGACAGAGAGAGAGAGAGAATGGGTGCTTCCATCCACTGGTTCATTCCCCAAATGGCTGCAATGGCCAGGCCAAACCCAGGAGCCCAGAGCATCTTCCAGGTGTCCCATATGGGTTCAGGGACCCAAGCACTTGGGCCATCTTCTGCTGCTTCCCCAGGCCATTAACAGGGAGCTGGATCAGAAGTGGAGCAGCCGAGACTCGAACTGGAGTCTATATGGGATGCCAGCACTGGGTGGCGACTTAACCGGCTATGACACAGAACTGGCCCCTATACATTACATTTTTCAAGTAAATAAATACATCATTTAAAAAAATTATCCATTTACTTGTATGGACTTATTTTATAGATTACTTTTAAGCTTTGTTTTTCTGTTTTTGATAGTTATTTTATTTATTTGAAAGGCAGAGTGACAGAGAGAGCAAGAGGTGGGTTGGGTGGGAAGAGATATCTTTCATCCACTGATTCATTCAACAAATGGCTGCAACAGCCAAGTTTGGGCCAGGCAGAAGCTAGGAGCCTGGAACTCGATGTGGGTTTCTCATTTGGGTCTCCCACTTGCTCCATCTTCTGCTGCTCTCCCAGGCATATTAACAGGAAGCTGGAACAGAAGCAGAGCAGCTTTGAACTGGTGCTCCCGTTTGGGATGTCGGTATTGTAGGCTGTGGCTTAACCTGCTGTACCATAACACCAGCCCCTGTATTTCTAATAAATCTTTAAAATATAAAGTTATTTTTAGGAAAACGTTAAATGCCTTTTGGAGTTACTAGTTTTGTCAATTTTCGATGTTTTAAAGGAGATTTCGACTTTTCATGTTAGCTATTGTGTGTAAAGTTAGCATACAACGTTCCTGAAATGTTTACAATTTTAACATGCAGAGCAAGCCTGCCTAGAGTAATGTTTATTCATTGAAAAAAAAAAAACGGATCTGATGTTTTTCCACTAAAACAGAGAAAGCATTTGTTTTTAAATTGATTCTTTTTCTTATTTAAAAAAGGTATTTTGTTTGCAGAAAAAAATACTACAAAATCATTTAATGAGTCTTACAGTATCTAGGGATCTTTAAACTGATTTGTTTTTATTGAAACACAATGTAAACGAAAACCCAATATATGCTCACTGCCGATAATCTGAGAAATTAGATTCAGCTGTTAATACACTTGGGGGAAAAAATTTCTGCGAATCTTTGATGTCTATTCTTGCAGTGCTTATTATATGCAAATGGGACTATGAGAGCCCTTCAGTGGCTTGGCCTCTGGGGACTTCCTTTCTATCTTCAAAAATCAGGGAGGGGAATACAATAGTCTCTTCCTTTCCCTTTCTTTAGTTTATTTCCATTAAGCCCGGCCAGCAGTGGTCTGAAAATATTAAATGGAAAATTCCAGAATGAGCAATGAAAAAGGCTTTTTTAAAAAATTATTTACTTGATAAGCAGAGAGAGAGAGAGAGATATTGATTTTGTATCCACTGTTTCACTCCCCAAATGGCTGCAATGGTTGGGGGCTGGGCTGGGCTGAAGTCAGGAGTTAAGAATGCCATCCTGGTCTCCCACATGGGTGGCAAGGGTCAGGGGACCAAACACTTGGACCATCATCTGCTGCCTGCACAGGCACATTAGCAGGGAGCTGGACTGGAATCAGGGTAGCCAGAACATGAACTGGCACCCTGGGATATGGGTTACCAGCATAGCAAGAGGTGGCTTAACCAGCTATGCCACAATACCAGCCCCACAATTCACAAGTTTTAAATAACTTTACTACAGCATGTTGTTATAATTACTAACAATTATATTTAATTAATACCAATTAAACTAAATTAAAGCGTAATAACAATTAAACTTTGTCATAGCTGTGATGCAGGATTTTCAAAAAGTTCATGGAAAATGTGTACTATGAAAAAACTATACATGAATTTCAAAACTTTTTTTGCACCATATGCAATTATCTTTTAATTCCATTTCTCCATGAGCTTTCTGAAGTCCTCTTCTACATATAGCAAAAGCATAGTATGGATAGGGTTGGCACAGCTGTGGTTTCAGTAATACACTGTGTCCCCCACGGATCCGGGCAGACTACTGCACACCACAGCTAAACGTTCAACTTGGCCCAATGTGAAAAAAACCAAAGCAAAGGAACAAAGAAGTAAAACAAAAAAGTCTTGAATTTAAGTTGCCACTTCTTTTTTTTTTTAATAAATAGTTATCTTTTAGTTCTATTTTTTCCAAGAATATTTTTTAAAGCTGCATTTTATGTATTTGAAAGACAGAGTTACAGAGGTAGAGACAGAGAGAGAGAGGTCTTCCATCCGCTGGTTCACTACCCAAATGGCCTCAATGGCCAGAGATGAGCCAATTTGAAGCCAGGAGCCAAGAGCTTCTTTTGGGTCTCCCATGTGGGTGCAGGGGCCCAAGGACTTGGGCCATCTTCTAGTAGCTTTTCCAGGTGCATTAGCAGGGAGCTGGATCAGAAGTGGAACAGCTGGGACTCGAACCTGTGCCCATATGGGATGCCTGCGCTGCAGGCCGGGGCTTTAACTAGCATGCTACAGCCCAGCCTCTAAGCTGCCACTTCTTTGTGTCATTGGGGTCTAATGGTCCTGTGGTGGGCTTCAGGTAAAAACAAAACAAAACAAAAAACAAAAAACAAACAAACAAACAAAAAAACCCTGGTGTTAAATTGGAAATGGCATAGAAAATTAATTAATTTTTAAAAAATATTATGTAGGATCTCTGTCTTTAATGTGCTGTACACTGTTATTTAATGCTATAACTAGTACTCCAACAGTATTTTTTTCACTTTGTGTTGCTATATGGGGGCAAACTGTTGAAATCTTTACTTAATATATACTAAACTGATCTTCTGTATGTAAAGATAATTGAAAATGAATCTTGATGGGAAGGGAAGGGGAGAGGGAGTGGGAAAAGGGAGGGTTGCGGGTGAGAGGGAAGTTATGGGAGGGGAGAAGCCATTGTAATCCATAAACTGTACTTTGGAAATTTATATTCATTAAATAAAAGTTTAATAAATGAAAAAAAAAAAGAAGGAACAGAAAAAGTTTTGCAAAAAGAAAAAAAAAAGATGTGAAACTCAAAAAAATCCATCACAGGTCTGAATTCAGGGGAAAAAATGACACTGCTTTGAAAATGTGAATTTCGACTTTCTTATCTCTGAGAATCATTGCTTTCCTTGAGAGGGGTGGGATACATCACACAGAGAGAGGCTATAAACCCTATTAAACTAGCTATCTGCAGAACTGCGGAAAGAAGAATGTAGAGCACACTACACCCATGGAGACAGTGCCAGTGCATCCCCCACCCCGCCTTGTGCCTCAGCTTGCTGAAGCGCCTGCTTATTATTGTCAAGTGAATCATTGAGGGGCTGCCATTGCGGCGTAGTGGGTTAAGCCTCCGCTTGCTTTTCTGGCATCCACTTCCAATCCAGCTCCTTGCTCATGGCCTGGGGAAGCAGCGGAGGATGGCCCAAGTGCTTGGGGCCCCTGCACCCTCGTGGGAGACCTGGAAGCAGCTTCTGGGTCCTGGCTTCAGACTGGCCTAGCCCTGGCCATTGCGAGGCTCCTTCTCTCTGTAACTCTGTCTTTTCAAACAAAAAGCAAAGTGAATAATTGTGAGATTGCTGACAGTACTGTTGAGGATGATTGCTGAGTGACTGTGGACACACACTGGCTTGCTACTGATTTTAATAATTTTAATTATGGCCGGCGCTGTGGCTTAACAGGCTGATCCTCCGCCTTGCGGCGCCGGCACACCGGGTTCTAGTCCCGGATGGGGTGCCGGATTCTATCCCGGTTGCCCCTCTTCCAGGCCAGCTCTCTGCTATGGCCCGGGAAGGCAGTGGAGGATGGCCCAAGTCCTTGGGCCCTGCACCCGCATGGGAGACCAGGAGAAGCACCTGGCTCCTGGCTTCGGATTAGCGAGATGCGCTGGCCGCAGCGGCCATTGGAGGGTGAACCAACGGCAAAAAGGAAGACCTTTCTCTCTGTCTCTCACTGTCCACTCCGCCAGTCAAAAAAAAAATTTTAATTATATATTTGCGAATGTATTACACTTCTCTTTTGAATAAGTAGGTGAATTTACATCCTGTCCTTTAGCTACTGAGTTTATCTACTTGTATATCTTTTCTAGAATAGTCTGTTTCCTCTAGGGTCTCTCTCTCTTTCTCTCTCTCTCTCTCACTTACACACACACACACACACACATGCACACCTTTTCTTTTTTTTGGTTTAGCTCAGAGGTACAAAAAAACATTTAGTTTTTTTGAAAACCAGATGCACTCTACTTGGTGAACAATTTGGGGGATTTTTAAGGACGTGTCTCAGTAAATTGTTCCTCGATTACTTCAGCCAGAAACCAGGGGGTCTCTTCCTCAGATCCTCCCCTTATCCTCCACATAAATACTAATTTGGGGGGGGGGTATGGGCTTTTTTCTTTTTTTTTAGAAAAATATTTGTTTATTTATTTGAAAGACAAAGTTGTAGGAAGAGAGAAAGAGAGAGAGAGAGAGAGAGAGAGAGAGAGAGGAGAGAGTGGTCTTCCATCTGCTGGTTCACTCCCCAGATGGCTGTAATGGCCAAGGTTAGGCCAGGCCAAAGCCAGGAGCCAGGAGCTTCCTCCGGGTCTCCCACGTGGGTGGCAGGAGCCAAGGCACTTGGGCCATCCTCCGTTGCTTTTCCCAGGCCATCAGTAGGGAGCTGGATCAGAAGTGGAGCAGCCAGGATTCGAACCAGTGCCTATATGGGATTCCAGCACCGCCAGCCCCCATAAATGGTTATTCTACTCCCAGAATTCATCCCCATGGTTCCCCCTTCTCTAGCCCTGCTGCCACTGTCCAGGCCAAGTCAGCACCATCTGTCATAGATTAAATGAGAACCTCTCAATTCATCTTCTTGCCTCCAACACCTGCCCTTGCAATCCGTTCTTTCCCCCTGATGTCATCAGGTTGGTCATCCCTGAATCAGAGCTCTGATGTCTTATCCCTTCTAAAAAACAAAACAAGATTAATGGATCCTATTACCCAGAGTAATATTCTAACTCCTCAACACAGGAGATTTGTTTTCCCCTGAGATGTGAGGTGGTCGCTGAGTCAGGGCAGCTCATGGAGTTGCTACAGGGGCTGGAAGATAAAGAGAATCCTCACTCCCTATACTCCCCAGTGATGCTTGTGATCTTGGGAATGGAGAAGCACTAATTCAATTCACATTGGACTGACGGGGCACCAGAATTCCCCCTTAGCATTCCTTAGGTAGACCATTCCCGGGGTTGGGGGTAGAACACCCTGCATACCCCTCTCTTGGTTCCAAGGTAGCTGAGAAACCTAGATAAAGTTGCTTTGTAAACATGGAATCAGAATGTGGGAAAATGCTCTTATTGCTACTCATTTCCTTCCAATTTCTTTCAAATAAAATTCTGATTGAGATTTTACAAGAACTCTGAACTCACCTCCAATTCCAGGAAGGCCTTAATAACCTTTTCCTAGAAGCTGATTAAACTGTATGATTTCCACAGTGGCTTCAGGAGAGCTACCCTCAGTAATTGCAGCCTTGCTCCCACCCTCTTCCCACCTGTCTTCCATGGGTTGCAAGATGGCCTCAGGTTCAAAGCCCCACCACGCACTTGTGTGTGTCTAATCCTAGGTTTCACTCTGATTGGTCAGACCCACGCCACAGGCCCATGCTGAAGCAATCTCTGTAGCCAGGGAGAAGCAGTGCTTTGTTTGGCAGGCCCGAAGGGGGGAGAGCCCTGGTGGTGAGCCCCTTTTATCTCCAGAGGGTGACAGAGGGATAGTGCCCCACTAGGAAAGTGGAGACTGTGTATAGGAGTAGCAGGAAACAGATGCTAGAAGTGCAAACAACTGTTCTGTACTCATGTGTCACGCATTGCCATTTCTGTGTGATCGCCTAATGGAGTCTTCTCTGGCCTCCAAGAGCCTATACCCTTCAGTGCTGCCTGCCTAAATTTAAGCTGTCTTTTTCTTTTTTATAAAAAATTTATTTATTTGAGTGGTAGAGTTACAGAGAGAGAGAGAGAGGGAGAGACAGAGAGAAAGGTCTTCCACCTGCTGGTTCACTCCCCAAATGGCCAGAACTGAGTAGGTCAGAAGCCAGGAGCCAGGAGCTTCTTCCCAGTCTCCCATGTGGGTGCAGGGGCCCAAGGACCTGGGCCATCTTCTACTGCTTTACCAGGCCATAGCAGGGAGCTGGATTGGAAGCGGAGCAGCTGGGACTCAAACCGGTACCCATATGGGACAACGGTGGTACAGGTGGAGGGGAGGCTTAGCCCACTACACCACAGTGCTGGCCCCTGAGCTGCCCTCTCAAGGCTTCCCCATTCCCTCTTGTGGCCTAAGGTGTTCCCATTTCATCTGCTCATGTTCTTACAGGACTGTAGCAATGATTATTGGTGGGCTTGAGTTCGGGTGGGGGGATACATGGATCTGTGTTGATCTCACCTCTGAAGCCAGGCCTCCTTGGAGAACCACGACCACAGGCTTTGTTTGGGGGCTCCTTGCTGGCCAACTGTGGGTCCCTGCCCAGCAGGCAGTGCCTACTATTGGAGATAGTCGATCTATTTAGTTGAACTGAGTGGGATACTTTTTAAAAAAGATTTGTTTTATTATTTATATGAAAGTTAGAGTTACACAGAGAGAATAGAGGCAGAGAGAGAGGTCTTCATCTGCTGGTTCACTCCCCAACTGGCTGCAATGGCCGGAGCTGTGCTGATCTGAAGCCACGAACCAGGAGCTTCTTTCAGGTCTTCCACATGGGTGCAGGGGCCCAAGGACTTGGGCCAACTTCTACTGCTTTCCCAGGCCACAGCAGAGAGCTGGATTAGAAGTGGAGCAGCCGGGACTTGAACTGGTGCCTATATGAGATGCCGGCACTGCATACCTGCTATGCCACAGCACTGGCTTCTCCCATCAGATTCTCGAATGACCAACAAACCTCTTGGTAAAGAAGTGGTTATCCACCTTGGGATTACACATCTCCAATAACAGAGAGCTTACCTCCTTATGAGATGATCATTTATATCTCTGAATACTTTCGATTATCAGAATATTCTTTTTAAGATTGATTTTATTTGAAAGGCATAATAACAGAGAGAGAGAGAGAGAGAGAGAGAGAAGAGACAGAGAGAAAGAAATCCATCTGCTGGATCACTTTCCAAATGGCTGCAACCATTGGGGCTAGTCTAGGCCAAAGTCTACAGTAGCCTACAACTCCATCCGGGTCTCCCATGTGGGTGCAGGGATCCAAGTACTTAAGTGAGCCATCTTCCACTGCTTTCCCAGGCACATTGGCAGAGAGCCGGATCAGAAGTGGAGCAGCCAGGACTGGAACCAGCACTCATGTAAGTTGCTGGCATTGCAAGTGGCGGCGGCTTAACCCATTGCACCAGCTTCAGAAAATTCTTTCTTATGCCAGATTGAAAGTGCTT